>NW_006408833.1:947564-1003348 GCF_000296735.1 Chrysochloris asiatica
TGCAAAATAAAAACATTTAATTTTAAAAAAAAAAAAGCTAAAGTGGATAGAGAAATACTGTTAACTGATGGTACATGGAGAGAATTATAATCATTGTAATGAAACAAGGTGCATGATTTGTTGAATGTAAAACTGATGATATGCCCTGTAAACTTTCACTCAATCCACAATAAAAACCTTTAAAAAAAAAAAAAAATAACTATTAATTACCATCCATATCAGTTTCCATTTCTTCTCCTTCTTGTATAGTACTGGGTCTCTGGATCTTTGGCTTGATCACAAACGGACATTCTTTTCGGCACAAATCTACTTCATGCTACAACAAAAGGAAAAGTAGTAAGAAAACCCTGCTTATATCCTAGAGACTAAAAAATATGTATAGTGGAAGAATCCCACCCCTCAACCACCCCAGTTACATTGCTGCTTGTATAATACCTCAAGTCTATAAATGAAAATAGAAAGTCCACTGTGGGATTGAAAAGCTGCCATGTCCAGGTTGGTGATAAGGTCAACCACTCTGACGGCTCTGGTGACAAATGTTATCTGGTCCTGTTCATCGCCAAGAAACTTTATGACCTGTCAGGGAGAGAAAAAGAGACAAACACAATTTTTGAGACACAAGCTGTAAATGATATATTCTTTTGGAAACACGCTGTCTGAGGCCTCAGGCAGCACAGCACAGAAGAAAGAACATGTGTTATATTTTTGGTGCTTTGCAAATGACAGATAGCCCTATGACTTCAGAGACTCAGCCTCCTCTGAAGTAATGGAAATCTCATTTATACTATAGTATTAAATCAATCATGTAAGGAGAAAAACATTGGTCCTGAATGTCTAGCATGTGGTATAGGTTATTACCATTATAGCACAATGTATCAAGTACCTTGAGATAAAGAATTTCCTCAGGTTCATGCCTACGTACATGACAGGATCCACTACACCCTGATTCCCACACCGTACTGACTACATTCATTTAATAACAGATGTAGCTGCTCTTAAAAGTGGTTAATGATATAACTAGAAGGTAAAACTGGAAAAATTAAGTATAAATTTTTCTATATAAGCTTTCTTATGCTATATGCTTACTATCCCTGTGATCCATTGCAAAGTTGCAGCTGTGGTTAATTGATTTCCCAACGAATGCTTAATCAGATAAACAAAAAATGTACCTTTAGCAAGGCTTCCATCATTCCACAAGAAACCAAAGCTTCGCCACCAGCATCATAACTGGCCAGATGGTATAAAAAAGAGAAGAGAGCGGTGGCAAATTGGTGAGGGTATGGATCCATAGAAGGATCTATAAGAAAGAATGCACATGCTCAGAATTAGGATGTTAAAGAATAACAAAATCAAAGGGGTGTTATTCTCTTCTTGTGTAAGATAACCACTATCAAAACATACCTATCATGGCCTGGATGCAGTTCCGCACAAGTACAGGCAAAAATCCATGGTAGGAGGCAGTTCCAGTACAATCAATAATACTGCTGAGTTTGGGAGTTCTCTCCAAATGGACAATTGATGTTAATGTTCGTAAAGAAGCTGCTTTAATCTCCTATGATAACAGTAGATAATGAATCTGTCAAATAACATGTAGAGACTAGACTCATCCAAGTAGCTAATATCCCTCCCCCGCAATTTAAGTTATTGTACTGGCAAATCCTTGAGGAGATGCAGGTCTGTTGAGAGTAATATTGAAAATTCAACACTGTTAATTTTTTAGCTTAATACCTGAAAAGGGAAAAGGAAAAAATGGACCAAGCTTTTCTCTTAGGAAGCTAGCCAAAATCTTTGGAAAAACAAAAAGATGAATAGACCGAGAGTCTAAATATATGGGGAATTAATAAATACCAACCATGAGCTGCTTATCTGTTATCTGAAGGACATCTACCAACTCCTCTATCAAGCCATTATACAAGATACTGTTGGCTGATTCCTGCAAGGCATTGGAATACACTGCAAAAGGAGAAACAAACACTTTAGGCAAGAAGGCAGTGGTTAAGCCACTGCCCAAAGACAAACCGTTTGAAATCTACTGGTTCTGAGGAAGAATTCCCTACCAACAGCACAGGATTCCTGAAGATCACTGATTTCCTTAAGATGTAATTAACTATGGGGATAAGGTCTAAATGTCAATCAAATGAACAGTTTCACAGTTAATAATATTGATGGACTTCGATAAGGATTTTGGGGAGTGAAAGTACGAAAGGATAATGACGAGATAATTTTAATTAATAACACTACTTGACATCACTTCATGATGCCTTTGACATAAGACAACCATCTTAGATATTCATATGCTTGTTTTTCACTATGAATACTTCTATAGGCTGTAGAACAGAATATAAGCACTAAGTCAGAAATCTGTTTGACACCAGAGAATCACTTAAGAATGGGTGTGAGATACACATTGAATGACTCCCACATAGGTCTAACAATGAATATAAGTCCCCTGAAGTGCAAGTGAATGGATTTGATTAGATTTAGCTTTTAATAACTATCTCCTGGGCACACACTAACATTCAAGAAGTTAAACTAGGTTTAAATACAAATACAGTAAGAGTTTCAAACCAAAGAGCTCATTTTAAAAGTGGAGAAAAACAAATACTAATAACATAATGGAAAGTTGTTTAAAATATCTCACATTTTATACCTTCTACATGCTTTAAACATGTGCTTTAAAGGTTTTCATTTACTCCTCAGACAAGCCTATAAAGTAAGTAAGTATATAAAATAAGGATATTGAGGCTAAGAGTGTAAATATGGCAAATAAATTTTACAGAACTAGGGTGAGAGCTGTCTGCCAGTTGATGGTACTGTGACTGTGGTGGCTTGTGTGTTGTGATACTGTAAGCTAAGTCACAGGTATTTCAAATAACAGCAGGATCACCCATATTGGACAGGTTTCAGCTGAGCTTCCAGATTAAGACAGACAAGGAAGACAGAGAGGTTGACTGATTACTTCTGAAGGGTCACTGAACATAGCCACCGAAAACATTATGAATAGGAACAGACATTGTCAAATACAATGTCGGAAGATGAGCCTCACAGATTGGAAGGCACTCAAAATACAACTGGAGAAGAACTGCCGCTTCAAAGTACACTTGACCTAAATGACGAGGACCTTCATTTGCTGAAAATAAGACACAGCTACAACATGCAATAATGGAATACACAAAGTATAAATCTAAGAAAATGAAATTGCTAGAAATGAAATGGAATGCATAAAGATCTATTTCCTAGGCATTAGTGAGCTGAAATGGATTAGTTTTGGCCATTTGTAATCAGACAGTCATATAGTTTACTATGCGAGGAATGTCAAATTAAAAAGGAACGGTGTCGAATTTAATGTCAAAAATTACACTTCAAGACCTATCTTTAAGTACAGTGCTGTCTGTGACAAGACAGTAACCATACATCTACAAGAAAAATGAGTTAATATCATTATTATTCAAATTTACACAAAAACCACTGAAGCCAATAATGATGAAATTGAGTAATTCTACCAACGTCTTCATTCTGAAATTGATCAAACATTGCAATCAAGATGAACTGATAATCCTTGGTGATTGGAATGCAAAACAAAAAGGAGGGATGTATAGTTGGAAAAGTATGGCCTTAGTGATTAAAACAATCCTGGAGATCGCATGATAGAATCTGGTAACACCAATGACTTACTCATTCCAAGTACCTTTTAAAAACTACGTAAGTGTGGACCTTACAAGACAGGAACACACAGGAATCAAACTGACAATATATGTGGGAAAAGACAATGGATAAATGCCAAAACAAGGCCAGAGACTGACTGTGGAAAAGACCATCAACTGTTCATAAGCAAGTTCAGGCTGAAGCTGAAGAAAATGAAAATTCCACAGAGTCAAAAAATGACCTTGAGTGAGTATGTTGTTGTTAAGTGCTATCGAGTTGGTTCTAACTCATTAACAAACCTGTATAAGGTTTCCGAGGAACAGATGGTGAGTTTGAACTGCCGACCTTGCACTTCAAACTGACTTTGCAGTCCAGCGCATTATTTTGCAGCACCACACCCTGCAGGACTCCTTATAGCATATCCCACCTGAATTTAGAGACCATCTTGAAAGTAGGTTTGAGACATTAGACACTACTGACCGAAGACCAGAAAAATAAAGGGGTTACACATCAAAAACATCATACATGGGGGGAAAAAAGGGTCATTAAAAATACAGGAAACATAAAAGATACAAAAGTGAATGGCAGAAGAGACTCTGAAACTTGCTTGAGCATAGAGAAGCTAAAGTGACTGGAAGAAATGTGAAACACAAGAGCTGAACAGAAATTTTCAAAGACAAAAGCTCAAGAAGACAAAATTAAACTATCATAAGAAATGAGTAAAGTTCTCGTGTTAGAAAACTAAGCTCAGTATTTTTCAAACTGAAAGAACTTCAGAAAAGCGCCACACCTCAACTTGGCAATTGAAGGAATCAATCCTGCTGTGGCGCTGTGGGTTAATGCACTGGACTGCAAAGTTGCTTTGAACCGGCAAGGTCGGTGGTTTAAGCTCACCAGCTGCTCCTTGGAAACCCTATATAGATAGGATCACTGTGGGTAAGAAATGACTTAATGGCACTTAACAACAATAACACTGGGCACAATGTGGCGCTGTAGTATAAGCATTGGTTCAGACAAGGCCATTGGTTCAGACCTACCACTGTTCCTAGGAAATCCTATGCAGGGGTCACTATGAATTCAAACAGAACTAAATGCACGTAAAAACAACGTGAACAAAATAGTGAATGGTGCTAGAAACATCAAAGGAAGATGGAAGGAACACACAGTCACTGTACAAAAAAGAAAAGTTTAGTATTCAACCATTTCAAGAGGTAGTACATAATCAAGAACCGATGTACTGAAGGAAGAAGTCCAATTAGCACCTCAGACATTGGTGGGAAAAAAAAAAGGCTCTAGGAATTGATGGAAGACAACAAACTGATGCAGCACTCACCTATGCAAGAAACACGGAAGACCTGGCCAACCAAGTGGAAGAGATTTGTATTTGTGTCCTATTTCACAAGATGGTGAACCAATGGAATGAAGAAATCATGGTACAATCTCATTAGTATCACATGTAAATAAAATGTTGCTGAAGATAATTTAAAAACAATTGTAGCAGTACATGGACAAGGAGCTGCCAGAAATAGCAAGCTGGTTTAAGAAGAGAATATGGAACAAGAATATACTTGCTGACAACAAACAGAGCTTGACTGAACGCAGAGTACCCCAGAAAGTTGCTTATTTATGCTTTACAGATTATACAAAGGTATTTTATGGATCATAACAAACTATGAATAAAAATTGAATAGAATGTGTATTACAGAACGTAGCTGTGCTCATGAAGAACCTGTACGTAGACCAAGAGGTAACTGGTAGAAAAGGGGATACCAAATGCTTTAAAATAAGGAAACGTGTGTGTGAGGGTTGTATCCTTTCACCGTACTTATTCAATATGCACACTGAGCATATAAGTAGAAGCTGGATTATATGAAGATGGCATTAAGATTGGAGCAAGACTCAATAACAACCTGCAATATGCAGATGACAAAACCTTGTTTGCTGAAAGTGAAGAGGACTTAAAATACTTACTGATGAAGATCAAACACTACAGCCTTCAGTATGGATTGCAACTCAGTATAAGGAAAACAAAAATCCTAACAACTGAGCCAGTAAATAGCATCATGAAAAATGGAGAAAACACTGAAGTTGTCAATTAGTTCCATTTGTTTAGATCCAAAATCAATGGCCAAGGCAGGAAATTAAAAAAAAAAGGATTACATTTGACAAATCTGCTGCAAAAGACCTCTTTTTTTTTAAGTGTTCACAAAAAGCAAACCTGGCTGTTTGAGGATCATGGTGCTTGATCCAAGCACCTCATATGGATGTGAGACTTTCACAATGAATAAGAAAGACCTTAGAAGAATCAATGCATTTGAATGATGGTGCTGGAGAAGAGTTTTGAAATTAACATGACAGCCAGAAGAACAAACAAATCTGTGCTGGAAGAATTATAGCCAGAATGCTCCTTACAAATGAGGATGGTGAAACTTAAGTCTCTCCTACACTGGACATATTATCAGGAAAGACCAGTCCCCGGAAAAGGACATCATGCTTGGAAATGTGGAAGCTCAGTGAAAAAGAGTAAGAACCCCAACAAGATGGATTTACACAGTAGGAGAATAACAGTAACTTTGAGGACCAGGAAGTGTTATAGAACCAACTTGATGGCACCCAAGAACAAAAATGCTTTAAAATAAGACTTACCCAAAAGCAAAAACAGTGTGGGAGCCCAGGATTGATTTTAAAACCAGTGTGCTTTCCATTCTATCATACCACAGTAAAAGAAGTTAATGCTTAAACAGATAAAGTAGATATAGACTAACTAATAAATACTTAAGACTTATTGACTGCTTACTAAGCTTTAAAAAAAAGAGACCAGAACCCAAACTAAATCCAAGTGATATGTTAGATATCCTCTTACTGGGGCAATATTAAGGAATTAAAAAACGAAGAATGAATATGGTGAATACTAGTAATACTGGCAATTGTGCAATTTAAGTTACAATCCTTAGTGCTGCTGGGTCAATCTAGACTAATAGTGACCCCGTATGACTTAGCAGAACTGCCTTATAGAACGTTCTAGGCTGTAATCTTTACAGAAACAGATTGTCAGGTATTTCTCCCTTAGAGCTACTGGGTGGATTCAAACTGCCAACCTTTTGGTTAGCAGCCAAGCACTTAACCACTATACCACCAGAGGACCGTAATTTGCTACCTAAGTGTCTATAATAAGCTGTATAGCAAATAAGATGAATACAGTTCAAAGAATAAAAACTGTCTATTCAAAGTCAGTTAATTACAGTTTGCGGTTTCTTATCTAATATAAGGAGCTCTGGTAGCGCAGTGGTTACAAGTCGGACTACTAACCTCAAAGTCAGCAGTTCAAAACTACCATCTGTTTCGTGGGAGAAAGATGAGGCTTTCTGCTCTCATTAAGATTTACAGCCTCGGAAACCCTATGTGAGGTCGATTGTGAGTTGGAACCGACTTCACAGCACATAACCACCTTACCTAATATGGATTCCTGGTATGATGCTGTAGGATCAACAATGGACTGCGATCCAGAAGGTCGGCAGTTCAAAGCCACCAGCTGTTGTGATACAGGGTTCACTATGACTCAGAACTGACTCGACGGCACTTAACAACAACAACTTACCTAATATAGATATTGCATGCAGTCTGGCCTGAACAGCTTGTAGTCTCTTTCTGTGATTAGAAAAGCCATGGGCCAGCCGTATGTGTGTGAATAACAGCATCTGTAAAGAGATAAAATCTACATTAGGAAACAAACTTTAAAAGGTGAATATTCCTTTTGAGGGATATAAAACTTACTAGTTGGGCTGCCTGTACAAACGCTTTACTGTTGACATTTGTTAAGGCAACAAACAGAAATGGTTTAAATTTTGAGGTTCAATAACCATACGGGGAAGAGGGGGAAACAACCACAGATTTACAGAATCCTCAAGAACTATCATTTGGCAAGGGGACATTTGACAAGAGTTCTGATTGCTATGAATCAATTAAGTACTTGATGATTGCCATATTGAGCACGATAAAACAAAATAACTAAATATTTTCTCCTTTGGTAACCAAAGTGTTGAGAAAGTTACCATCACTTACAGAATGAATTTCACCATGTGCTACACTACACCATTTGTTTTCTTCAAATTCTGCTAAACATATGGGTAGTTAAGGAGCTCTGGTAGTGTAGTGGTTACGAATTGGGCTGCTAACCTCAAGGTTGGCAGTTCAAAACTACCAGCCGTTTCGCGGGAGGAAGATAAGGCTTTCTGCCCCTGTAAAGATTTACAGCCTCAGAAACCCTGTGCAGGGTCACTATGAGTTGGAACCGACTTCACGGTACTTAACAACAACAACATATGGGTAGTTATTAAATATTGATCTTATAAAAGATAAGGAAACTAAGGTGCAGAGAACCGTCCATATCACTGGACTATTTCGATAAAAACCACACCCTGTGGATATAATTAGGACTTATCATACCTGCTTATCCTTAGGAATGCTGTACATTTTGGTAAGAGATTCCATGATTTCAGAAGGGCTTTCTGAAATCTACATCACAATAAATAAACAAACCAGTTAGGAAATAAAAATATAACCAAACATTAAGAAACTAACCGACAGTCAAAGATTCCTCTTACCTTGTCAAGCTGTTCTATGTGAATATAATGTAGTGTGTTACTAGTTGTCTGGAATTAAAAAGATAAATATTAAAAGTCACTAAATACACTAGCTTCATCACTGGAAGACTACGAGAGCTTTCTGAAAATCAAGATCCCACCCTAAATTGAATGCTCTTAAAATCTAAAAGAACATTCATTTCATAATATACAATCTACTCACGAAAACGTCTTTAAAAGTAACATTACCAAAACATGAAACACATAGTCAGGAACATTTCATATTCTTGTTCAACCCATCACTGACTCTATCCCCCACAGCCTTTGTATTCAGAGAAAAGACAGTCCATAAAATGGTTTCTTTAGAAATATTCACTAAAGTTGTTTTCAAAGAGCCATTAACTTAAAAGATGGTGATGGTTATCATTTGTTTTATATAGTAGTAAAAAAGATCTTATTTACTATAAACAATATACAGACATGTATATTGTTCTGTTAAGTTTTTAGTTAGAGAAATGTAAGCCATCACTATCTAGACTATCACTTACATATAGGAATTTATGTAACTGTGACTGTGAGAAGAATTCACAAGGCAAAGCAGTGCCCAACAAAGGGAGTCCTACCATTTGAGAATACCCAACATAAGATAAGTAAGGTCCAAACCTTTAAGAGCTGGGCATGCAATGAAATCTTGCTCCTGAGAAGCTGCTAGGAATGTTTTAGGGGATGGGGGTGGCATAGCAATGTAGTTCAAAACCATTCCCTCATTTATACAAGGAGTCCTAGAAAAATCAACCGCAGTTATAGAAAATTTAAAACCCTATCAGAACAAGCCTGAATGAGACTCACCCTTTTCTCGATTTTGACTTCGGCCCCTGGGTCTGCATAGAATTCAAAGTGTAGTGTAGTTGCACTGGGTGGGTATTTCTGTATATAAAACACATGAAAGAATCAGATACTGAGTTTCGAATGATTATAGATGTCCTCTAAAATCAGAATCTTCCCTCAAAAAGTCCTAACCACTTGTCCAACTCAATGTTGCAATAGCATGAGATAAGTGTAGTTGGTAGTCACAGTATTATTTACTTCTTATTTGGCTGTTGTGAAGTGCAGTCGAGTTAGTTCCTACCTATAGTGACCCTGTAATGGGCTTTCGAGGAGCAACTGGTGAGCCTGAACTGCCAACCTCGCAATTCAAACCAACCTTGCAGTCCAGCGTATTAACCCACAGCGCCTTACCAGGACTTAACTCCTTATTTTAGCAAGGGTCAAATAAAGCTTCCACATTTCTTATTTAAAAGTTACCAGTTACCCTTTGTATCATGAGATCAAGTTTGACTGTAACTACTTTCAAAGAAAGGGAAGTCCTGATGTGGCATTGTGGGTTAATGTGCTGGACTGCAAAGTCGGTTTGAACTGCAAGGTTGGTGGTTCAAGCTCACTAACTGCTTCTCAGAAACCCTATACAGGGTCGCTATGGGTTGGGACCAACTGGGCGGCACTTAACAATTCTCAAAGGGGAAATGAAGGGCAAGTCTGCCAAGCAATTATGAATATGAAACCTAATCAAGATGGAAGATGAATACCAGGATCTAGGTTACCAGGTAAAGAATAGAAAAGGACATTTTTAAGGAAATACTAGTGCTTACCATCAGTTTGGTAACGTAGTGGTTACGAATCGGGCTGCGAACCTTAAGGTCAGCGGTTCGAAACTACCAGCTGCTCCGCGGGAGAAAGATGAGGCTTTCTACTCCCGTAAAGATTTACACCCTCGGAAACCCTGTACAGGGTCGCTATGGGTCGGAACTGACTCGATGGCACTTAACAACAACAACAACTATCAGTTTTTGGGATATTTTATTCACATTATGTTCCACTGATGAATATTCAAAATTTCTCAAATACTCCCTTCTATACTGGTGCTGTGGGTTAATGCGCCATACTGCAAAGCCGTCTGAACTGCAAGGTCGGCGGTTCAAGCTCACCAGCTACTCCTTGGAAACCCTATACAGGGTTGCTATGGGTTGGAATCGACTCGATGGCACTTGACAACAACATACTATTCTAGGAGCCTGGTGTGGCGCTCTGGGTTAATGCGCCAGACTGCAAAGCCGTTTGAACTGCAAGGTCGGCAGTTCAAGCTCACCAGCTACACCTTGGAAACCCTATACGGGTCACTATGGGTCGGAATCGACTTGACAGCACTTAACAACAACAACAACAACAATATACTATTCTATGTGACTTCTCAAGATACCCAACTGCTTTTTCTGCACAGGAGAACACAACTCCAAGCTAAATCAGACACAGATAATACATCCTAACAAGGATTCTAGAAAAGCAACATGAGAAAAAAAGAAATAAGCTTGCAACATGACCATTGAATGTTTTCGTTAAAGAAGCTGCTAATATTGGTTACCTCTGGGGATGGATAAACCTATCTTTGTATATATCACTTTATGAGAATTAGAAATATATTCACACACACATATATGTATAAATACAAATCTCAATAAATAAAAAGATTTGTGATTTCTTAACAAAGGATGGGACCAAAATGGGTAACAGACATCATACATACAAGCTTAGTTCAGTGTATCTTGTTTTCTGCAAGAGACAGAAAGAGCAAGTTTGACAGAAAAAAAGAGTCTCAAAAAATTAACCTACTAAGCTTTATGATGAAAAATTATGATCTCAGAATTAGAATTCCAAAATCTGAATGTCCTATAATATAGATGTGAAAGTAACTTTCTCCAATTTGTAATTTTTTGTGACTAGAAAAGTTGCCAGTCTATTGAGGCTTTGTAAAAGGACTTGTTAAAATAAACAATTTCATCTACCAGCAACATTGATGGCTGACACATTTCAAGACTGTTGTTTCTCAACTGACTTCGGACTCCTCAAAAGTCCTAATGTAAAGCAGCAACTGTACATTACACATGTCCATTATAAAGTAAGGCTCAGAAAGAGACTATATATCATGATCTTCCAAAAAACATTTATAGCCCAAAGAGTTACTTACCATCATATTCAAGTCTCTGCAACATTCTGCAAGTCCAAAACCATTCTCCTTTCCACCCCAGCTCTTCGAAAAAGAAAACAACAGTGTTAAGAGAATGTTTATAGTAACCTCGTGTATAAAATACTTAAAACAGGAAGTGGCTGCCTAAATAGGCAAACCCAAATTAACATATTATGTTCTATATTTTAATCAAATTCACAGAATCATATTGCAAAATATTTCACTGCTTTACCCTCAAAAATCTTTCATTTCACGCCTTCCAAATGTTGTTATGAACTAAGTAGAAGAGTAAAGGTCAAACAAAAAGAGCAAACACTAGCAAGGACTTAAAATATACAGCAAGATGGTCTGCAGAAAGGTAATTTCTCTAATCAGATAATTCGCACTTTTCTGAGCTTCAAAAAGATCATGAAAATGGAATCAAAAGGAAAGAATTTTGTACACTGCCTCTAGCGGAAAGAACACAAACAGCAATTGCCAGTTACTGATTTACAAATGCCACAGTTACACTTGCTGACAGATTAGTAATTCCCCATCAAGTCTTAATTATGGATGCTCTGCAGTTCCTCTCTTTTTGACATGAGAGGAAAACAGATTCTTTTTTATTAGTATTGCACCTTGATATTATAAAGTCTAACTCTTCATCAACAAGGCTTTTCAACAAAAATTATGAGGCTTGCAAAGAAATAAAGTATACTTCTCCCTCAGTATACGTGGGGAATTGTTTCAAGACTCCTAAGTGGATACCAAAATCTATAGAGGTTCAAGTTTCTCTATAAAATGGTGTACAATTTACATACAATCTATGCACATCCTCCTGTATACATTAAATCATCTCTAAATCACTTATAATACTTAATAAATGTAAATAATATATAACAACATTTTAAGTTCTCTCTTTGACTGCATAATTGCACCCTCCTCCCCCAAAATATTTTCAATCAGTGGATGGTTGAATCTGCATATGAGGAACCTGAAGCTATGGTGAGCTGATGTTGTTGTTGTTGTCAGGTGCTATCGAGTCGGAACCGACTCATAGCGACCCCATGCACAGCAGAACGGAACAATGTCTGATCCTGGGCAACCTCACTACTGCTGCCACACTTGACGCCATCAATGATGCCACCTGGCTGATCCATCTCGTTGGGGGTCTTCCTCTTTTTCTCTGACCCTCCACCTTACCCAGCATGACATCCTTCTCCAGCGACTGTTCTCTCCGGACAATGTGTCCAAAGTATGAGAGACGAAGCCTAGCCATCATGGCCTCCAAGGAGCATTCTGGTTGCACTTCTTCCAAAACAGATCTATTGGTTCTTTTGGCAGTCCATGGCACTTTCAGTATTTTCCTCCAACACCACAACTCAAAGGCATCAATTCTTCTACCATCTTCCTTATTCACTGTCCAGCTTTCACATCCATATGAGGTTACTGAAAATACCATGGCTTGGGTCAGGCGCACCTTAGTCCTCAAGCTGACATCTCTGCTCTTCAACACTTTAAAAAGTTCCTGTGCAGCAGATTTGCCCAGTGCAATACATCGTCTGATCTCTTGACTGCTGCTTCCGTGAGTGTTGATAGTTGATCCAAGAAGAATGAAGTCCTTGACAACCTCAATCTCTTCTCCATTGATAAGAATGCTGTTTACTGGTCCAGTGGTGAGGATTTTTGTTTTCTTTACATTGAGTTGTAATCCATACAGAAGGCTGTGCTCTTTGATCTTCATCAGTAAATATTTTAAGTC
Organism: Chrysochloris asiatica; assembly: GCF_000296735.1. Lineage (NCBI taxonomy): Eukaryota > Metazoa > Chordata > Mammalia > Afrosoricida > Chrysochloridae > Chrysochloris > Chrysochloris asiatica. Next base: position 960,556 of record NW_006408833.1, read on the forward strand.
CTCTCACTTTCAGAAAGCAAGGTTGTATCATCTGCATAGCTCAGGTTGTTAATAAGTCTTCCTCCAATCCCGACGCCACGTTTTCCTTCATAGAACCCAGCTTCTCGTATTATTTGCTCAGCATACATATTGAACAAGTATGGTGAAAGAACACAACCCTGTCGCACACCTTTTCCAATTTTAAAACATTCAGTGTTTCCATGCTCTGTTTGAACAAATGCCTCTTGGTCCAGGTACAGATTTCTCAGAAGTACGATTTTCAATGGATGTTTACAGCTGTTTCTCTTCATTTTGATTTGTGGCTCATTAGCAAATGAAGGTTCTGTGAGCTTTTCTCTACTTGGAGGAAGCATTTTTCCCCCCAGTCGCATTCTGAGTGCCTTCCCACTTTCCAGTCCTGTATCTGACAATGTTTCTCTGCTATTCATAGAGTTTTCAGTGACTAGCGATTCGGAAGTAGTTTGTCACTCTTTCTTCCTAGTCTGTCTTTGTTTGAAAGCTCATCTGAAACCTGTCCACCATGGGTGACCCTGCTGGTTATTTAAAATACCGGTGGCATAGCCCTCAGAATCACAGCAATTCAAACCACCACAGCACGACAGACAGACGAGTGGCGGTTGCGTGGTTGCTGTTAAATAGGAGTCTCCTTGTGCTATGGCCCTTGTGTCCGGCTCAAAGGCAGGATTTCCATCCTCGGATGTCAATCAAGAGGCAGAAACACAGCAGGGGAGACTGGGTTGTAGTGAAATGCTTTGGGCTGGGCTTGTGGGTCTCTAAGTTGGTCGACCCCGCCTCAAAGCCAAGATCCAATGGTTAGGCTAGGACGGCGCTCTGGAGTCCGGGGTAAGTAGGACAGCCTGGCCGGCCCCTGCAGTCTCCCCATCAACTTGGTCTCCAGACACCTCTCACCCCGCCACTCTGTGGTCTGAGTTTCATTTAACACCTCCACCAGGTCTGCGCAGTTTTTGCACATCGTTTAGCCGCCGCCCTCCATGATAGAAGCCCTCGTGCATATATGGTGAGCTGTTGGTATGGTCCATATACAAGAAAACAAGAAATCTATAGAAACTGTCTGAGAAAATTCATAAACTGGACTTAATAAAGACTTTAAATCAACTATTATAATACGTCCAGAGTTACAGGTAACTATGGACAAAGTCCTAAATACCATAGGAATGATGCCTTACAAAATATAAATTTGATGAAAAACAAGAACCTACACATCTCAGAAGATAAATGAGCCGAAAGTAGAATAAACTGAAAAGATATATATACCCTGAGTCCAATATATTAAAAGTAGTGAAAGAAAAAATAAAAACCTGTCAAATAAAAATTCTACATTTGGCAAAATTAGTCTTCAAACATGAAGGAGAAATTGAGACTTTCTCATACAGTCAACAACTAAGGAGTTCATTGCTAGAATATATGTCCTACAATAAATATAAGAGTTCAGGATGAAATGAACAGTAGATGGAAACTCATATCCATACAAAGATATAAAGTTATAAAATTATATAGACATTGAAAAATTGATACTAAGGTACTTTTGGAATCCTGGTGTGTCATGATAGGGTAAGCACTGGATTGTTAACCACAAGGTCAGCTGTTCAAACCTACCAGCTGCTCCTTGGAAACCCTATACAAGGTCCATAGAGTTGTAAACAACACAGCAGCAATGAAGAACAAGGCACTTCTACTTTGTAACATATACAGACGAGCACATACTATTGAAACTAAATTGGTATTAATTTAAATAGATTAATCAGTTTAAATCTGGTTAGATTTTAAAATGTTAATTGTAGTCCTCAGGAAAAACATCAAGAAAATAACCAGACAAAAGATAAACAATAACAGACATATGTTATTGTTGTTAAGTGCTGTCCAGTCAATTCTGACTCATAGTCACCTGTAGAGGGTTTCTAAGGAGCACCTGGTGTTTGAATCACCAACCTGCGGTTAGCAATTCAGTGGTTATCCTACAGTATCACACCAGGAAACCATTAAGACGTTTGTTGCTGCTGTTAAGTAGGTTCCATTTTTCATGTAGTTTCTGAAGTCCTCTCATGTAAGATGAAAAACACTCTCTGCCCCACAACAGAAGAATACACTTTGAGTGCACATGGGACATTTTCCAAGATAAAAGCATATATATTAGGCCACAAAACAAATCTTAATAAATTTTAAAAGACTGAAATCATACTAAGCATATTGGTGAAACATAATGGGATGAAATTAGAAGTACAGAAGTAAATTTTGAGAAATTTACAGATAGCTGAAAATCAACATGGTCTTAAACAACCAAGGGTCAAAGAAATCATATGGGAAAATCAGAAATACTTGGAAACGAAAAAACAGAATGCAATATATAACACGAAACACGTGGAAAGCAGGGGAAACAGTACTCAGGGTGAAATTTATAGCAGTATGAGGAAGGGGCACTTCAAAAAGTTCATGAAAATATTTCATTATCTTGTAATTCCATTGTTACACAAACTTTTTGAATCCCCTTCTTTGCCTATATTTAAAAAGAACAATCTGAAATCAATATACTAATATTCTACCTTAGGAAACTAGAAGAGCACACAAGCAAAAGGAATGAAATTAAAGATAAAAGCAGATATAAACAAAATGTTAAGTGCTGTCTTGTCTGTTCCAATTCATAACGATCATATATAGGGTTTCCAAGGAGCGGCTGGTAAATTTGAACTGCTGACATTGTGATTCAAACTGACCTTATGGTCTAGTGTTTCATCCCACAGTATCACACCTGGGCTCCATAAACAAAATAGAGAATAGAAAATAGAATCAACAAAACCAAAGTACTAACCAGAGTAGGCCTTGTTAGTACTTAGGGTGGGAGACTGCCTGGAATACCAGGTACTGTAGGCTTCACAGAGTCCCTGGTGTAGCACTCTGAGTTAAAGCACTGGACTGCAAAGTCAGTTTGAACTGCGAGATTGGCGGTTCAAGCTTACCAGCTGTTTCTCAAAAACCCTATGCAGGGTGGTCACTACGGGCCGGAATCGACTCAACAGCACTTAACAACAACTAACAATCTCAACCATGCCACCCCACTAGATGAGATTTTCTAAAGAATGAGTAAGTATTCAGACATCAGGAAAACATCCTTATGCAGTTCAAAATCACACTAAGATTTTGGTAAGATTTTATCATTTTACCCAATAAATGGACTAAGCCAGTGGTTCCCAAAGAGGTGAACAGCAGTTTGACTCAAAATGTGGAGCAAAGTATTATTAAGTGCTGTCAAGTTGGTTCTGACTTATAGTGACCCTGTGCAAGGTTTCCGAGGTGTGGCTGGTAAGTTTGAACCGCTGACCTTACAGTTCAAACCAACCTTACAGTCCAGCGCATTAACCCACAGTGTCACACCAGGACTCCAAAGTATGTATCAATATCATCTGGGAACTCATTAGAAGTGAAAAGTTTTGTTGCTTCACTATAGGCCTACTGAATCAGAAATGTTAAGCCAGTAAAGTGATTTAATGAAGTGCTTCTGACGCACGTTCAAGTTTAAGAACCAGTGTACTAAACTTCAAAAATCTATCTAACTGACTTTTAGCAGATTCAACAAATATCATGAAGAACGTTCCAGAAATTTTCAGTTTACTAATTACTGTTCAAATAATAATAATAAAGACCTATATACTAGTAAGTTAATTAGGTCATTAATAAACTACTATGAGAAAAGAGAACACATAAAGTTATTTTCCATAAAGACAATAATAAGACACTCGGTATATTTTTAAAAATAAATTTGGCCATTAAAAAAAAGTATGAAAAATATAGCTTAAGGACTTAGGGAAAAAATACTTGCAAGAGACACCACAAAGAGTGAAATAATCTAAATATGTTAATTAAACAAGGCTTTATAATAGAAAAACTATTCACATAAACAAATCTTAATGTGCACAAAGAGATGTTCAAATTCAGAACTTATCAGGAAAGTGCAAATTAAAGTAGCACTGAGATTCCTGAGACCACTTCAGAATCAAAAGTATCAAGTATACAAAGGCATATACAAGACTGCTTAATGTAGTATTTTTTTTTCTACCTGAAGAAAATGAATATGTATCAATAGGAAAATAGCTTAATAAAAAGGTCAGCTGTTGTTGCTAAGTGTCAAGTTGGCTCCAACTCACAGTGACCCTGTATAGGGTTTCCAGGGAGTAGCTACTAGATTGGAACTGCTGATCTTGCAGTTAGCACTTCAGTGCTTATACTATAGTGCCAAATCAAGAGGTAACATAATGATTTTGAACAAGATATTACCATCAAATGAGAAACTGTATATCTCTCTCTATATATAAAATCATACATTAACAATTCAATACAAAAATACCCTCAACATGTCAATATAATACGAAGACAAAAATTCCAACGTCTCCACTGAGAAACCTTATTAAACAAATAAGTTTAAGAAATTAACACAGTAATTAGATACCTTTGGTCTAAAGGGCAGGCAGTGTTAACATAAGGTTTTAATTTAGCTCTCCTTTCAGCTTTGTCATAAAGCACATAGCATTTCACCTACTAAGGGGGGGGGGGCCTATAATAGATAGTATGTTAAATATGCTACTATTCAGGAATGCTACACAAATATTTAGTTTGCAAGGCAGATTTATTTCTATATTATATTTTGGAAAACAGATTTGATACCATTCTACAGTTTAGCTGTCAGATACATACCATTATGCAAAATAGTTGAAACAGTCTAAAGGATTTAACTTTTTCAGGTTTTAGATTCTGTTTACTCTTAATGCAAAATTTCACTTTTGTTCATGTTATATTTATAGTACTAGAGTGATTATTTTATATTTTTGATGACTGGAAAAAACAAACCAGAATTTGCTAATTTTTTATCAGAATCCCCATAACCATGCTTTAAGTACTCTGTTCTTTCATCGCTGTCTCTCACATATACATTAACTGATATTTATCAAAAAATGGTGATTAAGTATCACAGAATGAGTTCTGACTGATAGCGACCCTGTATAGGGTTTTCAAGGAGCGGCTAGTAGGTTTGAACCACCGACCCTGTGGTACCCAGTGATATACAGTGCTACACAATTACCAAAAATAGGTCATAATTATTATGTTTTAACAGTCCAAAGAGTAGAGTAAACTTTAGTCAGCTGTTTTTGCAGAAGTATTAAATAAAGCAAATGTTTTGTAACCACCACCCCCCAAAAATGCACACATTGACAATATAGTTTAGGTTGTGGGGGATGACTCAACTCTCACCCCCAAACTGAAAAAAAGAAAAAACACTAATAAAGAAACTATCATGTGACATCATGTATGAGGCTACATAAAACAGTATGCAAATAATTTAAAAAGGAAAGCACATATTCTTTAAAAATCATATGTACTAATGTCCAATAGTTGTTATTAAGTGCCCTGGAATCAATTTTGACTCATAGCAACCTTGTATAGGGTTTCCAAGGAGCAGCTGGTGTGTTTAAAATGTCAGCCCGTGGTTCACAGTCCAGTATTGATCCGACAGCGCCACAACAGGAATCCAATATCCAATGGTGGTTGTTGTTGTTGAGTGCCATCGAGTCGATTCCGACCCATAGTGACCCAGTATAGGGTTTCCAAGGAGCAGCTGGTGAGTTTGAACCGCCTACCTTGCAGTTCAAACGACTTTGCAGTCTGGCGTATTAATTAACCCACAGCGCCACACCAATACTTTTAACAAGACATAGATTAACTCTTAAAGACTTTTTATTCATGAACTCAGTAGCAAAAGCAGACAACCCTCAATGAGATGGGTTGACACAGTAGCTGTAACAATTGGTTTCATTGTTACCCTGTGATCCACAGGACAGAGGATAGATCCTCTGGGTCAAAAACAACTTAACAGCACCTACCAACATTTTTAACAACTATGAGACGGTTATCAAAATCTTCAATTTACAGATAAAGAAACTAAGGTTATTTGTTGACAGAATTAGGTCTGATACTTCCTAAGCCAGGTTGTTAATCACATGAAATTGCATGTGTATGTTTGTTGCACAAGGTAGGAATGACAAAAGGAATTTAGATTCAAGAAGCTATGGGAAACCGCTTAAGGGAAATAAGACCCAATATATCCAGACTACACTCCCAGCTAAGGTTACTCAAAGTATAAGTAGATTTGTGTTATCTTTCAGTAACCCAGAAATTAATTGGAACTTAATCCAACAGCATTTTAGGAGGTTGTGGAACAATATATACTTGTCTGGGGATATTCATCAGCTACATGCTCAAATTTATGATATAAGTAATTCTCAAAGTGAACACTGAGTGGCTACTCATTTGCTACCCATGCTAGAGAGTAAGATCCCCTAAGAAATGGATTGAACCTCAGCATAGTGATCCTGCTTGGTCACCTTAGAGCAGGTGGTGGGCTGGCAACGTCGGGCGCATGGGGTCCCCAGCTGATCTCCTCCCTCCCTGCCTTCCTCGGATGGCAGCTGTTTATGCTGGACGTGTGGCCAGAGACGGGTAAGGATCACGTGGAACCTCGGCTACTTAAGACAGAGACATTGCCATGCTGCAATGAGTCTCAATGACTGGTAAGACTGAGGAATTCGCACTGACCACCTAAGACAGGCAGCGTCCCTTAAACAATCAATAAATAAGGAGGATTCAGATGCAGACAGTACAGACCCGGTCAGGAGGCCAAGCCCCTGTGGGCCCAAGCGTTGCTGACCGTCCAAACCATAGGCTCTGAGGATCAGACTTTAGCTACCTAGTAGACATAGCAAACTGTCCCTCATCTGATTATTCAGTAATGCTTGTTAGTAATCTCATACATGAGCCCTGGATATCTACAGACAAATGTAAAAACCTTCCCTAAAAGCCGAGACTGTAAATTCCAAAAAGCCAAGACCCCCCCCCCCATCCAAAAAAAAAGCTAAAGAGGATAGAGAGAAACACTGTAAACTGATGATATATGGTGGGGATAATGATCAATGTAATGAAACAAGCTATATGAATGGTTGAATGTGAAGCTGATGATGTGCCCTGTAAACTTTCACACAATGCAAAATAAAAACATTTAATTAAAAAAAAAAAAAAAAAAAGCTATGGGAAAAAATGAAGAAACATATATAAAAAGTTTTTATGAAGAAAACTGTTACAAGAACTAGAGTTATGTATCAAAAGGAAGATGTAGGAGAAAGCAGTATATGTTAATGCTACATTTTTAAGACAAATATAAATCAATTTTAATAGGGGGTATTAGCAGTAACAGGAGTTGCTACTTATTAAACATCTAGCATATATACCTGACATGCTAAGGTTCACAAATAATTTTATTTAAATTTCAAAAACCTTATTAAGTCTTTTACTATAACATCAGCATCAAGTACATAATATAAGGATAATTTGAAAAGGATAACTAAAAATCAAAGAAACCTTTATTTTAAAAGAATCAAAACGTGAAGCTATTGTTTCTTAACATCTCCACTCCATCTATGTCTATACACTTCTGAAAGCAGTGTTTCCTTCCATCTTTCTAATCCTTCTATAACAGATCCAGGGGCTTTGTAGGATAAGCACTGGGCTGGGAACCAACCACCAGGTCAGCAGTTCAAGACCATAGGTCACTCTGTAGGAGAAAGATGAAGTTTTCTATTCCCAGAAAGAATTACAGTCTCAGAAACCCTATACTGGGTTACTGTGACTTGGAACCAACCTGAAGGCACTTACAACAACCCTTTTAAGAATACTGCCCTCTTTGATTTACACCACATCAAAACAGCAGTTTTGGCATCCTTGAGGGACTCATATCATGCTTCTTTTAAATGTTCTGAATTTCGGAAACATAAAGAAATCTGAACAGCAAGATCAGAATACACAAGTCCTTTTAGACTGCTAAACAGGCAGACTCAAGGACTTAGGTTCAGTAATTCCCTAGAACTGACTTACAGAATTCATGGTAAGTATCTATAATTATGTTGTTAAGTGCCATCGAGTTGGTTCTGAATCACAGCAAACCTGTATAGGGTTTCCAAGGAGCAGCTGGTGGATTTGAACCACCGATCTTGTGGATCAAACCTACCTTGCAGTTCAGCGTTTACTGTACAGCGCCACACCAGGACACTATGTCAATTAAAAAACTCTTTAAATTACCATGATTTTATGGTATTTTGTCATCCAGCACAGAAAGTGCCCTCATTCTTTATCAAGGTTTTTATTAGGCGTTTTTGTACATTTCTACTTCCTAATTTATGCTAGTAACAGACTTCCACTTAACCAATCTAACTAATTTACTACCTCCCATCCTCCATGTCTTTTGTAAAGCATACTGAATAATGCAGTCAGGTACAGGCATTCTTCTGCTTCCACCGGTTACCTGCATGTATTGTGTCAGTTGTATTTGTCCTCAGGTCCTTTTATCAGTTTTATACATGATAAGGAGACCTGGTTGCACTGTGGGTTAGGTATTGGGCTGCTAACTGCAATGTCGGCAGTTCAAACCTACCAACTTCTCTGAGGTAAAGATTTACAACCTCGAAACCCTAGGAGTTGGAACTGACTGAGTGGCAGTGGGTTCACTTTGGTTTTAGTTATATATTATAATTATGTAAATTTATTATATAAAACTGAAAAGGGAATCATCATTTTATAAAAACTAAGTTGAATATTCTGTAAAGGTTAAAAGTCAACCTGGTAAAATAAAATGTCAAGCTAGGGAAAGCAAATCCAGGAGTAAATTATAAAAAGGTAGAATTCTACATTTAGGTTCCTTTACATCACTGTTCTACTTTAAATAAACCACAGATTATAGCTGTAGTTATAGCCTACACAGATTATAGCTACTGTTGTTAAGTGCTATTGAGTCAGTTCCAAACCACAGCAACTCTGTATAGGGTTTCCAAGGAGCAGCTGGTAAGTAAGCTTGAACTGGCGACCTTGTGGTTTAAACCAACTTTGCAGTCCAGCTCATTAAGCCCACAGTGCCACACTAGGACTTCGTGATTATAGCTATAACACGAGTCTGTTACTTACTCAAATGAATAGTCCTTGGTTCTATTTTAAAAAGACTGATATAGGAAGGTACCGTTGTGCTTGAGGTATTAATCCTGTTGCTTGCATGTTGCTGTGATACTGGAAGCTGTGTAACTAGTATTTCAGATACTAGCAGAGTCACCCACATTGGACAAGTTTCAGCAAAACTTCCAGAGTAAGACAGCTGGAAAAAAGGACCAGGCAATCTACTTGCAAAAATTAGTTACTGAAAAACTTATGTATCACAAGAGAACACTGTCTGATTTGCTTGCTTTGGATATGCTATCAGAAGGGAACAATTGCTGAAGGTGGATTTCACGTTAGACGAAGTAGACAAAAGGTCAACAAGGGCAAGGAAGATCCCTGGTGAGATGAAATGACACAAAAGCTACCAATAATGGACTTAAAAATGTTTGTGACTGTGAGGATGACACAGCACCAGGCAATATTTTGTTCTGTTGCACACAAGGTTGCTTATTAGCCAGAGTAGACACAATGGAAGCTATCTACATGTATTAATCATCACCCTCTTTAAAAAAAAAAAAAAAAATTCTATACTTTGTATCAAAAACCCTGGTGTGACAGAGTAGACAGAGATGGGCAACTTGGACACTGGATACCCAAATGGGGAGAGGGAGACTACAAAGGCAAGAAGTGACTGGCTTACAAGCTTTCAAGAGGGAACCTAGGGCTAGGGGGCGTGGAGGAAGGCAGAATCTCCAGTGAGTACTATCCAATCTGTCTGGGCGGAGCTGATGAAATGAAATACAGATGGGTAACTCGTGATACTGTAGTGAATAATGGTTACTGGGACTGATTGTGAGGGTTGGAAATGCAAAGGTATAGACGTTTTGTAGCAAGGAAGGGAGTGATTGATTCTCCAGTCTAAGAGCGGAGGTCTCTGGGACCATCAACGGAGAAGAGCCGAGAGCGGGACCCTACCCGGAGAAGCAGAAATGCCTGAGATGGAGACAGAGACGATGATGTGGAGTGATGAAGCGGCTGGGGACTTTGGATCCAGAGAGGGAGAGGGACTGTGGGCCGACGACTTTGGGGGTGAGGGGGGGAGTTTAGGGGCGGGTTTCTAGGATATACCCTTTGGTCGGTTGATGATACATGGAGGGGATTGGAACCATGGCAGTGAAATGATATATGATGGAATGAACGTAAAAACTAAAGTTCTCTCATGTAAACTATCATATAATTCACAATGAAACATTAAAAAAAAATCCTGGTGTGGTGCTGTGGGTTAATGCATCAGACTGAAAAGTCGTTTGAACTGCAAGGTTGGTGGTTCAAGCTCACCAGCTGCTCCTTGTAAACCCTATACAGGGTCGCTATGTGTCGGAATCAACTCGATGGCACTTAACAACAACAAATTGGTCTTCATTTTATCAAAGAATGCTTCCACTATATTGTGTCTTCCCATGCAAAAAAACAAAACAAACACCTGGTATTCACTTATTCAGACCACTTTTACATATTTGCATTCCTGGCATGGCGCTGTGGGTCGCCCCGGACGCTAAATCGATTTGAATCACAAGGTTGGCAGTTCAAGCTCAACAGCCGTTCCTTGGAAACTGTATCAAGGTCTCTATGGGTTGGAACTGACTTGACAACACTTACCAACAACCACTTCTCATTACTGCCCATTTGAATTACCTTCTGATTTTTATTTCTATATTTTCCTTTAGGGAGTCCTGGTGTGGCATTGTGGGTTAATGCGCTGCACTGCAAGGTCAGGTTGAACTGCAAGGTTGGAGATTCAAGCTCACTAGCTGCTCCTCAGAAACCCTATACAGGGTCACTAATGGGTCGGAACCAACTTGCCGGCACTTAACAACAAAATTTCCTTTTAGTTTGTATGGTTTTCTAAACAACGGTACATTGTTCCGTATGCACATATTTTTAAGTTACAGAAATGGTACTGAGCAATAGACAACACTGCTTTTGCCTTTTCTTTTAACTCAGCAGTATGTTTAAAAAGTACTATTGCTGCTGCATTATTGTTTGGTTCACTGCTTTTAACTGCTGCATACATAGTACATAGCATGTATGTAATACAGTTAATTTATCTAATATATTAATGATGGACATCTAGATTGTCTCCAACCCCTCACTACCAATAACAATGATGCAGTATTTTCACACATGTCAGCTTATGAAACACCATATTATCATCTTTGGAATATATAGCTAGGAGAACTAGTTTACACACCCAAGTGTTTATGTACACACATATGCTTACCAGCACTTAACATTATCCACGTTTCGCTAGTCTGATGTTCATAAATCTTTGTCTGTACTTCTTTAATTATTAATGAGTTTGAATATCTATCCACATGCTTGTTTGTTGCTGTTGTAAAATGCCATCGAGTCAGTTCTGACACATATTAACACCGTATAGTTTCTACTTATGGTTCAAACTGACCTTGTGGTCCAGCGTTTATTTCGTGCCAGCACCACACTCCTTGTTAACCTGCTGGATTTCCCCTTCCATGAACTGCCTATCCATACCCTTTGTCTGCTTATTCTTGTTGATTTGGAATACCTTACCAGTATTGTTGTTGTCGCTAAATGCCATCGAGTCAGTTCTGATTCACAGTTACCTTGTATAAGGTTTCTAAGGAGCGGCTGGTGAGCTTGAACCGCTGACCTTGTAGTTCAAACCAACTCTGCAGTCCAGCACATTATCCTGCAGTACCACACCAGCTGTTCATTTTGTATACTGTCATCAATCTGTTAACTTTTGTCTTTGGCAGTATTAATTAATGGTCCACAGATTAGCTACTATTCCAGTAATTGTTTGAAACTGTCAATGGCCCATTGATAACATGCCCTCAGTTAGAATGCTACTGACACATCCAGGAAGTGCACTGTTTAGCTCAATGGACATTTTTCTCTAGGAAGGAAGCACTGTGCTGATTTACACTCTAATATAAGCTCTGTAAAGTGGTACTGAACTATGTTGTTTTTCACCGAAGTTTTAGCTTTACATTCAAATTCAAATTCTTACTAAGATTCTAGTTTTGGAGAATTTTAAAAAGAAAAGATAAATAAATACAATCTCCTACATTATCTTCTCTTAAATTCAAAGTTCTACCAAGAACAATACTATATAAATGAAATTAGCCTAGTGTTTCCCAAATGAATCCATAACCCAGCCATTATTTCATTTCTTCATAAGACCTGACTTGTACTTCATGTGCTGGAGTCCTGGTGTGGCGATGGACTGAAAAGTCGGTGTGAATTGCAAGGTCGGCAGTTCAAGCTCACTAGCCTCTCCTTGGAAACCCTACACAGGGTTGCTATAGGTCAGTACTGACTTGTTGGCACTTAGCAACAACAACCAAATATGGCTTATTTTATGGACATTATGTTTACTGAGAATAGTGTAAATGGCTAACATGCTTGGCTACTGACCAAAAGCTGGAGGTTCAAGTCCACCCAGAAAGTCTAGCGATCAACTTCCAAAAAAAAAAATTAAGCCACTAAAACCTCTATGGAACAGTTCTACTTTGACACACTAGGGGCCACACCATGAATTCAAATGGACTCAATGGTAAGTAGTTTGGTTATACTAGTTGATACTGTGAATGGAATCTTTTCCCCAATCATTTTGCATCTGGATATTACTAATTATGGAGGAGCTATTCATTTTTGTATATTAATCTCTTACTTGGCTTCCTCGCTGTACTTTTATTCATTCTAATAATTTTAAACTATATGAAAACCAAGAAACTCAACCCTACCACTATAAATAGTGACAACTTTTCTGTTCCTAATATAATATATCATTTTTTTCTTTTCTCTTATAGTTGTTGTTGTTGTTAAGTGCCATCGAGTCGGTTCCGACCCATAGCGACCCTGTATAGGGTTTCCGAGGGTGTAAATCTTTACGGGAGTAGAAAGCCTCATCTTTCTCCCGCGGAGCAGCTGGTAGTTTCGAACCGCTGACCTTAAGGTTTGCAGCCCGATTCGTAACCACTACGCTACCAGAGCTCCTTTCTCTTATAGTAGGGACCACTAATATAAATTTAAAAAGCAGAAGTAGCTGGTATTTTTGCATGACTCTTGAATTCAATAGAATTGCTTTCGTTTCCCCACTATGACTTTCAGTAGCTACAACTTAAAAATTTTAAGTTTATAAATATAAATACTTTTCCTAGCTTCCAAAGAATTTATATTAGTATTTTATTAATGACCTGAATCTTTTTTAAAAAGCTTTTGAAGAATCTATTGAAATACTTTTTCTTCCTTTTAACTGTTGCTTGAGCATCCAATGTTGAACACCACCTTACATTTTTAATAACATGAGAAAATGTTTACATTGCATGAAGAAATCAAGTTTCATACTTGTGTATATATTTCCAATGCAACAAGGGAATATCCTCAAATTTTAAGGGAAGCTCCATCTAGATGAATTATAAGTGATTGATTTTCTTTATAATTTTCTATCATGTCCTAACATCTTTACAATACATGTTACATTTATAGTCATACTCAAATCATTTTAAGTAATGATGGCACATAAAATGTCTAAAACCTGAATCATATTAATCAGCTTTTAATAAGGTCAGCTTTAATACTTGAACTCTGGTAGCGTAGTGGTTATGAATCGGGCTGCTAACCTCAAGGTCGGCAGTTTGAAACTACCAACCAATTCTCGGGAGAAAGATGAGGCTTTCTGCTCCCGTAAAGATTTATAGCCTGGGAAACCCTGTGCAGGTTCACTATGAGTCGTAACTGACTCCACGGTACTTAACAACAACAACAAGCCTCTAGGAACAAAGGACAATAATTTGGTCAAATTGAACTTTTATAAGACAGCTTTTACTTTCCATTACAATCAGAAACGTCAAAAACTAATGAATGAGCATAGCACTTTAATTCTAAACTAACTCTGAAGTAGACATTCCCAATTAACAGATGAAAAAAACTGTAACCAGAATAAACCAGGACTGGGACTCAAATTCAGATCTTTTTATTACACTATACTTCCATCCCATGTAGAATCTGATTCTGAGATTCTTTCCAGAAGAGACGTCATTTTTTAACAGAAACACAAACTTGTAACTATATCAGCAATGATTAATGAAATCTATGGAAGTTATTATACAATAACTGAAAATACTCTATAGGTTTCATAGAACTTAGATCAGTTAACTTAGGTATTCCAATCCAATTTTACATTTTAAGAATCACCCATCAAAAGGAAGTATATGCTCCAATTTTTATGCCTTTCCAAGCCTTAAACATGACTCACCTCTGCCAAATGTTGTAACCGGGTTAGCAGTGGGGTTCTCTTGTCAGATCCAAGGCGTGTGATATAGTTTGATCTTTTGCTGAATACATACAGTAGGTTAAGTACAGCCAGGACCACTTGCATATCAGAGGAAGCCAATAAAGTTGTCAAATGCTATAGGAACAAAAAAAAAAACAAAACCAGTATGTGTTATTAGGCACACTTGGCCTTAGAAGCTTAAAACACAACTATAATAGTATATTTGTCTACATTTATATAACACTTTCAACAAATTCAGTCAATATAAAACACAGACAATATTTAAGCACCTATAACATATAAAACCTTGTCCCCAAGGAGCTTATAATCCAGCAGTCTACCAGAAAGATCTATTTTAGCAAGAATAGGTTAGAGAGCAGACAAAAATCAATTTCTATGAAAAAAATTCCTGTAATACATTATATGCCTCTCATTCATTTCAAGTCACAACAGGCAGGGTGAAGATGATAGTAAAGAACCTTACTAACAACCCTATGAAGGGTGTTATCTACAGCTAAAAAAATCCTACCATTTTCTATAACTTTATGAAAATTTCAGAATTTCATGATGAAAAGTAAAGAAGCAATCACCAGAAAGAAATTACAATTTCCTTATTCATGACTATATACAATTCTAGTTAAGAATAAATAACATGCTTGAACCTTCCCTACCTCTATGGAACTGTACAGATGCCGGGAAAAGCTGTATTCAATGAGCAAAGCTGTGAAGTTCAACACAGCCAAGAGAAGCATTTTCAGCTGCTCTCTTTCTGGCCTATCACACACGAGCATCCAGGACATATTCTCCACGGTCTGTCCAGCATCTGCCAAAATTCCATCGAAGCGATCCAACAAGTCCACCCAGTGATATAACTCGCACTGAAGAGGGATGGAAAAGGAAGATACAAGAATAATGTAGAAGTACTGTGCGGGTACTTTGTGACTGAGTTTTGTTGAGACACTTAGAAAAGCTTAGTTACATTGGCCTGAGTTTATTGTTATATATAAATATATGCTAACACAAGTAAATGTCACAAAACCTCTAATTTTAAGGGGTCCTCAGAAAAAGAATTCTAGCTATATTTTGAGATCTATAAACATTCTGGGCAGGACCCATTATATCAGTAAAGTTCATCTTTCCTTAATTACCTAAAGAAAATTCTAAAGTAAATGTTAAAACCCCAAAAGTATCTAAAGTATCTCAAACTTACATTGTCAATCAAGCTAATGCCATCATCTGTGCAAGCACTCCCCATCTGGCAAATTTTTTTTTGTTCAAATTTTCCTTGGCAAACATTCACAGACTAGAAGTCACTGGTCCAGAGGTGTGTCAGGCCATAAGCAAGATGTTTATCAAATGATTGCTGAATGAGACTACCCCATGTGGTTTATCTTTTCATATCAGAACATACATAATACCATACTAGTCTGGTGAGTTCTGTCTTCTCTGAGCATGAAAAGAACATGAATAATTCTAACAGGCCTTAATTTCCTTAACCAGCCTCCAATAAGGGTTCACCTACCTTTCCAATGTTCCATGTTTTGATCTGCTGTAGTTCCAAGAGGAGTTGTTCATCATTACAAACTTTGAGTTTGTCTATTAAGGCTCTGCAGTCTGCAGGCTGAGAAAAACAAACAGGTATTCACAAAGAGTGGTTTGAGCTATGAAAGAGATGTAAAGAGGAGAATAGTAAAATAAATTCTTAAGACCCTTACATTTAAGGAGGCTTACCAGACAATACTTCAAATTAAAATGGAAACCTCATGACAAAATTCTCAAGAGAATATGCTCACATTCCATATTGTTTTGGTTGCTGAAAATACATTTTTCTTAATTTAAATCTCACAACAGCATTGCTAGATATAAATAGGTAGTATTTCCTTTTGCAGAAGAGGATAGTTAAGTTTCACATTAAGCACCTAATGTCAAAGCCAAGGAGTCCTGGTGTGGCACAATATGTTAATGTGCTGGACTCAAGGCTGCTTTAAACTGCAAGTTCGGCGGTTCAAGCTTACCAGTTGCTCCTCGGAAACCCCAACTATACAACTATGAGTCCGGATCGATTCGACATCACTTAACAACAACAAACAGCCCATGCTGTTTGTAGTATGTTGCTACTCTTTATTTATGCTCCTATTAAGTGGAAAAAATGTATGTACGATTAGCTCAGTTTTCCTGGTAAGAAAACTGGCTGCGAGGTTGGACTTGCTCATGATCAAACAGTTTATTAGTAAGCATTAAAAAAACTGATCCCAGATTTGTTACGTTTCAAATCCAAGCCCATTCCCAGAATATCATACTGCTTTTTACAGAGTTAAAAGAGCAAGTGTGACCATTTCTCCTAGTGACATCCATTGGTAGAAGGCTTCTCTGTCCCAACCCCTATTCTTTTTTTTTTTTTTGAAATATGATTGTATTTATTATACCCCATATAGGTCACTCTAAATGATACAGTGCTTAAAGAAAAAAGCATAAGCTATAAAAACTATAAAGAAACCCAGATAAATTAGTAACAGAAACTTCAGGGTAAGATTATTTGGGGAGAGAGGGAGACCAGTGGAATCCAACCACTATTCTTTTGAACTTTCAGAATACTGACTATAAACTCTTATAATTCACTATTTATTTGATAAATGGACTTTATAAATAAAAGAGAGCAGGGATCTATACAAATAGACGGGGAATCCTTACTGAAATTAGTCTTAGTTCTACAAAGTTCAAAAGTTCTTTGCCATCCTACATTCAGGGGTTTGTTGTTGTTAGGTGCTGTAGAGATTCTTTTCCCATTCTCCCTCTTTATATTTCTTTCATAGCTCAAATGAAAAGATGGTGCTAAGCCAAGCCACAAAAATTTCTCTCCTGCAGAATAAGGCTTTATTATTTATTATTATCTACCTCAAACTTTATGGTAATTAAATACATGCGAAATCAATGGCATAACATTCCAGGATAGGCAGAAGCTAAGAGATTTTGCCAAAGCCAACCCTGCTATGAAAAACATCCTAAAGGAAGTTCTGTGGACTGAGAACCAGCAAGAGCACATAACAACTACAGAATGACATACATAGCAGCATCAACCTGAACTCAGTCGACAAATGAAAGAGTCAAGAACAGAATAAAATTATAAGAACAGAGGATCTGGGAGGTCAGTCTATGATCAAAACAATTACAATGCGAAAAAAGGTGAACACAGAAGAACAGAGATCCAGGTGGTGGGAAAGTCAGGTAGATTACTGGATAAAATAGACTATCTTAAATGGAGGGAAGAACTAATGGAATATAAGGTAACCACAATGGGGTTGGGGTAGGGGTAGGGGGTTTATTTTTGGTGTTGGGGAGGGCAATACAAAAAGTGGGGAGGTGGTAGAAGAACAAGATAGACAGGGGAACACTGAGACAGGTTTGCATGGTCTAGTGGGACAGAAATAAATAGTGATGCATACTCAACCTTGGAACAACAGGGCTCTGGGATACAGGGATCTAGGTATAGCTTGAAGAGGGGAAATAATACTAAAATCCTTGACTGCCTTATGAATATTAGTTTCCCTTGCCTACTATTGTAAAATAGACACTTGAGTGGGATAGAAGGCTATGTTGGGAAACATGATTAGAGAAAGCTTGTAAGCCCGTCTTCAGCCTATAACTGATTGGAATACCTCAAAGGGGTTCTACAACTTGCCCAGTGAAATAGGCCTCATGCAAAGCCTTTACAGAGTATAGGACCTTAGGTGGAATCCTGAGTCCCATCCACAAACTTGTGAGGTAAGACATTCCCACTAGAAAGGACAAGCAGACTGAACAACTACAGTGACAGAAGATACATCTTCATGGTGAACCTGACGTATACTCAGAGCGGTAGTTACTCTAAATACCAACAGAGAGGGAAAGAGTCTTCAAATCAAGTTTCAATGCTATCTGCTCTGTGCACAGGGTAGATAGGGACGGGCAACTTAGACATTGACTATCTAAAATGAGGGGACAATAAAGGCACGAAGTGACTGGCTTACAAGGTTTCAAGAAGGAGCTGAGTTAAGAGTGTGGTGGGAAAGAAAGAGTCCCCACTGAATAGTTATCATCTTGTCTAGATGGGTCTGGTGAAAGGAGATGGGGATAAGATGCGTAAGATTCAATAGTGAATAACTGTTATCATGACTAATCGCAACTGTCACAATTGTAAAGGTAGAGGTTTTGTAACCAAAAAAAGGGGAGTAGTTAGTTAATCTTACAGTCCAGAAACACAGGATCCTAGGACCATCAAGAGAGGAACACACAAATAGAATGCGGGACCTTATCCAAAGAAGCAGCAGCGCCAGAGATGGAGTCAGAGATGGGGGCATTGAGAGGGGGAGCGGCTGAGGACTCTAGATTCATCAACTAAGAAGAGAAGGACTAAGAACTGGTGGCCAGGAGCAGACTTGCAGAATGTGCCCTTTGGAGATGTAATTTATTGTATATGGCTGAGTGGGTTTTATTGTTTGTGTGTTTATTTAAAAAAGCTAAAGTGGATAAAGAGAGAAATACTTTAAACTGATGGTATATGGAGCGGATTATAATCAATGTAATGAAACAAGTTATACGAATTGTTGAATATGAAACTGATGATATGTTCTGTAAACTTTCACTTAATCCACAATAAAAACCTTAAATTAAAAAAAAAAAAGATTAAAAAAAAATCAATGGCATAAAATCCTTTCATAAATCATACTGATTTTTTCCTCTTCCCCTTGAAGACATGAGGGAAAGGTAATGAAATAGTAAAACCGATACCATGGGAGTCTAAACCACCTGGTTCACACATTTCACTTGTATATTTTGGATCTACTTGGGATCCAATATCATACATAACACTAAAATTTCTAACAAAGGCCAGCTGTGTAAATCCAATTTTTTTTATTCTGTATGTACATTAGATAAAACCCGTTCCTGATGAATAATTTGATCCTATATTCACATTGTTATTAAGTGCCGTTGAGTCGGTTCCAACTCATAGCGACCCTGTATATAGGGTTTCCAAGGAGCTGCAGTTCAAACGGCTTTGCAGTCTAACGTATTTACCCACAGCGTCACTCCAGGACTCCTATATTCACTTAGTGTCCCATAATGAGGTATTCAATCTTTTTATTAGCAAACCAGGAGCTGCTTTTTTTTTTTTTAATATTAGGACTGTTGTAGCCAGAGGAAAGCATGGGAAAAACTCTAGGGGTCTTAACTGTGATTCTCCTATTAAGGCTTGCCAGAGACAAGGCAATGGGTATAGTATACCCAAGTGGTAGAACAGCTTACTTCAAGTCTAGACTTTTTGAAGAACCTGTTCTAGATCTAAGCCTTACTAACATTGTAAACTCTAGCAGTTACTCATTAAATGGGTCAAAGCAGAATGCCACAAATGTGATACATATTGGCTCTAAAACCAGAAAGGCAAAGGATACTCTGCTCCTCTTTCTTCAAATTGTATAATGAAAGGTGCAGCAACTACCCTCACTTTAGAAGTTAATACCCTAACATTTCCCAGAACTCTGTATCCCTAGAAACTTTTCCGATGTGGTGCTACAGGGTAAATACCAAGTACTAAACCCATCAGCCACTACTCAGAAACCCTGTGAGTTGGAACAGACTCAATGGCACTTAACTACAACAAACAGCCCACATATGTGCAAAGCATCTAACCATCTCTTCTATTAATGGATTTTTTTCTTTTTGTTTTAATGCTTGGAAGGGACATCCTCACCTAAAACCAGGTAAATATTCACCTACAATTTCTTTCTCCTATAGTTTCTTTCCTTTTTAAATACAGGTATTCATCGCTTAATGATCGTTTGAGCAACATCTAACAACATATATTGTCTGTGATCCCATCTGGTCTTTTTGTATGTTTAAATAAAAAAATGGAAAACACCTTTTATTACTTCCCTGTAATAGTTTTAATGGAGTCTTGGTATGGCGCTGTGGGTTGATGCGCCAGACCACAAGGCTGTTTGAACTGAAAGGTTGGCGGTTCAAGTTCACAAGCTGTTCCTCGGAAACTCTATACAGTCAGGATCCGTATGGGTTGGAATCGACTCGATGGCACTTAACAACATAATAGTTTTAAAGGAGCTTTCGTAGCATAGTGGTTACAAGTTGGACTGCTGACCACAAGGCCAGCAGTTCAAAACTACCAATTCTGCAGGAGACAGATGAGGTTTTTCTGCTCCCATAAAGATTTATAGCCTTGGAAACCCTATGCAGAGTCATTATGAGTCAGAACTGACTCCATGGCACACCACCACCGCCACTATAATAGTTTTAAAGACCTCAAACTCAGACTCTTGCAGCACTGGTCCACAGATGGAATATAGGCAAGTAAAGCAGAAGACATGACTCTGGGAGAGAGCTCTCAGGTTTTGTCCAGCAGGCAGAACAGTGTATGGGGCTGAGAACACTCCACTCTCTTTTCATTAGCTTCCTCGCCCTCAGTTGCCACCATCAATTCCTTAGGCCTCACCCACCAGCAGTGGCTACAAAGACCACCCTGTGGGCTCGTATAAAGTTTTATGTTGTTTACACAAATTCAAGTCATATGAAAACCAATTTGACAGAATGTCAACCAACACACAGCTGTATTAAAATCTTTTAATTTATACAATTTGTATCATATACAACAGCTTCCCTACCCTTCAAAGACAAACTGCCCTAGCATTACTTCTAAACGAATACATCCTACTCCACCAATTAAAATATCTTTTATAATCACAGGTTAAGTTCTCATACATATAAATGCTAGGATTCATTTCCAGGTTCTCTATTATCTTATCAGTAGATTCCCACACTAATGCCACTGTGGAATATATTAGGCAAATTTTCTTTATCCTGTTTCAATTTTATTTATTTTGTTGCTGTTAAGACTAAACACGGCAAAATATATAATCCAACAGTTTCTATAAGTACAATTCAGTGACAGTGGTTACATTTACATTTGTAATTCTATCTCCCGAGTGGTTCCTTCCCCATTAACAAACTCACTGCCCCATAAGATTCCTAATCTAATTTCAAGCTGCTATTGTCACTTTGACTCCATATAGTTTCTTCAAAGAGTACAATGTTCAAGGAAGACATCTCTTGCAAATTAGGCTAAACTCGTATTTGGTTATAAGCAGACTTCAGGGAATATTTTTGGATAATGTTTAAGGATTTTTCTCAGAGGAATAGTTTCAAGAGTTCTAGTCACCATGGCACCAGAAATTCTAGATTCCATGAAATGGAATATCTTTATGCTGACTGAATACCTGTCACTTTGCCATACTGTGGTGACTTACATGCTACTATGATGGTAAGTGATACCACTGATTATTTTAAATACTAGCAGGGTCACCGTGAACAGGTTTCAGTGGAACTTCAAATACAGATTAGGAAGTGGACTACTTCTGAACGTTTAGGCTTTGAAAAAATTATGTATAGTAGCTGAATATTAACAAATATAGTACCAAAAAATGAAAACATTAGGAACAGCAAAAGAACATTATAGGATATAGTGCTAGAAAATAAACTCCTAAGGTTGGAAGACACCCCCCAAAATAATGACTGAGAAAGAGCTGCCTACTCAAAGTTGTTGTTAAGTGCTGTCAAGTTGGTTCCGACTCATAGCAAGCCAGCATATGGTTTCCAAGCAGCAGCTGGTAAGCTTGATTCACCAACCTTGTAGTTCATACTGACAGGACTCCTGCCTACTCAAATTAGGTGGTGGTGGTGTGCCATGGAGTTGGTGCCGACTCATAGCGTCTCTGAGGCTGTGAATGTTTATGGGAGCAGAAAGCCTCATTTTTCTCCCGCGGAACCACTGGTAGTTTCAAAGTGCTGACCTTGAGGTCAGCAGCCCGATTCCTAAGCACTACATTATCAGAGCTCCTTACTCAAAGTAGAGTGGGAAAAAAATGATGTGAGTGGAGTAAAGCTTTTGGGACCTTCTATTTGCTAATGGAACACAACTCAATGAGGAGAAACAGCTGCAAACATCCACTAATAATCAGAACATGGAATGTAAGAAGAATGAATCCAGGAAAATTTGAAGGTATTGAAAATGAAATAGAACACATAAAGATTGATATCCTAGGTATTGTTGTTGCTGTTATTAAGAATTGGTTCTTAATAACCAACTGTTGAGTTGGTCCCAACTCACCGCAACCCTATATAGGGTTTCGGAGGAGTGGCTGATGAATTTGAACCACTGACCATGTAGTTCAGTGGCTTCAGTGCCACACCAGGCCTCCATTTTAGACATTACTGAACTGAAATGGACTGATATTGGCAGTTTAGAATCTTACAAACATATAGCTTACTATGTTGGAAACAACAAGTTCAAGAGGAAAGATGCCACATTCATTGTCAAAAAGACCAATTCAAGATCTATCTTAAAGTACAATGCTGTCTATGGAAAGGATAATATCCATATGCCTTGGCTGCTAACCATGAGGTCAGCAATTCAAACCCACCAGCCGCTCTTTGGAAACCCTAGACAGGGTTGCTATGACTCAGAACCGACTCGAAGGCACTTAACAAGAACAACCGACTTCTGTCTGAAATAAATCAAACATGCAACCAAGATGTATTGATAATTATTGGTGATTGAAATACAAAGGTTGGAAGCAAAGAGGAAGGATCAGTAGTTGGAAAATATGGCCTTGGTGATAGAAACAATGCTAGAGATGCATGATAGAATTTTGCCAAGAGCAATGATTTCTTCATTGCGAAGACATTTTTCAAACAACATAAAACACATGGACCTCACCAGATAGAATACACAGAAATCAAATTCACTACATCTGTGGAAAGAGATGGTAGAAAGCTCCATATCATCAGCCAAAACAAAGCCAGGGGCAGACTGTCAAACAGACCATCAATTGCTCATATGCAAGTTCAGGTTGAAGCTGAAGAAAATAAAAACAAGTCCATGAAATTCAAAATATAACCTTAAAACATCCCACGTGAATTTAGAGATCATCAAGAGCAGATTTAATGAATTACAACACTAAAGACCGAAAATCAGAAGAGTTGTAGGATGACATCAAGAACACAAATCAAGAAGCAAAAGATCATTAAGAAGACAAGAAGGAAGGAAAACACCAAAAAGGATGTCAGAAGAGACTCTGAAACTTGCTCTCCAGCATAGAAATGCTAAAGCAAATGGAAGAAATGAAGAGGTACAAGAGCTGAACAGAAAATGTCAAAGGTCAGTTTGAGAAGATAAAGTCAAATATTATAACAAAATGTGCAAAGACCAGGAGCTAGACAACCCAAAGGGAAGAACATGCTCGGTATTTCTCAATCTGAGATAATTGAAGAAAAAATTCAAACCTCGACTTGGAATACTGAAGGATTCTATGGGCAAAACATTGAATGATGCAGAAAACATCAAAAGAAGATGGAAGGAATACACAGAGTTGCTGTACCCAAAAAAAAATAGATGATGTTCAATTATTTCCAGAGGTAGCTTATGATCAAGAACCAATGATACTAAAGGAAGAAGTCCAAGGTGTACTGAAGGAATTGGCAAAGAACAAGGCACCGGGAATTGATGGAATAGAATAGAAATTTTCAACAAACTGATGCAGCTCTGGAAGCACTCATTCATCTATGCCAAGAATTTTGGAAACAACTACTTGGCCAAATGACTGGAAGAGATCCGTATTTGTGCCCATTCCAAAGAGAGGTGACCCAAAGGAATGTGGAAATCATTGGACAATATTATTGATATCACATTCAAATAAAATTTTGCTAAATTAAAAAAATGGCTGCAAGCATACACTGACAGAGAACTTCCAGAGGTTCAAGCCAGATTCAGAAGAGGACGTGGAACGAAGGATATCATTGCTGACTTTAGATGGATCTTGGCTGAAAGTAGAGAATACCAGAAAGATGTTTACCTGTGCTTTACTGACTATGCAAAGGCTTTTCATTGTGTGGATCATGATAAGCTTTGGTTAACACTGTGAATTATGAGTATTCTGGAACACTTCACTGTGCTCTGATACATATGCTAAGAGGCAGTTACTGAACAAAAACACTGAATGGTTTAAAATTAGGAAAGGTGTGTACCAGGGCTGTATTTTTTCACCATACTTATTCAATTTGTATGCTGAGCAAATAATCCAAGAAGCTGAATGACATGTAGAACATAGTATCAGGATTGGAGGGAAAACTCATTAACCACCTGCGATATGGACATGATACAACCTTGCTTGCTAAAAGTGATGAAGACTTAAAATACTTATTGATGAAAATCAAAGACCACAGCTTTGTGTATGGGTTGCATCTCTATGTAAAGAAAACAAAAATCCTCACCATTGGCCCATTAAAGAACATTCTTACCTACGGAGAAAACGTTGAAGTTGTCAAGGACTTCATTCTTCTTGAATCAATTATCAACACTCATAGAAGCAGCAGTCAAGAAATCAAATGATGTATTGCATTAGGCAAATCTGCTGCACAAGACCTTTTTACAGTGTTGAAGAGCAAAGATGTCAGCTTGAGGACTAAGGTGCACCTGACCCAAGCTATGGTACTTTCAATAACCTCATATGTATGTGAAAGTTGGACAGTGAATAAGGAAGACCGTAGAAGAATTGATGCTTTTGAGTTATGGTATTGGAGGAGAATATTGAAAGTGCCATCAGCTGCCAAAAGAACCAACAGATCTGTGTTGAAAGAAGTGCATCCAGAGTGTTCCTTGGAGGCCAGGATGGCCAAACTTTGTCTCTCATACTTCGGACATATTGTCAGGAGGGAGCAGTCGCTAGAGAAGGATATCATGTTTGGTAAGGTGGAGGGTCAGAGAAAAAGAAGAAAACCCCCCAGCGAGATGAGTTGGCAAAGTGGCAGCGTCAATGGGCTCAAGCATGGCAACAATAGTGAGGTTGGCCCAGGATTGGGCAGTGTTTCATTCTGCTGTGCATAGGGTTGCTATTAGCCGGTACTGACTCAATGGCACCTAACAACAAAAAATATTATCTGCTATATTAGCCATCCAATTGGGAGCAAAATGGTATCTCATTGTCGTTTTGATTTGCATATCCTCTGATAGCTAATGATACTGAACATCTCTTCATCTGAATGTCCTCTTTAGAAAAATGTCTATTCAAGTCCCTTGTCCATTTTATGACTGATTATTTATATTTTATTGTCAAATTATTGGTTGGTAGATTCTTAATGTTTAATAATTCACTGCTACAAGCTAGACCTGACAGCATTGCCCCTTCATTTAGGTCTTTAATTCACTGTGAGGTTTTTTTTTTTAATGTGTGTATGGTGTGAGTCATGGATCCTACTTCCTTTTCCTACATGTGGAAATTCTGTTTTTCTAACACCATTTAACAACGGTTCTCTTCTATTCCTATCATAATAAGGACTTAGTACCCATGTCAAAAATCAGGTATTTTTGGTTCTCAATTCTAGTGCACTGGTCTACAAGAGGGCTTCAAAAAGTTTTGGAAAAATTCTATTCTCTTTTGAAATTCCATTATCAAAAACTCCATTTTTCATAGACCTCTTTGTATGTGTCTATTATTATACCAGTACCAGGCAATACTCATTGCTGTAGATTTATGTTATTAAATGAAGACATTTGAGTCCTCCTACTTTTTCTCTTTAAATATTTCAAAATTAGTTTTAGCTGTTGAGGGCCTCTTACCATTCCCTATAAAATTGAGAATTGGTTTTTCCATTTCTGTTAGGATTTTGATTAGGATTGAATTTAATATATAGATTGCAACTGTTTTGGCATCTTAAAACATTAAGTTGTCCAATCCAAAAATACCGTTTTTCTTTATGATCTCCATTTTCTAACAGTACTTGACTATATAACTGTCAGAACTTATAAATATGAAAACAACAAAAATTAAAAGCACAGAACAAATGAAAATATTTGCCACAGATATGAAAAACACAGATATATTCAACATTCTTGGTACTCACTAAGAACACAGGCATTCTAATATCAAAATGGAGGGCACAGTTGAAAACTGTTATAAAGTCAACAAACTTGAAAAATATATTCAAACCCAGGCTCACTAGGAGTCAGAACCAATTAGATGGCAATTAACACCCCCCTCCCAACTATTTATTTAAACATTTTCAAGTATCAAATGTAAACAGGAGTCCTGGTGTGGCACTGTAGGATAAGCACTGGACCTCAAGGTGGGTTTAAATTGCAAGGTTGGCAGTTCAAACTAACCATCTGCTGCTCCTCAAAAACCATACACAGGGTCGCTATGAGTTGGAATCAACTCAGCAACACTGAACAACAAATGTAAAAAAGGTATGGGAAGACAGTACCTCTCATACTCATTATCGGGAATATTAGTGCTTTGCTTGAAGCCACAGCCTGTGTTCCTGGAAGGTAACTGGCAAGGTGACACAATGAAGCACAAACTACTAACCAAAAGTTTGATGGGTCGAACTCACCCAGAGGAACCTCAAAAGACAGGCCTTGCAATCCACTTAAGAGTCACAGCCTTGAAAACCGTATAAAGCAGTTTTACTCTGCACACAAGTCATCATGAATTGGAATCAACTTGACAGCAACTAACATGTTCCTAAATCAACCTTTCCTAGATTAGTCCTTGGGTTAACATACAAATAGTAAACACGCTCAGCTGTTCACCGAAATGATGAAAAATTCAAGTCTAAAGCTCTGATGATCTACTTCCAAAAACTCAAGTCACTGAAAATCCTATGGAATACAGTTCTACTCTGACATAAATGAGGTCACCATGAGTTCTAATAAAAACATAACAACAATGTCTCTTAAGCTCAGAAATGTTCATTCTAGCTGATAGAATATTGGACGAAAACTGGATTTATGCTATTAACAGAATGAACTGACATGGCCACCCAAAATACAATGTACAATTTAAACTGAATTTTATGATTAGGAATTTCTAATAAAGAAAGTGAAGTCACTGGCATCATAAGAAATGGTGTTACCACTTCAACTATTTGGTGGAGGTGGAGCTGGTGGTTATATACTGTGGAGTCGGTTCTGACTCATAGTGACCTTGTGTAGGGTTTCCAAGGCTGCAAATCTTTACAGGAGCAGAAAGCCTCATCTTTTTCACGTGGAACCGCTGGTAGTTTTGAACTGGTGATCATGGAATTAACAGCCCAACTAGTAACCTAGTAACCACTATGGTACCTGAGAAAGATCCCACAACTACAGTCAGCATTTGAATCCACTTCTGGATTCCTTCAGAATAGCCTGAAGACTTATTTTGAATAAATACAGCTAACAAAGAAATGTTTGACGTTCATCACTTTCCATGGTTTCGTCTCCACCATCCATTGGTACCCACTTTTTTAATCAAGAGAAGTTTAAGTGAAAATCTGAGTGACTCAAGATAAGTTGCTGTTTTACTGCACTTGGTATATATAATTAATGGCATATTTAGAAAATCAGTATGGGTGAACACATCACTAGGACTATTCCTAAAATTTAAAAATGACAGAGCAAAGTTTTGGATACTTACAGCCTCAGTAGGTGTCTTTTTCAGTTTAGTTCTGTCTACTTTCATGTTTTCGATTTTCTGCTTTATGACCTGAAAAGAAAATAATAAAAGAAGAACTTAAAACTACAATCTTTATCTCTATATGCATTGAGATTAGCAGGATAAAGTGAAGAGTATAGAAAATGCTTAAAGAAAAATCTCTGGTGATAGGATGCCATATCAATTCAAGAGGCACAGTTATGATGTAGAAAAGGGTATAGAATCTCTCCAGATAACCGACCTACATCCTATACCCACACCTGCAACTAAATTCAGCCAAAATAAAAATATTCCTATCCCACTTTTCAACAAATTCTTAATACCTCAGGTTGGAAAAACTCACCAGAACACTGCAGTTTTCTAGAAAGCTTAACATTAGCAATTTCACTTCTAGAGATAAAACAAAATCATGTACAGAAAGATTTAAACAGGAATCAATGTGTAACCATTTCTAATAGTGAAAAATCGCAAAGAACCAAAAACTAAAAGTAGACTTACTTTAAAACAGAATATCATGCTACTTTAAAATATTACAAACAGTAAAACATAATAAAGATATCCCTTTTTTATGTTATTCACAACACAGAATTATAGTCTAAATCTATTATAGTAAGAAGACAAAAGATAATAGCTTAAATGGGATACTGCATGAAAATGCTAATTCTTTGCTAACCATAGGGATTATGTATGATTTTATCTGCATCTCTGTATCTTTTACTGTTTTTACCAATAAAACATACTAGTTGCACTAACAGTTGTAGTATAAAAACAAAGGTTATACACACAAAAGCCTTTATTAGAAAATGACGTTTAAGGCATCTACTGTAAATGTCCTAAGCAAAGAATACAATCACTTTACTAAATTTATGTGATTTGGCCAGGAAAATATAGATGCCAAAACTTTATGAAGATCACTAACCAAACAGAGTCACAAGAAACAAAAGCAACTGCTATCGAGTTAAGTTCAACTCAGCAAGTTTATGTAGGACAGAGTAGAAAACTGCTCATTATGGTTTTTAAGACTAAATCTTTAAAGGAGCAGGCAACCTCACCTTTCTCCTAAAGAGTGGCTGGTGGGTTTGAACCGTTAATGTGTGGTTAACCACCCAACGCTTAACCCAAAGAGTTCTTGAAAATCGCCATGGAACCTAAGAATGCTAGGAGAGATCTTTCCCCAGAGCCTACATATAGAGCCTTTTCTATCCCTAGAGTTGGTTCCCCGAATTCAGACTTCTAGTTTTCTGAACTATGAGGGAAATAAATGTATCTTTACAGTCAAATGAAATAAACAAATAAATAAATGTGACTTCAAGGGGTCACCAGCCTAATAATTAGATACACAGCATACTCCTAAGTCACATGACCTCTGACAGTTGACAAGTCCTTCAAGATACCCTGGCCAAGGTATAGAAGAAATAAAGATTTCTCCCTTTAGCAAGTAGGATATGTGCACAGAAGTAGAAGTGGACTGCACACCAGACGAAGATTCTAACAATATATTTGCAAAGCTAAGCACAAACATAAATTTTCGGCAGTTTTCTGTCTGAATTTAGACCAAAACACATAGTACCATGGAATAGCTTATATTTTACTTGTATGGCCCACATTTAGCAAGAGTTGGCAGCAAAATCCAGAATATGCTCTAATATATTCCTGAGAGGGGGAAAAAAAAAGGCATTTCCCCTTTATTGAGTCCTGGTGTGGCGCTGTGGGATAATACATTGGACCGAAAGGTTGTTTTGAACTGCAAGGCTGGCATGGCTCAAATTCACCAACCACTCCTTGGAAACCCTACACAGGGTCGTTATGGGTCGGAATCAACTCAATGGCACTTAACAATATCTATAATGTTATCTGTTACTTGTTAGATGCTGTCAAGTCGGTTCCAGCTCATCGTGACCCTATACACAACAGAACAAAATATTGCCCAGTTCTACACCATCCTCACAATCATATTTGCTAACCCTCTATCTACTCTACCATACATATAATGTCCTCCAAATAACATGTCCAATGTTAGTGAGAGGAAGTTTTCCCATTCTTGCTTCTAAGGAGCATCTGACTACACTTCTTCTAAGACAGTTTTGTTTGTTCTTCTGGTATTCATGATATTTTCAATATTCTTCACCACCATATTTCAAATTAATTGATTCTTCTCTGGTCTTCCTTATTACTTATTCATTGTCCAACTCTCACAATTTACAAGAAGATAAACATACAAGAAGCTGAATGAACCCCAATCAGGATGGATCCCAAAATAAAATTACCATATATATCAAAATCAAATCTCCAAAATCAAAGGAAAGAATTCTAAGAACAACTTGGGAAAAGCAAAAAGTTACCTACAAAGGAGAACTATTAAGACTAAATTCTGATCTCTCAGCAGAAACCATGCAGGCGAGAGCACAATGGGATGACATATACAAAATTCTAAAAGAAAAAAAATTGCTAACCAAGAATCATACACCCAGCAAAGCTTTCCCTCAAATACAATGGCAAAATTAGGACATTTCTTGATAAACCGAAATGAAAGGAAATTTGTAATGACCAGGCCCACTTTACATATAAAACAAACTGCTTTTAGTAGGGATAAAATTAATAAGCTACAGAATAATTTCAAAGAAAACATACCTACACATCAGACCTTAAAAAGAGGAGAATCAGAAAGATTTAGTAAACACAACAGAAAATAAAATAGAAAGAAAACCACAAACAAATGAACTCAGCATAGAAAATGTCATTCAATTCATATCTATTGATAATCACTGAATACAAATGTATTAAAAGCACTAGTTAAAGATAGAGATCAGAATGAGTAAGAAAGCAGAATCCTGCAATATGCTACCTACAAGAGACATATCAAAAAAATGGAAACATTCTAAATGCCCATGGGCATCAACAGAATGGTTAAACCAACTTTGGTACATATACACAATAGAAAACTACAAAAACTGTGAGAAATAATGAATCTCTGAAACACCTCATGAAATTAGTCAATCATAAAAGGACAAACATTATATGAGACCAACATTGTAAAAAGTTAGAGAAAAGGTTGTCTTTATAGAAATATCTGCTCTGCAAACCGTCATTCAATTCACAATAAAGTTGTTTTAAAGTTCATTTACATACAAAAAGCTTTTTTTTTATTTTAATTTTTTTAAAGTTCACTTTCTATCTTGTTACGGACACTTCACATTTATGACTCAATCAGGAAGCCTAAGTTAGAATCTCGGCTATATCATTTACTGTATATGAAAAATCAGCCCGTTTCCTCAATCTGAAATAGAGAAATGGCCGCACCTATTCCAACACTCAATTTTATCTAATGTATTCCCAGAGCAGTCAAAGTAACTTTCTTAAAATATATATCATATTGCCTCCCTGCTTAAACCTTTCAATAATTGCCTTCGAATTATACCCAAACGCTGTCCAAGACTCACAGGATCCATAGAATGATTTAGGCCCTGGACATTCTCAAACCTCTTCTTCCTGCACAACCTTACTGATCTTTCTGTTAAGTTCTTGGAACACTAAGTTCTTTCTTGCCTCTAGGCCTTCACAAAGGCTGTTCCCACTAGAACGTTTTTGCCCCACACCCCCAATCTTCCCACATCAAGCTCCTTTTGAGAATTTGACATTTAGATTGAGAACCAACAAGGTCTCCCAGGACCACCCACCCTAAAGCTGGATCTATTGTTATTTCTATTACAGTGGCCTGCTTGTTTCTTTCATAACAAATATCAATTAAAGGTATTGGTTTGATTTTCTGCAACATTCTCTCAGCACCTAACACAGAATTTTCCATACAAAAGGTATCCAAATCTGTGTAGAATGGAGTTCAGGAAAGACGTCTGTACTGACAGTATGTGAAGCCATGAGTCTAGAATGCTCATCTATAAATAAGGAAGAAAGGCGGCCCAGTTTTTGGGAACAGAGCTAACTCAACAAGCAATAGTTTCAGTAGAGTGGTGGTGGTGGTTATGTACCGTGGAGTTGGTTCTGACTCATAGCGACCCTGTACAGGGTTTCCGAGGCTGTAAATCTTTACAGGAGCAGAAAGCCTCATCGTTCTCCATTGGAACAGCTGGTAGTTTCGAACAGGTGACTTTGCGGTTCACAGCCTGATTCATGGGGATAAAAGCCAGTTTGGTGTTAAGTCAGGTGATCAATATAGATGGCATTGTCTACAGCTCTTTGGAAAAGGTTGACTTTAAAGGGAAGAGGAGAAATATGAGAGGCATTTATAGAGGGAGGGTAAGAGGAATAAAGATATTCACTCATATTCTTAAGTAAATTATCCTGTAAAAAGGGGTAATTGAAACAACTTAGCTCTTAACATATGTGGGTTTTGACGAACACAAAATGTGTCCAAAACTAGGACAAACCTCTCAAAATGTAATTAGGTATTTCTCTCTAATTGGTAGGTAAGAGATGCTACAAAAATGTGTATGAGATGACCTAGTTTAGATGGCTAGCTGACCAGAACTCTACTATATGAAGATAAAGAATTTGATACTGGTAGCAAATGTAAATTGCTACAATTTCATCAACTGGACCTTTGATGACACAGTTGCTCAAAATTCCAACCAAAATGGAAGAATTCTTCTTATCAAGGATCAAGCTTGTTTCCTGAGTGCACTGGAGTGATAGGCCCGTCCCTATAAAAAATGGGGTTGGGAGGTATAAAGGCACGAAGTGGCTGGCTTACAAGCTTTCATGATTATGCTTAGTTTCAGAACAAGGGGGAAATAGTTTTTTCCTCTTTTCCAGATGGGGCTGATGAAAGGAGATGGGGAATGATGGTGACAGGATTTCATGATTCAATTGTGAGTAACTTATCACAACTATAATTGTAGGGGGGAAAAAATGTATGGGATGGTAATCAACCAAAATCAGCCTAAAATTAATACAGAAATCCTGGGAAAGCATTATGGCCAGTTTTAAACAAAAACAGCTTCTTGTCAGGTCAGTTCTGGCTTACTGCAACCCTATGTACAGCAGAACAAAATCACTGTCCCATCCTCACAATTGTTGCTATGTTGAGTCCACTGTTGCAGCTACTGTTGAGGTTCTTCCTCTTTTTTGCTGACCTTCCTCTTTACCAAACACAATGTCCTTCTTCAGGGACAGGTCCCTCCTGATGTGTCCAAAGTAAAGAGACGAAGTCTCACCAGACAGGCGTCTAAGAAGCATTCTGGGGATATGTCTTCCAAGACAGATTTGTTTGTTCTTCTGGCAGTCTACTCTCAATATTCTCCTCCAACACCATAATTCAAATCAGGCACACCTTTGTCTTAAAAGTGACATCTTTTAACACTTTGAAAAGATATTTTGCAGCAGATTTGCCCAATTCAACATGTTTGATTTCCTGACTGCTGTCTCCATGGAAGTTGACTGGGGATCTAAGAAAAATGAAATCCTTGACAACATCAATCCTTTCAGTTGTGAAAATTTTTGTTTTCTTTAGGATGAGGTGTAATCCACACTGAAGGCTTTATCCTTTTATCTTCATCAGTAAGTGCTTGAATCATATGCATATCAAAATCTATTAATGAATTTTCCTCCAATCCAGATGCCAATTCTTCTTCACATAGTCCATCTTCTTGGATTATTTCCTCAGCATACAAAGTAAGTATGGTAAAAGGATAAAACCTTGATTCATACATTTCCTGATTTTAAACCATGCAATATCCCCTTGTTCTGTTCAAAAACTACTTCTTGGTGTGTGTACAAGTTCTGCATAGGCACAGTCAGTGTTCTGGAATCCCCATTCTTGTAATGTTATCCACAATTTGTTATGACCCATATAAATGTCTTTGCACAGACAATGAAACTCAAGTAAACATCTTCCTGGTATTCTTAGCTTTCAGCCAAGATCTGATATCAGCACTAAAAGCCCTCCTTTCACATACTTTTCTAAATTTGGCTTAACTTTCTGACAATTCTTTGTCAATTTATTGCCACAATCATTTAAAAATTATTTTCAGCAAACTTTTAATTGTGTGATAAACAATACTGTTCGATAATTTCCATTCTGTTGGATCATTCTTCTTTGGAATAGACATGAAAATGGATCTCACCCAGTCAGTTGGCCAAACTTCTTAGTATAGATGATTGAGTGCCTCCAGTGCTGCATCCATTTGCTGAAACATTTCAATTGGTATTCTATCAATTCCTGTTGTTGTGAGGTGCTATCATGTCGGTTCCAAGTCATAGTGACCTGTTCAATAGGGTTTCCCAAGAGTGGCTGGTGAGTTTGAACCACAGATCTTCAGGTTCAAACAGATCATTTGGTCCAGTTCATGGAGGCCTGGTGTGGCGCTGTGGTTTAACGCATCACACTGCAAAGTCATTTGAACTGCAAGGCTGGCAGTTCAAATTCACTAGCTGCTCCTTGGAAACCCTATACAGGGTCGCTATGGGTCGGAATTGACTCGACAGCACTCAACAACAACAACATAAGGCATATGAGTTGGACGTTTGCCACCCCTGCTGTATTGGGTTTCTGAGGAGCAGCTGGTGGGGTTGAACCGCCAACCTGCTAGTTAGTAGTCCAGAGTTTATCCTGAAGCACCACACCAAGATCACTAAACTCCAATGTGTCACAAAGCAAAATTCCTAGCAAGCCTATTCTTTTTTCTTTGCAATATGATATAGAAGCACAATTACATTAACTGATATGCTAAACTGATTGTCAAGTCTTTGTAAACAATCTCTGATAATTTACAGTAATATTCACCCAAC
The DNA here is from genome assembly GCF_000296735.1 of Chrysochloris asiatica. NCBI lineage: Eukaryota > Metazoa > Chordata > Mammalia > Afrosoricida > Chrysochloridae > Chrysochloris > Chrysochloris asiatica. The sequence goes on from NW_006408833.1 coordinate 995,116, forward strand.
AAATATTCTGATAATCCATTTTTCAGCTATGCTAGGCATTATCATAATTATAATAGGTAGAATTTGCTGAACACCTGTTATGCATTATATGTAATCCATATGAAGACGATCCCAATTTGTTGATAAGCTGAGTCACATATGAAGTGGAAGAACCTAGATTCAAATACAAATCTCTTCCACAATTCTATAGCACATAAGATGCTATTATGCACAATCCACTATACCATCGCTCACAAAAACACCAATCTTCCTATTCTGTCATATAAAACATGACTTTGAAGTGCCCTGAGGATTGCCAACCTAAATTTAATTGGTCACTGATAGAAAATTGTAAAAATAAACCAAGTGAAGAAAAATCTTTCTTATACAAGTCTAAACCACCCAATCCAAAATACAATTCTGACACAAAATCATAATCTAATCATCCCATGCAAATCTGGAAATTACTTGAAGGAACATTTTGAACAAACCAAACTGGTAGCGTAGTGGTTACGAATCGGGCTGTGAACCGCAAGGTCAGCAGTTCGAAACTACCAGCTGCTCCATGGGAGAAAGATGAGCCTTTCTGCTCCCGTAAAGATTTCAGCCTCAGAAACCCTGTTCAGGGTCGCTATGGGTCGGAACCGACTCGACGGCACTTAACAACAACAACAACTCATTTGAAAAGTCACCTAAAAACTTCAAACCTATACAGGGTCACCCGACTCCAACAACAACAAAAGGTTTGAAAACCACAAAGTCGACGATTCAAACTCACCAGCCACTCCTTGGAAGCCCTATACAATGTTGTTGTGAGTTGAAATCAACTCACCGGCACTTAACAACAATAAACTATACATATTGGGAACATCGTGATGCTCTAGAATAAACACTGGACTGGGAACCACAAGGTTGGTGGCTAAACCATTACCAGTCACTCCCCGGGAGAAAGATGACACTTTCTGACTCCCGCAAAGATTTATAGCCTCGGAACCCTACACAGGATCCCTGTAAGTTGGAATTGACATAATAGTACTTAACAACAGAAAATCTCAGATAAGCATGCATGCTTGCTCTGGGTGCTTCTGAGCACTGCAGCATGCTGTGCAAAGATTATCTAGGAAGAATCTGAAACCTCTAACATGGACTGAGAACACATCCCCTCCTCTGCATTCCTGGGAAGCTACAAATCTAAGAGTTACCCTTCTGGGTCATTTACTCCCAATTATTTAGACATAAATTGCTATCAAAAGAATCTGCAACAAAATTGTTGTAGTTAAAAAGTGTGGTTGAGTCAGTTCCAACTCAGAGACCCTGTTGTCAAGGACCGCCAACTTTGTGGTTAGCACTCCAGTGCTTATAGCGCCATACCAGGAATCCAACAAAATTAGGCTTAACAAAGTTTTAAATTATACAGAAGCTAGCCAGTGGAGAGAAAATGGAAGCATGCCAAAGGAGTCCTTAATATTTTTGGCACAAAATAAAACTGCAACTTCTAATTATAAATTATGCAAATTGAGGAGACAAAGTGATTCCTTGTCTACACTGTTGTTGCTGTTGTTAAGTGCCACTGATTTGGTTCTGACCCATAGAGACCTTGCAATTCAAACTGACTTTGCAGTCCAACACATTAACCACAATTTGTGGTTGTACCTGACGCAAAAGATCAACTGCAACAATAACAGGCTATTCCCCATCTCATCACATCCAATTTCCAAACTCAAGTGCTTTCTCAGCCTTGTTCACCTCTAATAGAAAATTAAGAAGCCAGCCTTTAAACAAATATTCTTTACTGAAATTTCAAGAAACTGCCCACAGAAAAACATGACCTATCTAATAGTGAATTTTACTGAGAAGGGCTATAGGCAGCATTAGTGAATTCAGAAAAACATTTCCATCTATCAGAATTCAAGTTGGTTTAAAATTATCTTAAATATAATTTACTTGAAAATTTTATCTGGGCTTCTCAACCATCGCTATGGAAAAATCACCTTAGACATTTCAGCTCCAGACTCAGCTCCCAAAGCACCATTAGTCTAGCAGAAACCCTCATAACCAGCCAGCCTGCCCCCAGCTGCCCTGTTTAGGCAATGAAACCAATTCCAACCTCCTCGTGACATCCTTGGCTGGCAGGAGCCCCCCGGAGTTTTCTCTACTCCGGGTGCAACAGCTGTACTGGTTTTTTTGTTTTGTTTTTTTCCCTTTCATTGTATCATTGTTCTTGTTTGATTATTCTTTCTTCTCCTTCTCCTTCTCTTTCCATTCCCTTGAATGTCAAGATACTGACAGTAGCACAATGGATAGGAAAACAGGATCCTTCAATATGCTCTCTACAAGAGATATATTTTATACACAAAGACAAAAATAGAATAAAAATTAAAGGATGGAAAAATATATCATGCTGATGGCAATCAAAAACAAGCATAGACGAAGAAAGCAAAAGGTCATTAAAAAGAAAAGAAAACCCTAAGTGGATGCCAGAGAGACTCTGAAATGTATTCTGGAACATAGAGAAGCTAAAGGGAATGGAAGAAACGAGGTTAAAAAAAATCAAAGGATGGAAAAAGTATATATCACGCTAATGGCAATCATCTAGCAGGAGTGGCAACTTTAATCTCTGACAACATACACTTTAAGGCAAAAACCAGCATGAGACAAAGGAGAACAGTATTAAGTGGACAACTGAACAAGAGGACATAAGCATAATAAACATCTATGGCCCCAATGAAAGAGCCTCAAAACACAATAAACACCCATGTAAACTATCATATAATTCACAATAAAACATTAAAAAAACAACAACACAATAATCAAACACTAACAGAACTGAAGAAAGAAATAGACAACTTTACAATAACAGATTTTAATACACCACTTTTGATGGACAGAACTAAAAGGAAACTCAACAAAGACCTTGAGTAACTAAGCAACACAATCATCCAACTTGACAACTTTACCCCATAAACACATAGCACTCAGCACAACAGCACAATATATATTCATTCTTTCCAGTACACATGGAACCTTCTCCAGAATAGACCATATGTTTGGCCACTAAGCAAATCTCAATAAATTTTAAAACATCAAAATATTATAAAGCATCTTCTCAGATCACAGTGTTATAAAATTTTAAATCAACAATTGGAAGACGGAGGGAGGGGGTTATCAAATACATGGAAATTGAATAATACCCTGCTTAAAAGCTACAAGATAATATAACAAATAACAAATGAAATCGAAAAATTCCTTGAGTCGAATGTGAATAAAACACAAACAACAACAAAACCTTTCTGACACAGCAAAAGCAGTGCTCAGAGGGCAATTTATAGCAATAAACACACATCAAAAAGGAAGAAAGAACTAAAGGCAACATCGCCAACAATTAGAAAAAGAGCAGTAAAGAAGGAAAATAATAAAGTTAGAGCAGAAATTTATGAAGAAATACTTTGCTCTCCAACAAATTTGAAAAGTTAAGATGAATGGACAAATTTTTAGAAACACATGAACTACCTAAACTAATACAGATGGAAGTAGAAAACTTGAAAAAGTATGTTACAAAAGAAGAAACTGGTCAAGTCTTTAAAAAAAAACAAAAAAAAAAACAGAAAACCTCCCAATTACAAAAAATCCAGGCACATATAGCGAGCGTTACTGTTAAATTCTACCATTCAGAGAAGAGCTCACAATAATTCTACTCAACTATTCCAGAACACAGAAAAGGATGGAAACCTCCTGAACTCATTTTAGGAAACAAGCATAAATCTAATACCAAGACCAGGTAAAGACAACACTAAAAAAGAAAATAATACACCAATATCCCTCATGAACATAGATGTATCAATTCTAAACAAACCGACTTTGCAGTCCTGTGCATTAACCCGGATGGATTTACTTCTGGGTTTTCAATTGTTTCATTGACCTATGGGTCATTCATTGTACCAGTCAATACCAGGCTGTTTTGATTCCTGTGGCTGTATAGTAGGTTTTGAGATGGGGAAGTGAGAAGTCTCCTACTTTGTTCTTTTTTTATATATAAAGCTTTGCTTTTCTTTCCATATGAAGTTAGCGATAAGTTTTTCCATCTTTTAAAAAATGGTCTTTTGGTTATTTGTAGTGTTTTTGGAGGTTTTTGTTTGTTTTTTTTTAAATAGGTTTTTTGCTTCTCTGGTTAGATTTACTCTCAAGTATTCCATGTTTTAAGTAGCTATTATAAGTGGTATTGTTTTCCTGATTTCTTTTCAGAGCTCTCATTTTAAGGTAACAGAATCCAACAGATTTTTGTATGATACATGACAAATACATTATAAAACATAATTGAAAACACACAAATGGAAGTCAAATGAGATGACTGGGACATCCTAAAAATTAAGACATTTAAGAGCATCCAAGGATTTCGCCAAAAGAATAAAAAGAGAACCCAAAAAATGGAGAGAAAATGTTAGGTACCCCTGAATAGGTTTCCATAGAAACGACGCTGGAAATCTCATGATTTCGTCATTGCAAATACCTTTTTTAAACAACAAATGACTGTACGCATGGACTTCACCAGATGAAATACACAGAAATCAAGTTGAATACACATATGGAATGAGATGGTAGAAAAGCTCCATATTATCAGCCAAAACAAGATCAGGAGCAGATTATGGAACAGACCATCAGTTGTTCATATGCAAGTTCAGGGTGAAGCTGAAGAAAATTTAAACAAGTTCAGGAGAGTCAAAATATGACCTTGAACATATCCCACCTAAATTTAGATATCATCACAAGAACAGATTGATGATTTAGACACTAATGATCCAAGATCAGAGAGTTGTAGGATAACATCAAGAACATCATACAGGAAGAAAACAAAAAGTCATTAAGAAGACAAGAAGGAAAAGACCAAAAAGGACATCAGAAAAGACTCTGACACTTGCTCTCCAGCACAGAGAGGCTAAAAGCAAATGAAGAAATTAGGAGTTACATAGCTGATGGGAAAATTTCAAAGGTCAGCTCGAGAAGACAAAGTCAAATATTTTATAACAAAATGTGCAAAGACCTGGAGTTAGAAAACCGAAAGGGAAGAACACACTCAGTATTTCTCAAGCTGAGGGAACTGAAGAGAAAATTCAAGTTCAACCATTTCAAGAGGTAGCATATGATCAAGAGCCAGCGATACCGAAAGAGGGAATCCAGGGCGCACTAAAGACATTGACAAGAACAAGACTCCGAGAATTGATGGAATACAAATTGAAATCTGTCAACAAACTGATGAGGCATTGGAGTCACTCACTCATCTGTTCCAAGAAATTTGGAAGACAGCAACCTGGCCAAATGAGAAGAGATCCATATTTGTGCCCATTTCAAAGAGAGGTGACCCAACAGAATGCAGAAAACATTGAATAGTATCATTAATACTTCATGCAAGCAAATTTTTGCTAAACATAATTTTAAGAGAATGGCAACATACACTGAGAGGGAACTGCCTGCCAGAGGTTCCAGTCGGATTTAGACAAGGATGTGTAACGAGGGATATCATTTCTAGAGAATACCTGAAAGATGTCTTCCTGTGCTTTACTGACTACGGAGAGGCTTTCGAATGTGTGGATCATGACAAGCTATGAACAACACTGTGAAGAATGAGTATTACGGAATACTTAATTGTGCTTATGAGGAACCTGTACTTAGACTAACAGGCAGTTGTTCAAACAGAACAAAGGGGCACTGAATGGTTTAAAATTTGGAAAGGTGTGTCCCTGAGTTATATTCTTTCCCCATACTTATTTAATCTGTTTGCTGAGCAAATAATGAGAAGCTGGATTATATGAAGAAAAACGTAACACTAGGATAGGAAAAAGACTCATTAACAAACTGCGATATGCATATTGCTAGGTTACTGGAAGTCAAGAGAATGTAAAATTACTGAAGATCAAAGACCACAGCCTTCAGTATAAGTTGCACCTCAGTGTAAAGAAAGCAAAACTCCTCACCACGGGACTAATACATAACATCATTATAAGTGAAGAAAAGATTGAAGTTGTTTAAGACTTCATTTTGCTCAGTTCAGCCATCAATACTCACGGCAACAGCAGTCAAGAAATCAAATGACGTATTGCATTAAGCAAATCTGCTGCACAAGACCTCTTGAAAGTGTTCCAGGGCAGAGATGTCAGTTTGAGGACTAAGGCACACCTGACCCAAGCCATGGTATTTTCCACAGCCTCATATGCATGTGAAAGTTGGACAATGAGTAAGGGAGACCATAGAAGAACTGATCCATTTGAGTTATGGTGCTGGAGGAAAATATTGAAGTACCATGAAATGCCAAAAGAACAAACATATCTGTACTGGAAGAAGTACAACCAGAATGCTCCTTAGAATCCAGGTTGGCGAGACTTCGTCTCTTATACTTAGGACATATTATCAGGAGAGACCATTCCCTGGAGATTATCATGCTTGGTGGAGTGGAGCGTCAGCAAAAAAAAAAAAGAGGTAGACCCCCCCAATGAGATAAGACTGGCACAGTGGCAGCAGCAATGGGCTCAAGCATAGCAACGATTGTAGGGTTGGCACAGGATCAGACAGTGTTTCATTCTTTTGTGCATAGGGTCACTGAGTCAGCACAGACTCGAGCAAACCTAACAACACCTATTTCTAAAGTTTTACTATTAATCTTCTGGCTTTCTAATCTTGTGCTGGTTTGTATGATTTCCAGTTTTTAAATTTATTTTGTCTGTTCTTGTAGTGTTTTTTTTTACTGAATACTTTGAAAACTTGTTTGTGTTCTCTTTGCTTTTGACTATCTTTCTTTTAATCAGTTAATGCTAAATAGCATTCTTTTAAATTTCTTATCAGGTAATTCTGATTCCATTTCTGATACTGTATTTTCGGACTCTGCATTTTGGTCACTTATTTGAAGTACTCTGTCTTGCTTTTTCTCATAAAATGAACTTATTTTCTCTAAGACATGGTGGTGTCGTATATATAATTAATTAATGATTGTATGTTGATGTGCTCTCAGGCACTCTCCACCTGTCTCCTTGTGATTTGACACTGGAAGTATGAACCCAGTTTCTCTGTTCACTTTGTTTGGGGCAGGTCCAAGAACTTCTAGAAATAGGGGCATCCTGCAAAATACAGGAGAAGTTGCCACTGCCCACTTGTTTGCTTATGGTAGGATTGGACTTGTCCCCAGCTACCAGAGGGGGCAAAAGACCAAGACAGAACTGCCCCCTCATTGCCTCCAACCTCCAGCCAAGACCTGTGACTGCAGGTGGCTGTATGGGCAGCAGATTGCAACAGCTCAAGATGGTCGCACTGTTCACTGACAGCCACTTACTTTTCTTTCTTCTTGTTAGCTGATTAGGTTCAGCTTTCTCTTCAAGTCTTATAAATTAAAAAGATTTTAAATTTATACTTTATTCCATCATCCTCCCCAGAACTGCCAGCAATCTCCCTAAAACTATATCAAGTACAAGTTACTTATCTAACCTAGCCTATCGAAGCCCTGAAAAACATTAGACCACTATTCTACAAAAAGATTTTAAGAGAACAAACAAGATGGCGAATCGAGTGGAACTGTAGTAAAGAGCTCCGCCAACAACAACACAGAATACTCAACCAAGCAGGCTCAGGGGATGGTCCCAGAACTCTGAACCACATATAAAGGAATATTTAGAAGCTTGAAAGGCTTACAGCTAGGAGAATTTGTGGCAGAAGCAAGAAATCCATTGCTTTCTAGTCTGGGACACTCAGCTGCTCCAGGAGCCGCCATCTTGGGTAAGACCACGCAGGGGAAGAATCGGAGCAGACACAGACACCTGGCAGAACCGCTGATATAAAGGTGTAGACATTCTTTTCTTTTGGTATCTGTTCATTGTTCCCTTGCTGTCTGCACACCTCCATTCTGGTGACTATAGGGGTGCCTGAGCAAGTGGGTATCCCAGCCCCATCCTCGAAGGGTTCTACTACGCATACACATAGATCTCCTCGAAATGTAAAGAGACAGTTTCCAATTAAAACCAAATGGCCACAGCCGGCCCTGAACCGTTTCCAACTAGAAAAAAAGGCCTGAACGGGGATTTTAGAGTGGGACAAGCAGACAAAAGAGGAAATAGGCCGAAAATTAAATCCTAAATTATACCAAAATGACGAACAATGGTATCTTGAAATTTCTCAAGAAGAGTGAAAAGGGAAGCCCATTTCCTGATCACATCTACCTGGAGGCAATCAGAAAGCATAAAAAATACCAAAATACATACCCATCTAAGTATTA
>NW_006408833.1:1005003-1008939 GCF_000296735.1 Chrysochloris asiatica
TATAACTGATTGGAATACCTAAAGGGGTTCTATAACTTGCCCAGTGAAATAAGCCTAATGCAAAGCCTTTACAGAGTATAGAACCTTAGGTGGAATCCTCAGTCCCATCCACAACCTTGTGAGATGAGACATTCCCACTAGAAAGGACAAGACGACTGGAACAGCTACAGTGACAGAAGATCCATCTTCATGATGAACCTGAGCTATACTCAGAGTGGTAGTTACTCTAAATACCTACCGAGAGGGAAAGAGTCTCCAAATCAACTATCAATGCTATTGTCTCTGGACACAGGGTAGATAGAGACGGGCAACTTGGACATTGGCTACCTAAAATGAGGGGGCAGTAAAGGCACGAAGTGACTGGCTTACATGGTTTCAAGAGGGAGCTTAGTTTAAGAGCGTGGGGGAAAAGAAAGAGTCCCCACTGAATAGCTATTATCTTGTCTAGATGGGTCTGGTGAAAGGAGATAGGGATAAGATTTATAAGATTCAATAGTGAATAACTGTTATCATAACTAATTGCAACTGTTACAACTGTAAAGGCAGAAGTTTTGTAACAAAAAAAGGGGAGTGCTTGATCTTACAGTCGAGAGATGGGACTACCCTAGGGCCATCAAGAGAGGAATGCACAAGTAGAATGCGGGACCTTATCCAGAGAAGCAGCATTGCCAGAGATGGAGGCAGAGATGGGAGCCTGGAGAGGGGGAGTGGCTGAGGACTCTAGATTCATGGACTAAGAAGAGAGGGACTAAAAGCTGGTGGCTGGGAGCAGACTTGCAGAATGTGCCCTTTAGAGATGTAAATTATTATATATGCCTTTGTGGTTTTTTGTTTTGTTTTGTGTGTTTTTTAAAAAGCTAAAGTGGATAGAGAGAAATACTGTTGACTGATGGTATACCGAGGGGATTGTAATCAATGTAATGAAACAAGGTATATGATTTGTTGAATTGTTGAATGTGAAACTGATGATGTGCCCTGTAAACTTTCACTCAATCCACAATAAAAACCTTAAAAAAAAAAAAAAAAAAAAAAGTGCTGGGAGGAGTGCAAGAGTTAAAGGCACCAGATTTAAAAACTGTTCCTGCAATAATGGTGAGCTATAAGTAGATGCATGCATCGACATGTAGGTTAAACGGGTATAGGAGGGAGAGTGGGGACATACCCCCATACACATATATCAATATAATATAATAAAATATTTAGGTTTGCTGAGGATATTTGTACATTTACCTTTGGAAGTCTTGGTGTGGTGCTATAGGATAAGCACTGGATTGGTAACCACAAGGTTGGAAGTTCAAACTCTATACTGGATTGCTAAGAATTACAACGGACTTGATGGCACTTAACAACAACCAGAAGATCCAAAGGGCAGCATTTAAAGAGTTAGAAAGAAATAAGAATGGAAATAAGAAAGAGACAGAGGAAGTGGGATAGGAGTTATTACATTGAGAGGATTACAATCAATAAGATGAAATAAAATGTACCAATTGTTGACTATAAAAAAAAAAACAAAAGACTTTAAGACACCCTCTGTCTTTTCTCTTTTTCATTTCTGAAACACAGATATATGGCATTTCCCCAAAGACATACGATTGATAAGCCATTGTCAAGTACAATGAAAAACAGCACAGGAAACCAACAAAAATGCCCCCAACACTTCTGCATTATTCATCTTTAATTCTCATAGCCTTGGGTTTGCAAACATCAAACCTTTTCCTCTATATAAGAGGAAAATCTGTGATTCTAGACAAAATTCTCTAGTCCTGTAACCTAAAAGCACAAACATTTTATAAAAAAGCTGGATTAAGCATATTTAAAAATACAATTTAAGTTTCACATGTCTTAAAATAGTCTGATGAAAGATATACAAGAGGGCTTCAAAAAGTGCTAAGAAAACTAGGACAATGGAATTTCCCATCAACATTTTGAATCCCTCTCATTTATGTGTGGCAAAACACCATTATCTGTAATATTAACTTCCCAAAGTCACGTACATACATATAAAATGAGGATTTTTAAAATTATTATTAGGTTTGTTGTTGTTAGGTGCCATTGAGTCGGTTCCAACTCATGTAAACCTTACACACAAAAGAACGAAACACTACCCTGTGCTGCGCCAACCTCAATTGCTGCTGCCACTGTGCCAAATCCATCTTGATGGGGGCCTTCCCTCTTTTTAACTGATCCTCCACTTTACAAGCATGATGTCTTCTCTAGAGACTGGTCCCTCTTGATAATATGTCCAAAGTATTTTAGACAAAAATTTGGTCATCTTGGCTTCTAAGGAGCATTCTGGTTGTATTTCTTCCAACACAGATTTGTTTCTTCATCTGGTAGTCCATAGTACTTTTAATATTTTTTTCCAATACCATAACTCAAAGGCATCAATTCTTCTATGCACTTCCTTATTCACTGTCCAACTTTCACATGCATATGAGGCTACTCAAAATTACCATGGCTTCGGTCAGGCCCACCTTAGTCCTCAAACCTACATCTTTGCTCTCAAATTTTAATACTTTAAAAAGGTCTAGTGCCGCAGATTTGCCTAATGCAATTCTTCACTTGATTTACTGACTGCTGCTTCCGTGAGTGCTGGTGGAGCCAAGCAAAATGAAGTCTTGGGGAGGGGAGGCAAATTTGAATAGTAGTGGTATTAACTGGTCTGCCTTGTAGGCATGTGGATATTATCCTATTACAGACAACAGTATACTTCAAGATAAATCTGAAAATGTCCTTTCTGGTGGTGAATGTGACCCCATTCCTCTTCAATTTTTCATTCCTGGCATATTCCTGTCAGATTCAAAATGACCAACCAGGTTATTTCAGTTCCTTAATGACTAGGATATTGATGTTTATGCGTTTCCATTTCATTTTTGACAATTTTCCTAGATTCATACTTCGTACATTTCATGTTCCGATTATTAATGGATATTTACAGCTGTTTCTCTTCATTCTGAGCTGTGCCCCATCAGCAAATAAAGGTCTCAAATGCTTTACTCCATTTGAGTCATCATGATCTACTTTGCAGAGGTGGCTGGCTCTTTTCCAGTTGTAATTTAAGTGCCTTGCAACCTGAGGGGCTCATCTTCAAGCACTATATCTGACAATATTGTGGGGCTATCCAACAGTGTCCCATTGCTTTCATAAGTTTTTCAGTGACTAAATATCTGCAAACAGTCCGTCTCTACTTCTTCCTAGTCTGTCTTTGTCTAGACGCTCAGCAGAAACCTGTCCTTCATGAGTGACCCTGCTGGTAATTTAAAACACCGATGGCACAGCTTCCAGAATCACAGCAACACACAAGCCACCACATCACAACAAACTGATAGACAAATGGTGCTTGCTTACAGCAACTATTAATGTAGTAGCAGCAAACTTTCAGTATGATGAAAACAAACGATTTATTCCAACATATAGACAATAGTGGCTCTGCTTGATTAAATTTTATAGCACCACACACAGTCTGGGGCATACTCAATATAATATTTAACGTCCCTTGAAGCACTAACTTACAATGGCTTGCCTTCATGCCAAGACAAACAATAGGTGTTAAACAGAGCTTGATATGTTCTTTTTGATGATGAATGCAATGCCATTCATGAAATTATTCTCAAAATGCAAAGAGCTAAAAGTAGCCAAGCTAGTTTTCTGTTTGGCACACATTCCAAGGTTAAAAAACCTTTACAGGAGCAGATAACCTCATTTTTCTCCTATGGAGCAGCTGGTGAGAGTAAACCACTGACCTTGAGATTGTCAATCTAATGCCTAACCCATAGAGCCACCAGGGCCCCTGAGTTAGACATGTAAACAAAATTTGAAACGGCAAATATTATATATCTATATACTGGTAGCGTAGTGGTTACGAATCGGGCTGCGAACCTTAAGGTCAGCGGTTCGAAACTACCAGCCGCTCCACGGGAGAAAGATGAGGCTTTC
>NW_006408833.1:1009199-1025829 GCF_000296735.1 Chrysochloris asiatica
TACAGGGTCGCTATGGGTCGGAACCAACTCGACGGCACTTGACAACAACATATATATAGCTGTTAATTGCCATCGAGTCGGTTCTAACCCATAGCAACCCGGTACAGCTGGGAGTTTCAAACTGCTGACCCTGAGGTTCGCAGCCCGGTTCGTAACTACTACGTTAGCGGCACATAACAACAATATATATATATTGTTGTTGTAAAGTGCCTTTGAGTTGGTTCCGACTCATAGATACCCTGTAAAGCGTTTCCGAAGAGTGGCTGGTGAATTTGAATCACCAACCCTGCAGTACAGTGCATTATACCATAGTGCCACACCAGTGGTGGTTAGGTGCCATGGAGTCGGTTTTGACTCATAGAGACCCTGTATAGGCTTTCCAAGGCTGTAATCTTTACTGGAGCAGAAAATCTCTCATCTTTTACCATGAAGCAACTGGTAGATATGAACTGCTGACCTTACAGTTAGCAGCCCAGATCACAATCCACTATGCTACCAGGGCTCCTTACATATATGGATATATATCACAATAAAAAGTTTCATTTTAAAAAAAGAGACATTCCCAAGATGGAAAATAAGAGCTAACCATTTGGATGAGGGGAAAGTGCACACCTACTTCATGCCTTCGTTGTTTTTAAGTGCCATCGAGGCAGTTCCACTTCATAGCAACCCTGTATAAGGTTTCCAAGGAGCAGCTGGTAGGTGTGAACTGCTGACCTTGTGGCTAGCAATCTAGTGCTTATCCTACAGTGCCACACCAGGACTTCATGCCTTTACTTAAACATAAAAAAACATTAGAAGAAAACATAGGGAAATATGCTGATAATCTTAGCATAGAGAAGACCTTCCAGGAAAAACATGGAACTTAGAAACCATAAAGAAAAACACTGACAGATCTGACTACATATTATAGGATAGACTAAAATGAGCTACAGAAAAGTGATTAAGACTGCATGAACACTGTCAAAAGCAGAAAATCAAAGGTGTCCCTGTCTTGTAGCTTGCCAAAATTATCTCCAAAATAGTAGTCTTCATTTATACCACTTGTGAGATGTTTTGCAAAACTAGATTCTTCTTCCCTACACTTTTGCCATGGCTATATTTTCTGCCACTCAAATGAATTCAAAAGATCTCATTTTAATTTGTATTGCTGATTCTTAGTTTTAAACAGCTTTTCTTGTTATTAGTCATTTTTAGTTTCTATGAAGTCCTGGTGTGGCACTGTGGGTTAATGCACTGGACTGCAAAGTCGTTTGAACTGTAAGGTTAGCGGTTCAAGTTCCCCAGCTGCTACTCGGAAACCCTATATAGGGTCGCTATGGGTCGGAACTATGGCACTTAACAACATTCTTGGGGGGAAAAAAGAACTGTTCCTACTTTCCTACTGGATTATCTATTTTTTGTGTGTGTGGTGCTACAGGATAGGCTGCTAACTGCAAAGTCAGCAGGTCAAATCCACCAGCCCCTCACTGGAAACCCATATTGTTGTTGTTGTTATGTGCCATGGAGTCGGTTCCGACTCATAGTGACCTTGTGCAGGGTTTCCAAGGCTGTAAGTCTTTACGGGAGCAGAAAGCCTCATCTTTCTCCCGTGGAACAGCTGGTAGTTTCCAACTGCTGACATTGCAGTTCGCAGCCTGATTTGTAAAAGTCCCTGTATATATCGCAACACAATGGTTCACAACAATTAATATTAAAATGAGAACATAGCAAACTGTTAATGGTGGCTGGATATGAGTGAATTGTGCCATTGAGCATGCACTGGAAATGATTCTGTCAAACAGATGACTGACAGTGGATTATGTGGCAAATCATTTGCAAATCAGTCATGGCTCTGTCTATGAAATAATCCATGACAGACTTGGGTTTCAAAAAGTTTGTGGAGGATGAGTACTGAAAAAACTCATGGAAGAACATAAACAGAAGTGCTTGGACATCTGCAAACAAAATTTGGACTGTTACTCAACAGAAGATAAAAGTTTCTTTTAAAAAAATCGTTACTGGTGACGAGACATGGATTTATCACTACGAGCTTGAGAGTAAATGGCAAAGTATGGAACTGAAACATCCTCAATCGCTGACCAAGTAAATGTTCAACCATCAGCTCAATAACTGGTGGTTATAGTTTTTCTCAAGAGCCAGTATTGGAACACTATTAGGAAAAAGGTTCAACCATCAACAGTGCTCGTTATAATGAGGTACTCATTGAAGAGCTAAAGCCTATACTTCAAATTCAACGCAGAGGACTACTATCCAAGGGCATTGTGATCTTGTATGACAATGCACATCTGCACACCTCTGCCCACACTGTTTTTAATAAGGAAATAAGAAAGCTTGTTGACAGATGGACAAAGTGTATTGAAAAGCAAGGAGAGTATGTTGAAAAATAATGTATTTGTCTTTTCTAAAAGTTGATTAAAATAAATTCTACAGCCAGAGTGCAGATAATTTTTCACTCACCCTTGTGTAATTTAAGGTAATGGAATTGTTCCACAAACTTTTTGAAGCCCCCTTATATGTTGTGTTTACCTAAATGAATTCAGTAATAAAAATTAGAAAATTATAACGAGTAATAAAGAAGCCTTGTAGATAAATGCATTTTTCAGGGTACTGTATTACAGAAGTACATTAACACTCTTAAATGAGGCTCATAAAATGTAGCTCAAAAAATATAGTTGTTGTTAAGTGCCATTGAGTCAGTTCCAACCCATAGCAACCCTGTATGGGATTCTGAGGAGCAGCTGGTAAGCTTGAACCACTGACCTTGCAGTCAAGCACATTAAACCCACAGCGCCACACCAGGACTCCAGTGCATAAAGTACAAGTCTCTAAAGTCAGATCTCATGAGGAAATGCAATAATGGTTGAGTTTACTGATTCATTTGGGATACACTAAGCTAACTTCATTTGTATAGCATTGAGTTCATGATGTACTTTTCATGCATCTAACAAAATTCCATGGCATTCTTTGATGCCCTCATGACGCTCACTCCTTTATTATTAATGTTATCAAAGGTGATGCAGTGGGTTAAGTAGTGGGCCGCTAACTACAATATTGGAGTCCTGGTGTGGCACTGTGAATGCGCCAGACTGCAAAGCCGTTTAAACTGCAAGATCGGTGGTTCAAGCTCACCAGCTGCTCCTCAGAAACCCTATACAGGGTCGCTATGGGTGGGAACCAATTTGAAAGCACTGAACAACAACAACTACAATATTAGTAGTTTAAATCTACCAGTCATTTCCCAGGGGAAAAATGAAGTTTGCTCCCATAAAGAATTACAATCTTGTAAACCCTAATGAATAGTTCTACTCTCTGTCCTATAGGTTCAATAGGAGTCAAAATCAAAACAACAGCAGTGATTTTTTTTGTTGTAGTTAACCCCTCTGAATATGATTTGCAAGTCTCCCTCCCCTACTAGGTCTCCATTTTCCAGCTGCTTATATTTGTATTCCCAGTATGTCGCATATATCATCATCCACACTTAAAGGAAAAGTGGCTATGAAGCAATTTGCCCCAAGTAACATGGCACAGGACTGGGCAATATTTTGTTCCATGTGCATGGGATCTCCATGAGACAGGGGTTGACGCGACAGCAGCTAACAACATAGCCATTATTTATTTTACATAAATTAAAATGACCTTATACTTTTTGTATGGTACATTTAAAAATACACCATCTCATCACTTTAACATTCACAAGTGACAGTTAAGGTGGGTTTGATAATCATTTTATTGATGAGAAGAACAAAAATTTACCAATACACACTGTTGTTGTGAAGTGCCGTCGAGTTGATTCTGACCCACAGCGACCCTGTATAGGGTTTCCAAGAAGCAACTGGTGAGCTTGAACCTCTGACCTTGCCGTTCAAACGATTTTGCTGTCTGACGCATTAGCCCACAGAGCCACACCAGGACTCCCATTCAAATCCTAGTCTTTATGAAATGTTGTTGTTGTTGTTAAGTGTCACCCAGTCGATTCCGACTCATAGTGACCCTGTATAGGGTTTCCAAGGAGTGGCTGTTGAGTTTGAACTATTGATCTTGTGGTCCAGTGCTTATCCTACAGCACCATACCAGGATTCCTTAGGAAGTATAGCTGTCTCGTTACAAACATAATAGGTATAGGAGCCCTGGTATGTGGTGCTGTAGGATAAGCATTGGACTGCTGACCCCAAGATTGGCAATTCAAACCCACTTGTTGCTCCTCTGAAACCCTATACAAGGTTCACTATGAGTTGGAACCTACTAAAAGGCGATTAACAACAATCTTTAGTTAACATCTTGGGGTAGGGACAGTGGAAGAGGAAGAGAAAGGGGAAGGAAGACAGTTAAAGCAATAGAACAGGAGGCTGGAGGTC
The DNA here is from genome assembly GCF_000296735.1 of Chrysochloris asiatica. NCBI lineage: Eukaryota > Metazoa > Chordata > Mammalia > Afrosoricida > Chrysochloridae > Chrysochloris > Chrysochloris asiatica. Next base: position 1,013,558 of record NW_006408833.1, read on the forward strand.
TAACTAAAGACCATAAACTGGTATCATAGTGTCAATCACTTGTGCCACTTTGAAACTCAGCTTTGGCACAAAGGTTTTTCTTCATACTACCTTGTGTTCACAGAAGTCAATTGAAGGCTTGCTCATCTATCAACAGGCTCAAAGGCTAGATAGAGGGGCATAGAGCTAAGGAGGGCTTGGGGAAACAATACACAGGCTATGTGTGTGTATATGTGTGTGTGTGTGTGTGTGTGTATTTCATGTGTGGACAGAGCAGGGGAAGAAATGATGACACAAAAAGAAATGACACAAAGGAAAAGACTTTAAACATGATCTCACAGAACTGTGAGTTTCCCAAGAGTAGAGACTAAGTCTCATCATTTTCTGTCCTCAACATAGAAACACTCAGTAAATGCTTGTTGAGTTAAATGAAGAGAACTAAGATATGAGAGGGAAAAGGTAGATCATCATAATATTAACAAAAATAAGTTTCTATTTGATGAGTACTTCCTATGGGCCAGACATTGTACTAAGCACTTTAGATAATATATAAATTGTTAAAAAGGGTAATATTTACCTCTTTTCTAAGCTGGTATATATGGTGCTACTATGTTACTGGTGGCAAAAACTGATGGCTACTAGACAGACTCATTATGAGTTACTATGGTTACAGTAGAACCTTGAACAGAAGCTGAACAGTTGTAGGGGACTGTGTAGAGGGAGCGAGACCAAAGCAACCAATGTAATGTGCAGCACCAAAGAACTGGTTAAGACCCTTCAGAAGAGGGTATAAATGTGATTCCTTGACAAAGAAAAAACTACTTTGGTGGAACATTCATTTTCTCAATAGCCAAAATGACCAAAGAACAAACACCATCCCCTCCTCACCACTGAAGATCCCACACAGTCCTTAAGGAGCCCTGACTGGTTATCATTTTAATCACCTTGGCTGCCCAGCTCTTAGCTGTTGGAGACGTTAAGTGAAATAAGAGTATTAAATTAAGTGAAATAAGAGTATTAAATAAGTTACCATCTACTGACTATCTATAGTGTACTAGACTCTTACAAACGTTTTCTCATTTAAACCCAATTACCCTATGAATAGGATACATTTCCCAGATAAAGAAAATTTCCCAAAGTAACAAACTAGAAAGTGGCCAGGTCTCAAAAAACTATCTGACTCCAAAAGTTATGCTCTTTCTGCTTTATCAAGGTTTCTCAAACCTTTTCACCTAAATTCACCTCAAAAGGCAGAGAAAAGTAAAAGGTAGCTTTTTTTTGGGGGGGGGGGATGGCTACAAAGCTCACACTGGCCAAAGATGGGGCAATTTCATTAAGGATCACAACAGCAGTGAACTGAAACCTGTCAAATGTTTAAACTCATGTGTTCTAAGAGAAAGAAGAAAAGAGAAAGAACCCTTTGATGATGACAGGAAACCAATTTATTATCTAGAAAACTATGTGAGAATGAGAAAAGACGAGAAAAAAGCCTCTAGCATTTATCCTGTCTTCCTATGCAAACTGTATCAAGCAACCAAATAAAAGGTTAAACAACTCCTTATAAAATTAATTCCAGGTGTGGCGCTGTAGGATATGCACTGGACTGCATACCACAAGGTCAGTGGTAGTTCAAACCTACCAGCTGATTCTTGGAAATCCTGTACAGGGGTTGAATCAGAACCCACTAGAAGGTATTAACAATGAATTAGTAGATCTAAAGTAAAGTAGCATTAGAGATAGCTGTTAACATCCAAAAGAGGGGAAAAAAAATAATAACAAAAACCCAAGATATCACAACATAGTGAATGCTATGAATAAACAAACCACCACCAATATTTTTGTCAAAAAGAATGAACCTGAATTTTATCAAGGCTCTGAAATTTTCTCAAAACCTGAATTTTATCCAGCTGTCAATTTGAAGGAACTAAGAGGCCAGAGGAAAATGAATTGTACTGAGCATGCAATTATCAATATTCAGACTGCTAAGAAACTATAGGACAAATGCCCTGGGTTCTTCTACAGATATAAGAAAAGAAAATGAGAGAAGCTGTAGAGACAAATCACATTTTAATAAACAGAGTAAAATATAATATCTAGGTCTTAAACTAAAAATATCCCTGAAGTCATCTTGAAATCAAACAACAGTTTAAAGTAAGAGAGTCTGCCTTGAGCATTATGCTCTTTTATGGGATCAAATTAACAACAGCAACTCAAATGATTAGATAGGAAACCTTAGGGGGCATATGTTAATAAATGAAGAACAACTCAGACATGGAGGCTAAATACGGTTGCACAACTCAAAGAATGCAATCTATATTACTGAATTGTACATGTAGAAACCATTGAGTTGGTGTATTATTTGCTGTGTATATTCTCAAAAACAAAATAATATTTATGGAAAACATTAGGTCTAGGGATGCACACTTGGGCGACACAACTATAAAGGAATGCCACCAATTAATTGTTGTTAAGTGCCGTCAAGTTGATTCCCACCCATAGCGACCCTGTATAGGATTTCTGTGGAGCGGCTGGTTAGTTTGAACCACCAACCTTGTGGTTCAAACCAACTTTGCAGTCCCGTGCTTATCCTACAGTTCCACACCAGGGCTCCAAATAATTACAACTGTCATAATGCTACTGCCAGTTGCCATCAAGAGACAGCCCTGACTTTTGGTGACCTTAAGTATAAATGAAATGTTACCTGGTTCTGCTTCTTGATCAAGGTCTCAGATATTTTGTCAATCCTTCTCACTGAGGTGTTCCATGTTTCTCTGGCCCTGTAATTTGTCAACAGTGATGTCCTTTCCTAGAAACTGGTCTTCCCTGATGAAATGTTTGTTCAAAGTAAACAAGATGAGAAAGACTTGTTCTTGCTTCTGACAGTCCAGGATATATTCTACATTATTCCCCAACACTATAATTCAATTGCATCAATTCTTGTCTCCTTTTTACATTTCACCCCCAAAATTACCAAACAAAATTGATATTCCAGGAACTTAAAAACCTTCCCATTGAGTCTACTCCAATGTATGGCAGCTCCATGTGTTTCAGAGTAGAACTGTGTTCCACAGATCATAAGGACTTTAAACCAAGACACCTCTGAGTGGACTCAGAACTATTCCACAGGGTTACCAAGGCTGTGACCTTTCAGAAGCATATCACCAGGCTTATCTTCTCAGAAGCCTCTGGGTAGGTTCTAACCCACCAATCTTAGGTTAGTAGTTAAGTGCTTAATCATTTGCACCACCCAGTTGCCTTCCAGGAACACAAGCTTGTGGCTTCAAGAAAAGTTGCAAAGGACTACACAATGTCAGGGTTCAGACAATAACAGCACCTCTATCCACTAACCATTTTAGAAGCTCAATGTTATGCTAATAGCAGTCAATGATTTCATTTCCCCAATTCTGGTGTGGCACTGTAGGATAAACATTGGACTGCTAACCACAATGTCAGTAGTTCAAATCCATTAACCACACTCCTTGGAAATCTTTACAAAGTCACTATGAGTCAGAACCGACTTGACTGCATTTAACAACAATATCCTGTCTGCCTCACTCCCTAAAGCAAGTAGATATTACCAGTGACTGAAGGCTTAACAGTAGGTTCCATGATCCTGCTCTACTTTATATCCCCCACCTTCCAATACTAGCAAAGTGCCTCATATACAGGTAGAACTCAGATGCTCCCTAGATTAATTTAAAACAAAATGTCTAAGACTTTTTTGCATTGCTATTAAGAATGTAAGATGGTATAGTCACTTTGGAAAATAGTTTGGCAATTGTTTAATTCCATTCCTAGGTATATACCCCAGAGAAATGAAAATACATGTCCACAAAAACCTATAAACAAATGTTTATTTATGTTGTTGTTGTTGTTATGTGCCGTGGAGTCGGTTCCGACTCATAGCAGTTATTATTCGTAACAACCAAAAAGTGGAAATAAAATGCAATATTAATACAATGAAATACTATTTGACTCTAAAAAGGAATGAAATAATACATGCTACAACATGGATGAGCTCTGAGAACATGCTAGGTGAATCTGAAATGGCCCAAACGGGCAAATCTATAGTTAGTGGTTGGCAGAGAGGAAGCTGGGGTAGTGGTAGAGGTGGAGTTACCAGGCTTCTTTGGGGGGAAGGGGAGCACTGAAAATGTCCTAAAATTGATGTGGTAATAGTTGTACAACTCTGTGAACACACTCTGAATTGTATGCTTTATAGTCTCAAAACAGCTACTACATGAAAATCTAAAAAACACCCCAGGTTAAGCTAGGACACACTTTAGAATAAAACAAAGACAAGTGGGACCCAAGAATTTGCATTTCTGACAAGTTCCCAGGTGATGCTGCTATCTGGGGACTATACTTGCAGGACTACTGCAATAAAGGATTTCAAAATTACTTCTAACTGAAAGTAATGCTGAACAGCACCCAAGATTCAAGCATTTTGTTCAGGGACTGAGAAAATCAAGGAGAGGAAGAATAAAAAAAGCTAAAATTAACACTGTGTCAAACATTGCTCTGTGCCACGCAATACTCTATGCCAGTGGTTCTCAAAGTAGTTCCCTGACCACTAACCAACATCAACATCACATGGAAACTCATTGACTATGCAAATTCTTAAGCAACTCCTGTTGTAGTTATCTGCCATACAGTTCCGACTCATAGCGACCCTGTAACAGGGTTTCTTTACGGGAGCAGATAGCCTCATCTTTCTCCCGTGGAACAGCTGGTAGTTTTGAACTGCTGACCTTGCGATTCACAGCCCGATTCGTAACCACTACACTACCAGAGCTCCTTTAAAGCAACTCCTAGTCCTACATAATCAGAAATTGAGAATGGAATGCTCTAAAAATGATAAACACATGACAGTATATTCACACTTGGGAGACCTGGTGTGGCGCTGTGGGTTAATGCACTGGCCGGCAAAGTCAGTTTGAAACACCAGGTTGGCAGTTCAAGTTCACTAGTTGCTCTTTGGAAACCCTATACAAAGTCACTATGGGTTGGAACCGACTCAATGGCACTTGACAACAACATATTCAGACTTACCAATCTTTTTAAGTCTAAGTGACGCTAGTAAAAGATCATTCTAAAATAATTTGCTTCTCCCTACTCTTTTAATGACCATGTAACGATTAAGAAGAAAAAAGTTGGTTTCTTTTGATAACTAAGACTGCCGAATCAGAGAGTTGAAAAATTTTAACAATTTAGTCCAACATTCATTAACTTAATCAACAATCCTGACAGAATCCAATCCAACCTACCCCAACCAATCTTCAGCAAGAACAATCAATATTCACAAGAAGCAAAAATATATTGAAACTTTTGTAAAATCATCTTCTGGGGATCAACTAATGTCACCATTGCAATTTTCAGTCAAATGATTAAAAATGTTTTGTTGTTGTAAGTGCCATCGAGTTGGTTCCAACCCACAGCAACACTGTATAGGGTTTCGAGAAATGCCTGGTGAACCTGAACCATGGACCTTGTGGTTCCAACTGACTTTGCAGTTTTACACATTAACCCACAGTGTCACACTGGAACTAAAAAACTGAAATGCAGCCCAAACAAAACCTACATTTATTTTACCTCACAAAGAGCCACTCAACCACTCCTTTACTATTTTAAAACATTTCTATAATGAGAAGATCAAGCTGGTCAACAAGTACATCAAGTTTTAACAACTCAACTCCTATTACACATCAAATGAAAGGGCTTCCAAAGACACTTATGAGGCGAATTATTCCTGACATTAACATATAAGCATCTGGTAACCAGTCATTGAGAAAACGAATCAGAGACTAGTAAAGAAAAACACTAAGGGCTCAAATGCTTGTTGACTATCAATCTTACAAATGATGAGATTGGAGTCCTGGTGTGGTGCTGTAGGATAAGCAATGGACTGCTAACTGCAAGGTCAGCAATTCAAACCTACCAGCCGCTCCTCAAAAACCTTATACAGGGTCACTATGAGTTAGAACTGACTCAACAGCACTTAACAACAAATAATGAGATCATTGTAAAGCATCATAATAAGGTCACACACCAGATTAACAATTTAATCTAAGTGCACACAAGGTTAACAGGAACGTGAAGGGCAAATTATTTCCAAAGCAACCAAATTTGGCTTTCAATAATACTTTGAATCCATGGTGTAAAACACGAAAAATCAACAGCATTTTCATTGTTAGTTTGCTATTATAGCTATAGAAATAATTCAAATATTGAAATGTCTCTGTGCAAAGCTCTTTATCAATAATTTGCAGTTTTTCTAGTTTCACAAACAGGATTAGAAGGTGTACATGACTTTGTTCAAACTTTGTAACTTCAGAAAACCCAGGAAAGAAGCAAATACTTAATTGCTATATCCCCAGTACTAATTAAATAGAATGTGATAAAAGTGAATTTTGTTGAATGAATGGACTTCAACGCAATTCTCCCCCAATTTACATTTGTTTAATAGTCAATTTTCAAATAAAATTTTTATTTCTTCATTAATGAGCAAAGAATTGAAAGACCTGAACTCATGACCCATAGCACTGTTGATTTCGAATCACACTGCAACCAAATACCTCGAAAAATTTTCATTTATGAACTCCATCCTTTCTACCGTTTCAACTTGAAGCTACCGCAATATTAAAGGCAGGCACAAGGGTCTTTGCTCTCCTTATCTGTGACTATCTGCCCAATTTTTTTATTTTATTTTTTTTGCTCGAGGGAAGGACATACAGTATGGCCAGTGCGGCACAAGAAATGAGCAGTTTAAATGGACTTTATGCTAGGAAACATCATTTGCAAAAGGAATAAAATGAAAAGCAGCAGGAAAGCTGAACATAAGAACATAAAAGGTAGCTCTCAAAAACTGTGTGATTATCATTTTCAAGAATTATTATCACAAAGGAAGCAATTAGGCCAAAAGACTAATGGCCCACATGAACCATAGTCTCCTCTAGAAAACTAGATGCTGCCCAGCAATTATTACCAACCGTTCTAATCAGGGACAAAATAGAAGGTCTGGATAGAATGGGAGAAGAATGTAGAACAGAACTCAAATTCATAAAAAACACCAGATTTACTGGTCTGATAGAATCTCAGTGAAAACTTCCATAGGTCATCCTTTTAATGTGAAAATGAAGCCACTTCCAGAGGCTACTTCTCTACGAAAATAACAGACTGGCCAATAAAATGCACAATAACACCCATGCGGAATGTGCGCCTCAGAATAATCAACTGTGTAAGACCAAAAGAACATTTGCCCACTAAGATGAGAAGGCAGGTAGGGGCAGGGAAACCAGAGGAATAGAAACAGGAAGCTCAGGGTGGAAACAGGGAAACACTGACACATGGTGGAGATTGCAACCAATATCATGGAACATTTTTTGGTATGAATTATTGAATATAAAACTTATTTGCTATGTAAACTTTCACTTAAAGCAAGTAAAATGCTCCAAAAAATTATATTATAGGCAGAGGAATCCACCACTGCCTTTATAGCTTAGAAGTTATGAGTCAAAGCAACTGAGATATTAACACCAAAAAAACAGAAAGCAACCTTATAAGACAGTATAAAAATAATTAAACCAGCTAAGGAAATTAAAACCATGCAAGAAAACCCCCAAAGGCACAGTCAGTTCACCATCCAGGAAACATTAGCTTCTTCTACCAGGAGGCCTACTTTTCATGTGAAGCAGTAAGCAGGGTCAAGACATGGAATTAAAAGTATCAATTAAGTCAAACTTTTCCACAGAAAAAGGAATTTGTTATTTTGACATTATGCCTAGGCCAGCAGCATCAACTCCAACTGGGATATGGAAGGTTACTGTAATAGTTTTAGTATATTGGGGTCTTCCAATACTTTAAGCAAGGTCATTGCTTTTAGGTGCCAAGTCTACTCAGACTTATAATGAATCCATGTATAACATAACAAAATGTTGACCAGTTCTGCACTTAACAATTGTTGATATAGAGTCGATTGCTGCATCCACTATTGAGAAAACTAGATGCTGCCCAGCCCCCCCCTCCCCCAAAAACATGCGGAAAACACCACAGGAAAATTTCTTCAACAGTAAATCAAAAGAAAAAACAGGCAAAACAAAAGAGAGGGAACCTACAGATTAAAACAGATTTAAGACATATATCAAGCATTTACAATAAATGAACTTTCTTTGAATTGATTCAAACTATAAAAAAAAATTAAAAAGAAAGAAAACCAGAGAAATCTGAACACCAACTGTATATCTGATGATGGTGGTGGTGGTGGTGATAGTGATAATGTGCCGTGGAGTTGGTTCCGACTCATAGTGACCCTGTACAAGGTTTCTGAGGCTGTAAATCTTTACGGGAGCAGAAAGTCTCATCTTTCTCTGGCGGAACAGCTGGTAATTTTGAACTGCTGACCTTGAAGTTCACAGTCCAATTACACAGTACAAGAGCTCCTTATATCTGATGATATTATCACTTAAATATTTTAATTGTGATCATGGTATTGAGACTACAATCTTAATCGTTTAGAGGTATAAACAGATGTGTTACAAATAATATAAAATCATGGATTTATTTCAAAATAATCCAGTGAGGGAGAGGCAATGGGTTAAAGTATAGGTGAAATAAAATGGTTGCAAATTGAAAAACGCTTCAACTGGATGATGGGTACACAGTAATTTCATTAAATGCTTTCATTTTTTGCATGTTTGAAATTTTTCATAATTCTTTAATCAATTGGTTAGACATTAGAATCTCACCATTTTTTGTCAATGTTATTCCTTTTAAAAAAAATCATTTATGGACAGAAATCAATTTAATTCAGCAAAGACAGATCCAGACTATAGGAAAAAAAAAAAAAAAAAAAAAGTAGCTCAATCACAAAATGGAAGTACATATGCCACCACCATATCCATTCCAGGAAGTAAAATACAAATACTACCCACAAAAATCTACAAAACTAACCTAGAATCACAGCCAATCATACTCATCCTGGTGGAAAATGTCAATACTGCCAAGAGCTTCGGGAGCCTTCCTACAAATTTGGTCTGCTGGTTCCTCTGATGTACCAACCGACTCAAGTCAGACTAGTGGAGGACCTATAAAAAATGTGAGGGAGAGACACACATTAGGTTGTGAAGGAGTTAACCATCACATTAATACTCAAACGTAAGCACAGTTATTTACTGTTCCTGAATCAATAGCCCTCATGAATCAATTTGTATTTTTTAGGAGTAGGAAATCAAGAATTCAGAACAGCTACTCAAACCTCAAAGTCGGTTTGAATCCCAAGGTCAGCAGTTCAAGCTCACCAGCTGTTCCCCGGAAACCCTATACAATACAGGGTCGCTATGGTTTGGAACCAACTTGACGGCACTTAACAACAAATGAGAACCACAGTGGTTCGAGCTCACCAGCCACTCCAAAGGTAAAAAATGCCGTTTTCTGCTCCCACAAAGATTTACAGCCTCAGAAACCCTATACAGAGTTGCTATGAGTCAGAACTAATTCAATGGCACAACAACATAACAATACCTCTAATCAAACACCCCTGTTTGGTTCTGAACCCAAAAGATATTTTTTGTTGTTAAGTGCTGTCAAATCAGTTCGGATTCAGCGACCCTCTGTAGGGTTTCTGAGGTTTGTGTAGGGTTTCTGAGGAACAGTCAGTGAGTTTGAACCGCTGACCCTGTAATTAGAAGTCCAGCGCTTATCATACAGTGCCACACCAGGAGTCCAAATGATATTATTGTTTGGTCAGGTAGTGGTTACGAATTGGGTTGCTAACCTCAGCAACAGCAGTTCAAAACTACCAGCTGTTCTGTAGGAGAAAGATGAGGCTTTCTGCTCCTGTAAAGATGTACAGCCTTGGAAACCCTGTACAGGGTCGCTATGAGTCGGAATCAACACATTACCACCACCACCACCAAGTGCCATCAAGGCAGTTCCTACTCATAGTGACCTTGTATAGCAGGAGCGAGGAACCTTTTTTTCTGCCAAAATGTCTATCATTCACAGGCCATACAAAATTATCAACTTAAAAATTAGTTGCTCCTGTAAAGATTTACAGCCTCAGAAATCCTATACAGGGTCACTATGAGTCAGAACCGACTCCATGGCACGTAACTACCACCACCACCAAAGTGATGGTGTGGTGCTATGGGTTAATGCACTGGATGGCAAGTTGAGTTTGAACCGCAAGGTCAGTGGTTCAAGCTCACCAGCCACTCCTCATAAACCCTATACAGGATCACTATGATCCAGAACCGATTCTACAGCACTTAACAATGTGATGGTGTGGTGCTGTAGAATAAGCACTGGACCACAAGGTCAGCTTGAACTGCAAGGTTTGCTGAGCAAATCCACCAGCCACTCCTCGGAAATCCTATACAGGGTTGCTGTGGTCAGAACTGACTCAATGGCACAAAATTACAACACTGTGATAGCTGGAACTGCAGTTGCCTTGGCAGGGCCACACCAAATGATTTCACAGGCCTCTCTGATAGTGTAGTGGTTACGAATCAGGCTGCTAACCTCAAGGTTGGCAGTTCGAAACTATCAGCTGTTCTGTGGGAGGAAGATGAGGCTTTCTGCTCCTGTAAAGTAAAGATTTAAAGCCTAGGAAACTCTGTGCAGGGTCACTATGAGTCAGAACCGACTCCACGGTACTAAACAACAACATACCGCCCAAGGAGCCCTGGTGTGGAGCTGTGGGTTAATGCGCCAGACTGCAAATCTGCTAGAATTGCAAGGTCGGCGGTTCAAGCTCACCAGCTGCTCCTTGGAAACCCTATACAGGGTCGCTATGGGTCGGAATCGACTCAACGGCACTTAACAATAACATACGTCCCAAGGGCTGAAGGGCCCCCACCCCTGCTATATAGGGTTTCTGAGGAGTGGCTTGTTGTTGTTGTTGTTAAGTGCCGTCGAGTCGGTTCCGATCCATAGCGACCCTGTACAGGGTTTCCGAGGGTGTAAATCCTTACGGGAGTAGAAAGCCTCATCTTTCTCCCGCGGAGCGGCTGGTAGTTTCGAACCGCTGACCTTAAGGTTCGCAGCCCGATTCGTAACCACTACGCTACCAGAGCTGAGGAGTGGCTAGTGAGTTTAAACTGCTAACCTTGTGGTTCAAACCGACCGAGCGGTCCAGTGCTTATCCTAGAGTGCCACACCAGTACTCCAAATGATATTATGTTGTTGTTGTTATGTGCCGTCGAGTCAGTTCTGACCCTGTATAAGGCTTGTAAATCTTGATAAATAATAAACATGCAGGTTGAACTTTGCCACTGAACTGTAGACAAAGTTTTTAATTTGTAGTGCCACTCCTTTAGAGATCTATCTAAAATAAATTAAACCTTTGAGGTCACACCTAGATGGTTTATCATTTTCCAGATTTATTCTAGTTCTGAATGGCAAGAGTCATCTGAGGTTTAGTTCATTTCTGATCACTGTTTAAGTCGTAAAAGGCACCAAGTCAAAATCTCAAAACAGAATGCGATGTCCTATAATGGAAGGAAAAATTCAATTACCCACACCCAGAAGCTCAAAACTATAGTCCACACAGTTAATTACTGGATGATTATCCATGGTGTTCTGGTGTGGCACTGCAGGATAAGCACTGGACTGCTAACAGCAAGGTTGGCAGTTCAAACCCACCAGCCACTCCATAGAAGATGTGGCTTTCTGCTCCCGTGGTGCTGTGAGATAAAGCACTGGACCACAAGGTTGGTGGTTCAAATTCTCCAGCCCCTCCTTGGAAACCCTATAGAGGGTTGCTTTGAGTCGGAACCGATTTAACTACCAAGATTTATAGCCGACTGAATAGCAACTAACAACAATATATGGGAAATTTTTAATCCTAGGTAAACTTCCTACCACCATATAGATTCCTATTCCCACTTCAATCACCATAATCCAAAGTAATAAAAAAAAAAAGTACTCATTTTAATAAATTAACTCCAAGTAGAATAAAACCCACTGAAATTCATTCCATCAAATCAATGGACTCACAAGTCATTTTCATTTGCTAAGTAGGTTGGAAAATGGAGTCCTGATGCTGCAATGCAGGATAAGCACTGGGCTGCTAAATCACAAGGTTGTAAGTTCAAAAGCAACCAGCCAATACACCTCAGAAACCCTATACAGTGCCACACCAGAACAGCAACAACATTGTTGTTGTTAAGCACCGTCAAGTCAGTTACGATCCATAGCGACCCTGTATAGGAGCAGCTGGTAAGCTTGAACGACCAGCTTTGCAGTTTAAACGGCTTTGCAGTCTGCCACAGTAACCCACAGCACCACACCAGGAC
>NW_006408833.1:1025929-1031326 GCF_000296735.1 Chrysochloris asiatica
ACGTTAGAAAACATAAAATAGCAAAAAACACAACAGGAGCTAGAACTGACAATAATTCACTTTAGAAAAGAAATCCGGCATCTCAAACAACCTTTCTAAAGTGTCTCTTAGATAGGAATTACCCTGCTCAGGTACAACGATAACAAATAAGCAGATCCCCATATCTAACGGACCAAAGAAAGGAGGTAGGGAAAAGCAAAAGCAGTATTAGTACTTGAAAACTAGCTGGCAGTAGTTGCCTTTACTACTATGAAATGCATAGCACCAAATTCTATAACTTTTGCAGAATAAATGCAATGGAAGAGAGTAAGCAAGGAATGAGGCATCCTTTGAAATAGATAGAACATCTGGGTCTGGTTCTTGACATGAACATTATCCTGGATATTCCAGGATAGTGATTTTGCAATGAAATCTCTAAACTTGTAAAAGGTAATACCAAATAGCATTGGAGATGTTTGTGATGGGAGGTAACAAGTTTTGTGGGGAAAGAGAGAACACAAAAAACCAGAGGTCTGGCCTAGAAATGTACTGAAACATTTACAGTTAAAGGAACAAAAATCTTATTCTTTCCCATGTCCTAAAAACTAGCATATGAACTAGCCAGTGAATCTTACGTAAAGACAAAATAACCACAATACATGGTATGCCTACCAGGAACAAGGCACTTTACAAATGCTTCAATTCCAACTGTAAGATAAGCACTGGACTGCTAAGCACAAGGTCAGCAGTTCAAACCCACCAGCTCCTCCGTGGGAAAAAGATGAGGCTTTTTGCTTCCATAAAGCCTCAAATGCCCTATACAGGGTTACTATGAGTCGAAATCAACTCAAAGACACCTCACAACAACAAAAAGTAGGAACAGATGAGTAAAGTAATTTTCCCAAGGTCATAAAGCTCCATGTGAACCCCAAAACACATAACTTCCCACTGTATCAGGCTGCCTACTTCAAATAAGGAATGTTGGAGTAGGATTACACGAAAGCAATGCTGAACATTTTATCTACAAAGAAAACAAATAGTAGGGATTTAATTTCTTATATTATCAATAGGAGTGGCCACCTAATCACTATTAGGTATGGGGGGGAAGAGAAATGATGCAGAACCGGGAAATGTTTGAGACTCTATTAGTGCTATTTATTTTTTAGGACAGAGAGGGCTATCTGTGGAACCTAACAGAAGGATCTTTTCAAGGGATTCAGTTCATGAAGAATAGAGAACAGGGTATAGAAGGATTAAGTGGTGAGAAATATGGAAACAGTATTTAGCAGCGAAAAAAAAAAATGTCCACAGAACAAGAGGCTACAGGGACACAAGGCAGAAAAAGGGGCGGTTCCCATACTTTAGAGTGAAGATTGTGGGGGGTGGAAAGTACGGCTTGAGGTAAGGCAAAGAAAGTTGATTTACAAGAGGGTTATCCCCCAGAGCCTTTTTTTAAAAAAAAAGTTTATTTTTGTTTTCTTTTTTCAAGTGGGAACAGCTAATAACCACTAAGATTGCAATAAATGATCCCATATCCCCAAATCCATTCATTGTCAGTCTAGAAGCATGAAGTGTAGAAGAAATCAGTGCCCTGTGGCCTAATTGTTGCTGTTTAAGTGACACTGAATCGGTTCCGACTCATAGCGACCCTATACAGGGTTTCTGAGGAGCGCTTATCCTAAAGCGCCACAACCACGAACGTGAAGACCCAAGGAAATGGAAGGCTACTAGGGCCCCATCCACAAAGATGGAGTGAATGCAAAGAACGGGTTAGGCTATAATCAACGCCTGCGCCAAAAGAACCAATGGGAAGAGGGAGATAGGATGGGTTAGGGTGCTCAGGCCAAGCTCTCTACCTTAGAAGGAATGGGGTGGGGGTGACGGGGAAAGCTTTGACACCACTCCCAATACTAGCCTCAATTAACCGTGGAGATGAGAAAGATCCCGCAGTGAGGGGAGAAGAACGCTAAAGGAACCAACAGCTTAACGCTAAACCCTAGCTCTGATAATCATGGAAGTTGGGGAAGTAGAGCTCCCCTCAACTGAAAGAAAACTAGATTTGTCTAGGGAAGAAAAACGGAGGCGGACCCCGCAAAAAGGTAGGGGGTGGGGACCATTCGTCGTCGGTTGGTCCCTCTCCCCTACCGTCCAACCTAAATCCCAATCCCAATCCCCAACTAACTCCATACTCCCCACCCATCCTTCCCAATCTGCCTACTGCGGCGGCGACTACGGAAGCATTGGCCGATCAGGAAAAGGCGGGACCACACGCGGTTGAGGCCTGGAAATTAGTGCCGCCTCAACCGATTAGGGAGGTCTTCGCCTCAAGTTCGGTTTACCGGCACCTCGGCGTTTCATCAGTCGTCACCTCCTTAACGTAGGATACCTGAGAGGCGTCACAACCAGGATAGCCAACACCTCAGTCCTAGGTCCTGGCCAGACAGGCATCAGCCTCCGCCGCCATCTTAACAGCAAGCGGACAGACCCTAATCACTGCCCCCCCCTTACCCCCGAGCTACCGCGGCCACCGCCACCCACGAGGATTTAAGCCCACTCCCGCGAGAACTCACCGGTTAGGAACAGCACAAGTCGGAGACGTCGCCGTCTCCGAGGCTACTGCAGTCCGTAGCCGAACCGCCGCCACCTCCGTGTGATCCCGCGAGAACCTCTACCGGATGGGAAAAGCAGGAGTCCAGCCCTTCCTAGACCCCTCCTCCTCCCACCAAAGCCTAAGTCGCTACCGCTTCGCTCTCACCCTACGCGAATCAAAAAGCAAATGACGCACAACCTCACGAAGGACGGAGGGGTGGAGCCAAACTACTGCCTCCGGCTCTCACAAGAGCCTCGGGAACTATCGCGATATTACATTTCGGCTTTTGCGAGACCTTCGAATTCACCGCAGGATTCCACCCGCGCCTAGCCTTCAGGAAAATACAAGATCTCGCGAGACCTTTTGCACGCTGCTAAAAAGGAGAGAGGCGGAGTTTCATGAAAATGACTGGTAGGTTTTCTTTGGCGGGGGGAGGGGAGGAACCTCCAGTCCTGCAGGGATCTAGCCTACCACGAGGTTTTCGACCCACTGCGGAGCTAGCTGCCAAACCTCGCGATGACACAGCTCAGCGCCAAATCTCGGCTATGTCCTGAAAATTGCCTCCGCCTCTGATGTAGGTGTCTAGAGCCTAGTGCTTGAGGAAAAATTTAAAACTCAACCTGTTTATTTTAACGTTTTCGGGCAGTGTTACACCAATTAGCCAAATTCTATTCTAGAAGAGGAGTACTGAGTCCCCCATTGTTACCTGCCCCCAGGAATCACATATTATCCTTTACTGATACATAAAAGACATTCAATGTGACAATAAGCACGCAAATGCAAATGAAAACAATGACATAACATTTTTCTGCCCATTAGATCGGGAAAAACAAGTAAAAGACCGATAATATCCAACCAGACTTCTTCCCTCGCCGCACTGCAGGTTAACCTGAATCCACCTCAGTCCAACTAAAGGCTCATATCGTTAATTCTAGCTTCAAAGCCACCAATGTGAACTTCTGAAGCTTTACCTAGGCACAACCAAATGACCCCATAAAGTGTTTTTCTCCAAACAAAGGAGTCTGTCCTCAAAGGAAAATTCAAGCTTTCAGGGTAGTGGGGGTGGTCGTATTGGTCGTGGTAGTGTGTGTTTGTGTGTGAAGTTTTTAATACGGCAGTTTTCCCACGTCTAGTCAACAATGTTTCTCCAATAAATCTTGAGATCTAGCTCGATTTGATTGTATTGTTCTGTCTATTCTAATTTAAATATTGTTCCTTTAGAGCACATTTTAATAGCTGGTAGTATCAATGCCCCCATCTTCACTAATGTTTTTTAATATTTCTAGGTTAATTTTCTCCAGATGAACTATTCAGTTCCAAAAACTTGGTATACTTATTCAAATTGCATCAGTTGTATAAATCAACACAACGAAAAATGGACATCATTAAAAATTAAGTCTTATCCAGAAGCATGATATCCTTCTGTATGCATGTAAACGTTCTTTTATTACATTCCTCAATAAATTTGTTTAGTTATAGGTAGTTTTACTCATTTTTCTGGCTATTGCTAATGGGAGGTTTTGAGTTTGAAAATTTATTGTTTTTATATAGGAAAACTTGCTATTTGCCAATTTTTGTAATCAGACAAATAAAAATTATTTGTTTCATTAATAATCAGAAACGCAAAACAATGACATACCATTTTTGCCCTTTAAATCAGCCAAAAGGATTGATAATTCCTGTTCGTACAGCTGTGGAGAAATGGGCACTCTCGAACAAAGCTGGAGAATGTCTATTAATACAGCTTTGGGGAAGGCAATTTGGACAAATATATCAAAATTCAACACGCACACATACACGTTGACCCATGGATTACTCTTCTAAGAATTTCTCCTACAGAAATACTCTACGTATGCGTTAAACATATATATGCACAACCCCATTTATTACAGCATTGCTTGGAATAGCCCTTCCTCCAAAAAAGGAGGGGGGGAGAAACAAGGGGGAGAGTACATCAAATGGTAAATGGTTAAATAAGCTGTAGTCACACAATGCAGCTGGTTAAAAACTAACATAAATATACATTCCCTACAACACCAATATAGAAAGGGAGTCCTGGTGTAGCACTGTAGGATAAGCACTGGACTGCCAACCACAAGGTCGGCGGTTCATACCCACCAGCCACTCCTCAGAAACCCTATACAGGGTTGCTATGAGTCGGAACCAACTTGACGTCACACAACAACAACAATATGGAAAGAGGGAGCGCGGTGTCTCCAGACCATAAGCACTGAACCGAGAACCAAAAGATCGGCGATTCGAATCCCACCAGCCGCTCTGCAGGAGACTATAAGGCAAAGATTGAAAAAGCCTCAGAAACCCTATACAGTATCCGAACCGACTCGACGGCACAACATCACAAGACATTAAGTTTGTAATAATAATAATAATTAGCCGAAATGAATGTCTGCAGAGTACCATAATATATAGATAGATATAGATATGGAGAGAGACAGGTAAGATACAGGGAGCTTCAATGAATTCGTGTAAAAAATGGAATTAAAGATAATGGAATTTTTTCCACGAACTTTTTGAAGCCCCCTTGTGTATATATGTGTGTGAGTGTGTGTATAAGTCAATATATATATACGTGTATGTGTATGTGTATACACACACACACACACACAACGCCTAGCAGTTACGCGCGAAGCCTGCCT
Source organism: Chrysochloris asiatica (assembly GCF_000296735.1). Classification (NCBI taxonomy): domain Eukaryota; kingdom Metazoa; phylum Chordata; class Mammalia; order Afrosoricida; family Chrysochloridae; genus Chrysochloris; species Chrysochloris asiatica. Next base: position 1,031,156 of record NW_006408833.1, read on the forward strand.
GCAGACCCGCCCCTTACCTTTTCTCTCCCTCCCCTCCGAGGCCGTCTTCTTGGAACCCTGGTTAAAGGCCCTATCTTTACTGTCTCCCTAGGGCCACTTTACCACGGCTAATGCCCATACCTCGCAGCCCCACTCTCAGCCAGTCTCACACAGCGTTGCTGGCCACAGTCT
>NW_006408833.1:1031456-1060734 GCF_000296735.1 Chrysochloris asiatica
GGTTGGGGCAGGCCGCCCAGCCCCTTTGCCAGCCTCTCCCTCAAGTTCTCCAAGGCCGCCGCCTCCGCATAGGGTCCCGTGGGAACTCTTGCCTCCGGAGGAGTCAAGTACAGCAGCGAGAAGAGCCCGCCCCACAACCAGGGAGTAGATGCTCACCTAGGCGGTGAACACTCCGAGGGAATCCGCAAGAGCGTGCCAGGTCCGAGGCCCTGAAGCTCTCCTTCCTTTGCAAGCACTAGGTCTACAATCTCCGCCTCCCGCTCTCCTCACACTTGCTCCGAGGCTCCACCCACGCTCTAGAAGTGCCGCCCCTGCCCCTTGGGAGTGTGCTCCCTCAGCGGAGAATCCGGTTGTGCTGTAAACGACTGGCCCTGAGCTACTCACTAGGAGTTGGGATTTGATTCGAGGCACGATGGGAACCGTTGAAGAATAGTTGTGTGCTGTTGCAGTGAGCCCCGTATAGGGTGTTTGAGGCTGTCAATTTTTACTGGAGCAGAAAGCCTCGTCTTTCCACCGCAGATTCGAACTGTTGACCTTGAGGTTAGCAGTCCAATTCGTAATTCACTACGCTACCATGGCTCTTTATGGAAGAGTGGTGGTGGTGGCAGCGGCGGCCCTGTATAGGGTTTCAGAAGCTGTAAATCTTCAGTATGGGTTGCACTTCAGTGTAAAGAAAACAAAAATCTTCACCACTGGACCAATAAATAAATAGCATTATAATAAATGGAGAAAAGATTGAAGTTGTCAAAAACTACATTTTGCTTGGATCCACTATCGACACTCATGGAAGCACCTGTCAAGAAATCACATGACATTTGCATAAGACATATCTTTAAAGTGTTCAGAAACAAAAGATGTCAATTTGAGGTCTAAGGTGCATCTGACCCAAGCCAGGGTATTTTCAGTAGCTTCATATGCATGTGAAAGTTGGACAGTGAATAAGGAAGACATAGAAGAATTGATACATTTGAGTTATAGTGTATAGACTGCCAAAATAACAAACAAATCTGTGTTGGATGAAGTACAGGATCCTTAGAAGCCACCATGGCTAGACTTGTCTCTCATGCTTCAGACATCTTATCAGGAAGAATTAGTCCATGAAGAAGGGCATAATGCTAGGGAAAGCTAGGGTCAGCAAAAAAAGAAAAAGACCCCAACAATTGACACAGTGGCAGCAGCAATGGGCTCAAGCATAGCAACAATTGTGAGGATGGCGCACCACTGGGCAGTGTTTCATTCTGTTGTGCATAAGGTCGCTATGAGTTGGAACCTACTCTACAGCACCTAACAACAACAACAACAACAACAACAAATCTTTAGGAGAGCAGAAAACCTCATCTTTGCCCCATGGAGTGACTGGTAGATTCGAACTACTGACCTTGTTAACAGCCCAGCTCATAATCCACTATGCTACCAAGGGCTCCTTGTTGAAGAGTAACATGGTTTAATTTAATTTATGTTTAAAAATTAATGACCTCTCCAGCTACCTTGTGGAGAATGGAGGGTGAGGAACAAGAGTGCAAGAGATGACACTGCTGAAGATGATAGGATCAGCAACCACAATGAGTTCACACGAACAAACCACCAAAACACTTCAGGTACATTCTTTTTCTGCTTGGTATTATTTGGGGTGGCAGTGTGAAAGGCAAGGAACTAAACAACTGTTCATTTATCCAGATATTATATATGTATCTGTAAATACACAGGAATAAAAAAGATCTGGTAGAAGATCCCCATAATTATTAATCCTGCTTTATCTGGGGTGCAGAATGAGACTGGAGAAGAAGAGAAGAAGGAGAACTTTAATGTAGCTAAATATTTGCATACTTTAAAGATTTTTCAGAGAAGAAACTTACAGAGTAGTGTACCAAACTCCCACTGTCGGCCAGTTGATTCAAACATAAATCTTTGTTCTGTCGCATAGCTATGCATAGGGTTTCCGAGGAGCACTAGGTGGGTTCTAACTGCCGACACTGTGGTTAGCAGTCCAATACTTATCCTACAGCATTATACCAGGACTCCAATCCTTGGGAGAAAGGTGAACCTTTTTACAGGGGTAGAAAGATTCATCTTTCACCCAAGCGTAGCTGGTGAGTTTGAACTTCCAACATTGTGGTTAGCAGCCCAATGCTAAACCCACTTGTGCCACCCAGGCTCCTCAAAAATAGAGTTGTTGTTAAGTGCTGTTGACTCGGTTCCGGTGACCCTGTCTAGGGTTTCAGAGGCTTTAAATCTTTTCAGGAACAGAAAGCCTCCTGGTGAGTAGCTGGTGGACTCAAACTACCAACCTATGACTCGAAGTCCAGTTCTTACCCTACAGAGCCACCAAACTCTATAAAGTGGCTGTAGTCAAAACATCATTCCTCTCAAAAAACACAAAACAATCTCTCTAGAGCAATTGCAACAATTTACTGTCCCACCAAAGATATAACTCCAGTTTATTCCAATATTCCCATGTTAATACTTTTAGTTACCCTCCATTTGGTTCTGACTCATGTAACAGAATGAAATGTTGCCCGGTCCTTCACCATCCTCAAAATCGTTGAGCCCATTGGGTACAATCACTGTTCAATATACCTCACTAAGGAGGTCCCTCTTTTCCATTGACCTTGTACTTCACCAAGCATTATGTCCTTCTCCAACGATTGACATTTCCTGATAGTGTGTCTAATCTTACTTCTAAGGAGCATTCTGGCAGTACTGCCTCCAAGTCTGATTTATTCATTCTTCTGGCAGTCCATTGTTGTTGTTGTTGTTGTTGTTATGTGCTGTGGAGTGGGTTCCGACTCATAGCGACCCTTACGGGAGCAGAAAGCTTCATCTTTCTCCTGCAGAGTAGCTGGTAGTTTCGAACTGCTGACCTTGCGGTTCACAGCCCGATTCGTAACCACTATGCTACCAGAGTTCCTTTCTAGCAGTCCATGGTATACTCAATATTCTTCTTCACCAACACCACAATTTGAATGTGTCAATTCCTCTTCAGTCTTTCTTTTCCATTGTCCAGATTTCCCATGCATCTGAGACAATACAATGGCTAGGAACAGGCACACCTTAATTATCAGAGTGACATCTTTGCTTTTTAGAACTTTAAAAAAGTCTTTTGCAGCAGATTTACCCAGTACTATGCTTTGTTTGATTTCTTGACTGCTGCTTTTATGGGTATTGATTGTTGATCCAAGTAGAATGAACTCTTTGACATCTATTTCGTCACCATTTATCATGATGTTTTTATGATAATGGTTGTCAGGATTTTCACTTTCTTTACATTCAGGTGTAATCTATACAATAGTTTTTTACCTTCATCAGTAAATCCTTCAAGTAGTTGACATATTTGAATCCATTGTTGAGGCTATTTTGCTAATCCATTTATTTGAGGGTTTTCTTCATTTTTACTGACACTACCAAGGTTGTGTTCTTTCACCATACTTATTCAACCTATATGCTGAGCAAATAATCCGAGAAGCTGGGTTATATGAAGAAAAATGTGGCATCAGCTTGGAGGAAGACTCATTAACAACCTGCGATATGCAGATGATACAACCTTGCTTGCTGAAAGTGAAGAGGACTTAAATACTTACTGATGAAGATCTAAGAACACAGCCTTCAGTATAGATTGCATCTCAATGTAAAGAAAACAAAACTCCTCACCACTGGACCAATAAACAACATTCTTATCAACGGAGATAAGATTGAAGTTGTCAAGGACTTCATTTTTCTTGGATCAACTATCAACACTCATGGAAGCAGCAATCAAGAAGGCAAATCTGCTGCACAAAACCTTTTGAAAGTGCTGAAGAGCAAAGATGTCATCTTGAGGACTAAGGTGCGCCTGACTCAAGCCATGGTATTTTCAATAACCTCATATGCATGCAAAAGCTAGATAGTGAATAAGGAAGACTGTAGAAGAATTGATGTTTTTGAGTTATGGAGCTGGAGGAGAATATTGAAAGTGGCATAGGCTGCCAAAAGAAATGTAGCCAGAGTGCTCCTTGGAGACCAGGATGGCCAAACTTCGTCTCTCATACTTCGGACATATTGTCAGGCGGGACCAATCGCTGGAGTAGGATATCATGTTTGGTAAGGTGGAGAGTTAGAGAACAAGAGGAAGGCCCCAGCAAGATGAATTGGCAATATGGCAGCATCAATGTTCTCAAATGTGGCAACAGTTGTGAGGTTGGTCCAGGAACGGGCAGTGTTTCGTTCTGTTGTGCATAGGGTCACTATGAGTTGGTACTAACTCGATGGCACCTAACAACAGCAACAGCCATACATAATGCCTTTCTCTAATGTGTCCAAAGTAAAGTAGACGTTTCACCATTCTCACTGCAAGGAAGCATTCTGGTTATATTTCAAAACTTTTAAGGCTTATTCTTTTGTTCATTATGCTGTCTTTGGTATATTCAATAATTTGCAAACACACATACCTTTGCCAATGTTGATATTCTAAAACCAAGCCCATTGCTATCAAGTTGATTTCAACTCATGGTGACCTCGTCTGTTTACGCAGCAGAAACTGAGCTCTTAAGAGTTTTCTACTAGGTTTTGGGCTAGTAGTTGAGAGCTTCATAATATATACTACCCAGGGATTCATTCTTATCAAAAATACTAATAAGTAATTAGCACTACAATGAAACATTATTCATCTATTTAAAATAATATTGTAGGAACATTTAATGACTTAGGAAATGTTCAATAAGAACAAAAAAGCAGATATATTAAAGAGCTGAAAATAAAAATTCTGAATTATTGCAAGGAAATAGAGGACAATATTTCTTACCTTCAAGTAGAGAGACTTTCTTATGTAAGATTCAAAATGCAAAAGCCATAAAAGAAAGGACTGATAAATGTGACTGCATCAACATTTATACAAAAAAACTCTATACACAAAATTAAAAATAAGCAAAAGCCTGCAAGAAGCTATTTTCCACACACACAATGAAGAATTATATACTGTCTACATATTTCCATAAGAAAAGACAAGCAATTCCATCATTAAAAGGACAAAAGATATAAACAGGCAAGTCACAAAACAAGGCAAGCATATAGCCAATAAACATATGAAAAATGTTTTAATGCCACTAATAATCAAGGAAATGAGACACCAGTTTTCATCACTGGAAAAATATTAAAACAATTGGTAAAATTGGTAAAAAAAAAATAAAAAATAGAGCAATCTTCAGCACAACGGCTCAATTTTTGACTGAACAATAGACAAGTCTATAAAGGGAACAATAACGCTATTGAGATACACACACCTTAAAATAATCAACCGTTTGAGATAAAAGGGACAGCATATACCCAAGGACAAAGTTCTGGAGGATTAGGGAAGAAGGAGGAATGGACACATTGTGCCACCAAAGAAATCCCAGGGAAGAAGCGGGATAAGTGATATTACTGATTGTTGAGACAGCTGCCAGATAAGAAATTTTCACATGTCTTGGAATTTAGGTTGCAAAAATACTGTTCTCTGGACTATTCACACTGTCTCTCACTGACTTCCAACTGGCAAATTTTGGGAACTTTATCCTCCAGCATGTTTTATCACAGGCATCCACGTTGGCGTTGCCCTTGAAGCCCCAATATGTGAACTGGCAACAGTTCTGCGTGTACTTGAATTAGTAGTAATTGGGGATTGAGAGTCCATAGGATCTTTCTTCTGGGAACAGGAGGCACATCTCCACCTTATTGCCTGCAGGTGCCTGGAAAGCATCCCCCAATGTCCCCAACAGTAGCAGCAACAGAATCAGCAGCCCCACAGGGTCATCAATTCCATGAAAATTTTGTAACTGTTAGACCTATGAAGAAATTGACAAGAGAAAGTGCAAAAGAATTAACTGAAAACAGGAAAACATGGGGAACAAAGAAACTAGCAGTAAAATGACTGCAATCAATTTATCCCTTTCAATAATTACACTGAATATGAATGGATTAAATGCGCCAGTCAAGAGGCAGAGGGTAGCAGAATTAATAAGAAAACAGGATCCTTCAATACGTAGTCTAAAAGACACACACCGTACACACAAAGGCAAACATACATTAAAAATGAAAGGATGGAAAAAATATATCAAGCTAATGGCTATTAAAAATGAACAGGACTTATGGCTGACCCTTTGTAGTTTATAGGATCTTAGGTGGAATCCTGAGCCTCATCCAGAACTTCCTGTGGTGGGACATTCCCACTTGAAAGGACAAGCAGACCAGCCTGGAGCAGCTAGAGGAACAGAAGATACTTCTTGAAAGAAAGACCACCAGGAAAAATCAAAAACAAAAACAGCAGTCTGATTGGCTACTACAAGAACAAGCAAGCTGTTTGCCGGGGAGCCATCAAGGCAAGCAATCAAGTCCCTTCAGGACCAACCCCCCTCCAAGACTAAAACTCAAAGGGAACATGTAAGCTTGCTGGTGACGACGTTGGTATACTGGTGAGTAGACATGGGAGAAAGGCAGCAATGAAGATACAAGCTGAGTTTGACGACGTTTCATAGACTCCCGTCAACCTGGAGATGAGAAAGAGAAGAGGAAGGGCTGGTTGGTCCAAAATATGGTGAGACCCGAGAACACCTGAGCCCATGGACAAGGACATAGTCACAGAGGGCTAGAGCTAAGAATGAAGCATCCAGCTGATATGAAGTGAGGAGACACACAAGAATGCCCAAACATGCAGATAGTACCTATTTGACCTAGCTTGATGATCAGAACTCAACTAGAGGAAGATAAAAAAGTAATGTAAATTGCTACAATTTGATGAACTTGACCTACACTTATGGATGTGTAGTAGCTCAAAATACCAACTGAGAGGGAAGGAATCTTCTCATCAAAGATCAATCCTGTCCCCTCTGTACACAGGGTTGATATGGATGAGCAACTTAGACATTGGCTACCTAAAATGGAGTGGGGGGGCAATAAAGGCACGAAGTGACTGGCTTACAAGTTTTCAAGAAGGAGTTTAGTTTTTAGAGTATGTGGGGGAGGTAGAACTCCCTCTACCCCCCCCCCACACCGAATAGTTTTCATCTTGTCTAGATGGGTATGGTGAAAAGAGATGGGGATAAGATTTTTATAATTCAATAGTAATTGTTACCATGACTAATTGGCATTGTCACAACTGTAAAGGTAGAAGTTTTGTGACAAAAGGTGGGGAGTAGTTAACCTTATAGTCCAGGAAGGGAGAAGAACACGAGCGGGATGTGGGACCCTATCCAGAGATGCAGCAACACCAGAGATGATGACATAGAGATATTGAGCAGGTAAGGACTCCAGACTCATGGAAAGAGAAAGGCCAGGAGGTAGACTTGCAGAATGTGCCCTTTGGTTGTTTAAATGATTATATATCTCTGAGTGTCTTTGTGCACATTAAAAAATAAGAAACAAAAACAGAGGGAATAGAAGCAAATACTGTTGAATGATGATACAAGGAGGGGATTGTAATCATTGCAATGAAATAGGGTGAGTGTAAAACCGATGTTCTCCAATGTAAATGATCACTCAATTCATAATAAAAACTTAAAAAAAAAAAAGATAACGAGGAATAGCCAGAAACATTACCATAGAAAGCTTGCAAGTCCGTCTTCTGCCTATAACTGATTGGTATACCTAAGATGGGGCTACAATGTGCCCAGTGAAGGAGGCTTCCTGTGGAGACTATAGGTGGAAGCCTGAACCACATCCAGATCTCCAGAGATGGGAAATTCCCACTTGAAAGGACAAGCAGACCGGCCTGGAGCGGCTAGAAGAACAGAAGATACTTCTTGAAAGAAAGACCTACAGGAAAAATATAAAACAACACAGGTAGACCGACTGTTACTACAAGAACAAGCAAGTTGCTTGTCCAGGAAACATCAAGGCAAGTGGTTTCCAAGACTAAGACTCAATGGGAATACACACTCTGATTGGTGACCACACTCGTCACCAATAAGGGGAAGTGAGGGAAAAACAACAATGAAGCAGCGAGCTAAGACCTACAATGTTCAATAGACTTCTGTGAACCTGGGTGAAGACCTGGTTGGCCAGCAGTGTGGCAAGACCTGGGAACTCTTGGGCCCAGATTCAGTGACATAGCCACAGAGGACGAGAGTGGAGAGTGAAGCTTCCAGCTGATAAGAAGAGAGGGCATATGCACAAGAACACCCACACTTGCAGATAATACCCACTTGACCTGGCTTCAATGACTGGATGACCAGAGCTCAACCAGAAGAAGAAAGAAAAGGGGGAAAAAAGTATTCTGATACAATTTGATGAACTTGACCTACACCTATGGAAGCAGTAGCTCAAAAGAGGTAACAAATCCTTATAGCAAGAATCATTCCCATCCCCTCCATACACAGAGTAGACATAGACGGGGATGGGACCCAAAATGGGGGGCAGGGGCGCTACAAAGGCAAGAAGTGACTGGCTTACAAGCTTTCAAGAGGGAGCCTAGATTCAGAGGACCTGTAGGAAGGTAGAATCTCCAGTGAGTAGTATGCAGTCTGTCTAGGCGGGGCTGATGAAATGAAATGCAGATGGGTCTCTTGTGATACAATAGTGAATAATTGTTATCAGGACTGATTGTGAGGGTTGGAAATGTAAAGGTAGACATTTTATAGCAAGGAGGGGAGTGATTAACTTTCCAGTCTAGGAGTGGAAGTCCCTAGGACCATCAACGGAGAAGAACCGAGAGCGGGACCCTACCCAGAGAAGCAGTGATGCCTGAGATGGAAGCAGAAAGGATGACGTGGAGCGATGAAGCAGCTGGGGACTTTAGATCCAGAGAGGGAGAGGGACTGTATGCTGAAGACCGGGGTGGGGGTGGGGGGGCAGGCTTGCAGGGTATACCCTTTGGTTGGTTGATGATGCATGGTGGGGATTGTAACCGTGGCAATGATACGATATACGATAGAATGAATGTAAAATTAATGTTCTCCCATGTAAACTATCACATAATTTACAATATAACATTTTAAAAAAAGATAATGAACAGGAGGATCAATATTAATCTCTGATAAAATAGACTTTAAGGCAAAAACTGGCATAAAAGACAAAGAGGGATATCATCTCATGAATAAAGGGTTAATTGAACAAGAGGACATAGCCATAATAAATATCTATGCTCCCAATGTAAGAGCTTCAAAATACTTAGGTAAAACTCTAATAGAATTGAAGAAAGATATAGACAATTCTGCAATAATAGTAGGAGATTTTAATACACCACTTTCGAATATGGATAGAACAAATAGAAAGAGGCTCAACAGAGGCACAGGGGAACTAAACAACAAAATCAGCTTGACCTAGATTTATACAGAGCACATAATCCAACAACAGCACAATACACATTCTTTTCCAGTGCACACGGGATATTCTTCAAAATACACATTATGTTAGGTCACAAAACATGTTTTCATAAATTTTAAAACATCAAAATACTATAAACAATCTTCCCAGATCACAGTGTTATAAAATTAGAAAGCAACAAAAGGAAGATCAAGGAGATAAAATCGAACACATGAAAACTGACTAACACCCTGCTTAAAAGCTCCTAGGTAATAGAACATAAAAATAAAATATAAATTCCCTGAAGAAAATGAGAAAGAAAACACAACATACCGAAACCTTTGGGACACAGCAAAAGCAGTGTTTAGAGGACAACTTATAGCAATAAATGCACACATCCAAAAGGAAGAAAGAAGCAAAATCAACACACTAACACAACATCTCCAACAATTAGAAAAAGAGCAGCAAAATATGGCTACAGCCACCAGAAGAAGATAAAATATAAAGATTAGAGCAGAAATAAATAAATTAGAAAACAGAAAAACAATAAAAAAGATCAATAAGACAAGAAGTTGGTTCTTTGAAAGGACTAATAAAACTGACAAACCACTGGCAAATCTAACAAAGGAAAAGAGGGAGAAGATGCATATAACATGCATAAGAAATGATATAGGTGATGTCACAACAGAACCAAGGGAAATCAAAAGGATATGTGAAAATCTAGAAGAAATGGATACAATTTTTAGGAAAACACTACTTACCTAAACTAACATAGTGTGAAGGAGAAACGTTGATCAAACCTTTAAAAAGGGAAGAAATTGATCAGGTCATTTAAAAAACTCCCAACAAAAAGTCCAGGACCTATGACTTTACTGATGAATTTTACCAAACAAGTTGAAAACAATTTTACTCAAACTATTCCAGAATATAGAAAAGGAAAGAAAACTCCTGAATACATTTTACAAAGTGAGCATAACTCTCATACCAACACCAAGCAAGTATATCACTTAAAAAGAAAATTATAGACCAATTTCCCTCATGAACATAGATGCAAAAATTCTCAACAAAATCCTAGCCAATAGAATTCAACAACATATAAAAAAAATAATATATCATGATCAAGTGGAATTCATATCACAGATGAAAGGATGGTTCAATAATAGAAACACAATCCATGTAATCCGCCATATAACTGAAAAAAGAAAGGTACCACATGATCATCGATTGATACAGAAAAGGGGTTTGACAAAATCCAACTCCCATTCTTGATAAAGAAAACACTCAGCAAAGTCGAAATTGAAGGGAAATTCCTCAACGTAATTAGGAGAATATATACAAATCCAATAGCCAACATTACTCTCAATGGAGAGAAATTGAAAGCATTCCCTTTGTGACCAGGAAACAGACAAAGATGACCTTTATTACCATTCCTATTCAATATTGTGTTGGAAGACTTAGCCAGAACTATAAGGCAAGGTAGGGACATTAGAGACATTTAAATTGATAAAGATGAAGTAAAACTCTTTCTGTTTGCAGATGATATGATCCTATACTAGAAGATCCCAAAGACTCTGCAAGAAAATTAGTGGAATTCATTGGAAGATTCAGCAAAGGGTCAGAATACAAGATCAATACAAAAAAATCAATTGGTTTCTTCTATACTAATAAAGACAGCCCTGAGAAATTAAATGAGAAAATCAGCACCATTTACAATAGGCACTCAAAAGATGAAAAAAATTATGAATAAATGTAACCAGAGAAACAAAAGACCTATACCAAGAAAACTACTACAAGAAACCAAAAAGAGTTTTACAAAAATGAAAGAATATATCATGCTCATGATAATGAAGACTTGTTGTTGTTGTTGTTAAGTGCCGTCGAGTCGGTTCCGACCCATAGCGACCCTGTACAGGGTTTCCGAGGGTGTAAATCTTTACCGGAGTAGAAAGCCTCATCTTTCTCCCGCGGAGCGGCTGGTAGTTTCGAACCGCTGACCTTAAGGTTCGCAGCCCGATTCGTAACCACTTAACATGGTGAAAATGTCAATACTATCTATCCAAAGACATCTATAGACATGACACAATCCTAATACAGATTCCAACATCATTCTTTAAAGAGATGGAAAAAAATGATCATGAACTTTATATGGCAAAGAAAGAGACTTCAGATGAGCAAAGCCATGCTTAAGAAGAACAAAGTTGGAGGCCTCTCACTCCCTGATCTCAAATTTTACTATGCAGCCACAGTGGTCAAAACAGCCTGGTACTACTTGTACAATGAAAGATACATTGAAACAGAATTTAGAACGGAGAAGTAAAACACATTAAATGGGGAAGAGATAGTCTCTTCAACAAATGGTGCTGGCAAAACAGGAAATGGATTTGTAGAAGAATGAAACCATATACAAAAACAAGCTGAACATTGATTAAAGACCTAAATGTAAAGCCTAGAACTATAAAAATCATCAATGATAAAATAAGGACAAATGTAGGGACTCTAACAAACATTACAAAATAACACAAACAAAATAACACAAATGTAGGGACTCTTTCAAACATTACAAAATAACACAAACAGTAGAAGAAAAAATAGATGACTGGGGCTGCCTAAATATTTTCAAAATATTTTTCCAAAAGAGTTCAAAGGGAGGCCACAGACTAGAAAAAAAATGTGTTTGCAACGACCTATCACACAAGGGACTAATATCTAAAATTTATAGAAAACTACAACAGCCCTACAAGAAAAAGACAACCTAATTTAAAAATGGGCACAGGACATGAACATACACTTCATCAAGGAAGACTTTTATGCAGCCAACGAACATATGAAGAGATGTTCATAATCATTAATCATTGATGGTGGTGGTTATGTGCCACGGAGCCGGTTCTGATTCATAGCGACCTTGTATAGGGCTTCAGAGGCTGTAAATCTTTATGGGATCAGAAAGCCTCATCTTTCTCCTGCGGAACAGCTGGTAGTTTCAAACTGCAGATCTTGAGATTAGCAGTCAGACTGGTAAACAGTACGCTACCAGAGCTCCTTCATTAAGCATTGTTGTTGTTGTTGTTAAGTGTTGTCGAGTCGGTTCCGACCCAGAGCAGCCCTATGTAGGGTTTCCCAGGAGTGGTTGGTGAGCTTGAACCACCAACCTTGCAGTTCAAACAGACTTTGTAGTACAGTGCATTAACCCACAGCGACAAACCAGGACTCCCATTAACCATTGTTGTTGCTGTTAAGTGCCATTGAGTCGTTTCCTACCCATAGCGACCCTGTATAGAGTTTCCAAGGAGCAGATGGTGAGCTTGAACTGTCGCCCTTGTGGTCCAAACTGACTTTACAGTCTTACACAATAACCCATAGTGCCACTGAAAATCAAACAACAATGAGATATCATCTCACTCCAACATTAATAGCAAAATAATAATTTAAAAAAGCGAATGGAAAACAACAAGCACAGGCGAGGGTGTGGCGAGACTGGGACCCTCCAGTGCTGGTGGGACTGCAAAATGGTTCAACCACTCTGGAAAACATTATGGCGCTTCCTCAGAAAGTTGGAAATAGAAATACCTTATGATGCAGCAATCCCTCTACTTGGTATATATTCACAAGAAATATGGTCACAATTGGTATATGCAGACCAATATTCATTTCAGCATTATTCACAATAGTAAAATAATGGAGACAGTCTAAGTGAACATCAATGGAAGAATAGATAAACTTTGGTACATACACACAATGGAATACATGCTACCTTGAAAAATAACGAAGAATCTGCAAAACGTTTCATTACACGGATGAACCTGGAAGCCATTACGCTGAGTGAAATCATGAGGACAAAATTTGTATGAGACCATTATTGTAAAATCTTAAGAAAAGGTTTCCATACTAAATGAAATAATCTTTTATGGTTACCAGAGATAGGAGGGAGGTGCGAGTAATTCACTGGCTAGAGGGTAGACACATGTTAGTTCAGGTGATGGGGAGGGCAATATACAATAAGGGGAAAGGCAAAATACAAGAAGATGGAGGATGGCAGAAGAATGATGAAAATAGGTGAAGGCACAGGGAGGTATGCATGGGCTAAAGGAGACAGAGGCAAATAGAGATATATATACAACTTTGGAACAACAGCATTTTGTGGATTGACACATAGACTGGGTAATGGAGGAAAAGTGGGATATGCATATACATATACATGTCACAAACATATGAGTTTGAAAGAGGACATTTATGCATTAGTATTTACCTTTGATGCAAACACTATTATGAATGTGGTGAAGCATGTTGTTGTTAAGTGCTATTGAGTCAGTTCCGACTCACAGCAACACAGTATAGGGTTTCCGAGGAGCAGCTGGTGGGTTTGAATTGCTGACTCTGTGGTTCACAGTCCAGTGCTGATCCTACAGCATCACATCAGGAGTCCCATTTATATATGTTGTTGTTGTTGTTAAGTGCCGTCGAGTTGATTCCGACCCATTGCAACCCTGTATAGTGTTTCCAAGGAGCAGGTGATGAGCTTGAACCACTGACCTTGCAGTTCAAACGACTGCCTTCTGATGCATTAGCGCCACACCAGGACTCCCATTTATATATACTGATGTGGAATTATCTCCAAGATATATTAAGTGAATAAAACTATATAGCAATACATACTATAGGATATCATTTGCATTTAAAAAATTTTAACAGCACAAAGCAAAGTTATACATGTCTGCATGTATATTGAGTTTAAATTTATCAGTGTTGGGTGTTTCACAATAATATATATTCATATGTAATTCCTACTTTTGCTGCTGTGTGCCGCCCAGTTGCTTCCCACTCATGGAGACGCTGTATAGGGAGGGTTTCTGAGGCTCTAAATCTTTATAGGAGTAGATCAACACATAACCCACTAGCTACTAGAGCTCCTTCATATGTAATTGTTGTTAAGTGCTGTTGAGCCAGTTACTACTCATAGCGGTCCTTTATAGGGTTTCTGGATAGCGGATATATATATATATATATATAATTAGGAATTAAAAAAAGAAAAGTTGCTGTGGAGTGGATTAGACTTAAAACAGAGTATAGCTATCCTATAGGGTTCCCAAGGCTGCAATCTTTATGTAAGCAGCTGAAAAGTAGCTGGTAGGTTTGAACTGCTAACCTTTAACCACTGTGCAGGAATACATTTTTAAATGAAAAAAGTAAAAAAGGTGATAACATGCCAAAAGAAAAAAAAAAATCTTCATTTGCTATTAAAGTGACATTGTTGTTTTTGTTAACTACGCTAGAGTCCAGTGTTTATCCTACAACACGAAACCAGGGCTCCAGGATTCCATTGTTGCTGCTAACTGAAGTTGAGTTGGTTCTGATTCATAGCTAACCCTGTATAGGGTTTCTGAGGAGCGGTTTGATTCGCCAACCTTGCAGTTAGCAGTCCAGTGCTTATTCTACGACTCTACCTTCTGGGATGGATGGCAGTGTGCCGTGGAGTCAGTACCGACTCATAGCAACCCTATACAGGGTTTCCAAGGCTGTAAATCTTTACAGGAGCAGAAAGCTTCATTTTTCTCCCGTGGAACAGCTGGCAGTTTCGAACTACTGACCTTGAGGTTAGCAGGCCATTACGCTCTCTACCCCCTTGTTGTTGTTAAGTACTGTGGAGTCGGTTCCGACTCATAGTGACCCTGTACAGGGTTTCCAAGGCTGTAAATCTTTACGGGAGCAGACAGCCTCATCTTTCTCCCGAGGAACTGCTGGTAGTTTCGAACTGCTGACCTTGAGCTCTACCCCTTAGCTAGTGAATAATTCTCCCTTCCCTCCTGCCCTTGGGAAAACCTTTTCTTGACTTTTTACAATTGTTGTCTCATACAATATTTGTCCCTTTTTGACTAATTTCACTCAGCATAATGTCCTCCAGGAGTCCTGGTGTGGTGCTGTGGGTTAATGTGCCAGACTGCAAAGCCGTTTGAACTGCAAGGTAGGTGGTTCAAGCTCACCAGCTGCTCCTTGGAAAACCTATACAGGGTCGCTATGGGTCGGAACTGACTCGACGGCACTTCACAACAACAACAACAACAATGTCCTCCAGGTTCATCCATGTTATGACACTGAACAAGAATGTAGACACGTGTTAACTAGGGTGATGGGGAAGGCAATATACAACAAGAGGGAAGTTGGCAGAAGGGAGGACACAGGAGTGTAAGAATGAAAGGGAATATAGATAAATCCTGTTAACTGGTGATACATGGAAGGGATTGTAATCATTGAAATTGTTGAATGTAAAACTGATGATCTGTTCATACATAAAAAAAATTAGTGTTTTTTTTTCTGGGTGGTGGGATTACACATTTTATTTTATTTTTGGTATTTTATGTATTCGTGTATTTTCTGAATATTCTACAAGAAGAATGGTGGGGGTGGGGAGTACTGGGCATATTGGTTGGAATTAGGACCAGAGAAGGCATATAGAGTTAGCTGCTGCAAATTGAAGGTAAAACTAGGGCTGTTGTGGGATATGTGGATTTAGAATTAGGGGTTGGTGACTTAGACTTCATGGGGTCTAGAAACATAAGAGTTAGAACTCAGAGTAGAGACCATGGTTCATTAAACTCGAGGACTACTCAAGATAGGAAAAAAAAAATTTTTTTTTTAAAGCTATACCAACATTAGAACCCTGGTTGCTAACCAAAAATTAGCAGCTCAAACTCAGCTAATGGTGCCTTGGAAAACAGGTCTGGTGATCTGCTTCTGAAAGGTCACAGACTTGAAAAACCTATGGAACAATTCTACTCTGCACACATGGGCTCACCTTCAGTTAGAATCAACTTGATGGTAACTAACAAAACCATGATTATTTATCTATAATAAGTTTCCAGAAGTGTAACACTGAAGTATGTGTTCTGTGGGGATGGAGAGTTGATAAGTATTGCCCAATTTACTTAGAGAAAGATTTTACCAATTTGCACTTCCTTGAGGCACATGGGTATTCATTTCCCTGTCCATAATTGGTCATCAATGAGTTCAGAATTTTTGAAAATTTAATGGAGACTACATATCTCATTATTTATACTAGTTTTATATTGTTACATAACAAATTACCACAAATTTAGCAAATTAAAACAACACCCATTTATTATCTCACGATTATATAAAAAACCTGGTGGTCTTGGCTAAATTCTCTCTTTAGGGTCTCACAAGGCTGAAATCTAAGTGTCAACCATGCTTGTCTCTTATCTGGAGGCTCTGGAGAAGAATCTACTTCAAAACTATTCAAGTTGTTGACAGAATTTAGTTTCTTGTGGTTGTAGGACTGAGGTCACCATTTCCTTACTGGTTGTCAGCCAGGGCCTCTCTCAGTTTCTAGAAGTCACCCACATTTTCCTTCACGTGGCCCTTTCCATCTTCAAGCCAACAGTGGCGCTTGGACTTCTTATGCTTAAAATCTCTTTGACTTCTACCACTAACCTGAGAAAACTCTGCTTTTAAAGGGCTTCTGTGAATCCATTAAGACCACTGGAATAATCCAGGATAATTTCCTTATATTAAAAGGGGATTAATTAGTAATATCAATTACACCAATAACCATGCAATGTAATAGGAAATTGTGGAAGGGCAATTTAGAATTCTACCACATATTTATTTTTCCTTTTTCAAATGACTACATCAGTACGTTCTGATTGTAAAAGATTCAAACAGAAGAACAAAACTATACAAAGAACAAAACATGAAAAATGACTTTCCTTTACTACCATCCCTAATTAGACAAAGTAGTCATTTAAATTTTGTGGATAATAGATCTTTTTGTAACTATATACCTTATTTACCTTTTTTATATGTTCTAACTTTTTTCTGCTCATTTTTTTTATTTTTAGTTTTCCAGTTGGAAAATGATATCATATTCAAATAAATTTTTTTCCTCTCCTTATCAAATTTATAATTTCTATATTTCTTCCCACCACTGATCTGTCAATTTTGTCATACTGTGGTGGCTTATGTGTTGCTGTAATGCTAGAAGCTATGTTACCAGTTTTTAAAAATACCAGTAGGGTCATCACTTCTTGGCATTTTGTAGTCCTGGCGTGGTGCCATACGGTAAACACTCGACCTCAAGGTCGATTTGAACTGCAAGGTTTGTGGTTCAAACTCACCAGCCATGCCTCAGAGATCGTATACATGGTCACTATGAGTCAGAACCAACTTGATGGTGCTTAACAACAATGAGAGTCACTCTTGGTGGGCAGGTTTCAGTGGAGTTTCCAGACTAAGACATACTAGGAAGAAGGAGAGACACTTATTTTAACATATTTATCTTAGCAAGTGAGAGAACAACCAGATTAAAAAAGATTCAGTGTGGAATGGAAGATCTTAACTACTCTCTTTACCTAACAACTAGATCGATTTGACATTTATAAGATACAGGACCCCCCACCCCCCCAAAAAAAGAGAGCTAAAATGAATAGAGAGAAATACTGTTAACTGATGGTATATGGAGGGGATTATAACCATTATAATGAAACAAAGTGTATGATTTGTTGTTGACTGTAGACCTGATGATCTGCCCTATAAACTTACTCTCAATTCACAATAAAAACTTAAATTAAAAAAAAAGATACAGGACCCAACAATTGCAGAATGCACATTCTTTTTATTTATTAGCTTTTAAAATAAATTAATTTTTTTTTACAGTTTTTATTGTGAATTATGTTATTGTTTCCATGGGAGAACATTAGCTTTACAAATTCATCCTACCGTATATCATTTCATTGCCATCAGCCTGGGTTGTCAGCACACAGCCCCTCTCCCTCTCTGGGTCTAGAGTCCCCAGCTGCTCCATCTCTCCACGTCATCATCTCTGCCTCCATCTCTGGCGTCACTGCTTTTCTGGGTAGGTTCCTGCACTCCGCTCTTCTCCCTTGATGGTCACGGGGACCTCTGCTCCTGGCCTGCAAAGTCAACCACTCCCCTCCTTTTGCTAAAAAAAGTCTACCTTTACATTTCCAACCCTCACAGTCAGTCTGATAGCAATTATTCACTATTGTACCATAAATAAATTAGTTTTTAAAAACTTTTTGTTGTGAATTGATTGAAGGTTTACAGACAAGATCATCAGCTTTACATTCAACAAATCATACATTTTGTTTCATCTCAATGGTTACAAACCCTTTCATGCAACAACAGTTACCCCCTCCCTGTGATTCCTGTTTGTATTCCACCCACCTTCCTATTCTTTCTCAGGAAAGGCTATTTGGAAAAATGTTGCCTTTTTAATTTTAAATGCTTGCTGGTGTTGTTGTTTTAAATTTATTTTATTTTAAATTTATTTTAAATGAACACCTTGCTAGTGTTGTTGTTTTCAATGAACACCTTGCTAGTGTTGTTGTTCCCTTATAAACTTATCTACTGCTAGGCTAAAAATTAAGGAGCTCTGGTAGTGTAGTGGTTAATGTGCTGTGAACCTCAGGGTCAGCAGTTCAAAACTACCAGCTGTTCCGCGGGAGAAAGATGAGGCGTTCTGCTCCCGTAAAGATTTACAGCCTCGGAAACCCTGTATGGGGTCACTATGAGTCGGAATCGACTCCACGGCTCATAACAACAACAACAAGGCTGAAAATTGGGCCAAGAGAGTGAGTTCCTTTCCAGACCTGAAGGTGGTCACAGGCCATAGTCTCAGGTTCCTCCAGTCTTTAATAACATTATTATTAAATAATTTTGAGTTTTGTTCCACATTTTCTCCCACTCTATCTGGGACCCTCTAATGTGATCCCTTTCAGAGTCATGGAGACTGATGTCCACATGTTCAATGAGTTCATTGGACTAACTGATTCCAAGTCTCCTCATTTTTTATCACTCTTTTTTCTTTCTCACATTAGAGACCAATAGCTGCACCTTAGATGCCGGCTCATGAGTTTTCAAGATCCCAGATGCTACTCACTCAAGCAGTAAGTAGAACATTGTATTCGTGGACTATGATATGCCAATTGACTATGGTGTCCCCTGAAACTGGTCCTGAGTCCCCAGGCCCATTAGCTTATTGCCTTAAGATGTTTGATAATATCTAGGACATTTTCATCATTTTACCTGCTGTATGCTCCACCATACTGACAGTTGTGTTTGCAGGAAAGGTAGATACTCATATACAAATAGCTTCTTTCATACTCATATGTATTTGTGGTATATATAAACATATATATATATTCCACTTTTCCTTCCTTACCCATTCAGCCTATGTCCCAATCCATATATCTACACACAGAACACTGTTAGTCCAAGGTTGTGTATATATCACTATTTACCTTTCCTTTAGCACATATATATTCCTCTGTGTCTTCATCTATCTTCATTACTCTTCTTCCACCCTCCCTCTTCTTCTATATTGCCATTCCCCTTGTATATTACCCCCACTGTCATCCAAGTTAACATGTGTCTACCCTCTAGCCAGCAAATTACTCTCCCCTCCCTCCCACACATGGTAACCATAAAAGATTGTTTCTTTTAGTATGGAAACCTTTTCTTAAGATTTTACGATAATGGTCTCATACAATATTTGTCCTTTTTGACTAATTTTACTCAGTATAATGTCAACGTTCATTCATGTTATGAGGTGTTTCACAGATTCATCATTATTCTTCAGTCTTGCACAGTATTCCATTGTGTGTATATACTAAAGTTTGTTTATCCACTCTTCCATTGATAAGCAAGTAGGCTATCTCCATCTTTTGCTATTGTGAATACTGCTGAGATGAACATTGGTGTCCTGGCTTATACTTCTTGTGGATATATACCAAGTAGAGGGATTGCTGGGGCATAAGGTATTTCTATTTCCAACTTTCTGAGGTAGTGCCATACTGTTTTCCAGAGTGGATGAATGATTTTACAATCCTACCAGCAATATTGAAGGTTCTTAGCCTCTCCATACCCTCACCAGCATTTGTTGTTTTCTGATTTTTGGATTTTGCTATTAATGCTGGGGTAAGATGATATCTCAATATTGTTTTGATTTGTATCCCTAAGGTTGGCAGTTCAGGCTCACCAGCTGCTCCTCGGAAACCCTACACAGGGTCGCTATGGGTCGGAACCGACTCAACGGCACTTAACAACAACAACAAATGACTAATGAGGTTGGCCCAGGATCGGGCAGTGTTTTGTTCTGCTGTGCATAAGGTCACTATGAGTCGGTACCGACTCGATGGCACCTAACAACAACAACAACAACAACAATGACTAATAATCTTGAACATTTCTTTATATGTTTACTGGCTTCCTGAAAGTCTTCCTACGTGAATTGTTCATGTCCACTGCCCATTCATTCATTAGGCTGTTTGTCTTTATCTTATAAAGGTGTTGTAGTTTTCTATAAATTTTAGAGATTACTTTCTTATCTGGTATGTCATGGAGAAAATTTTTCCCAGTCTGTGGGCTCCCTTTGTTATTCTTTTGGTGAGATCTTTTGATGCATATAAGTATCTAATTTTTAGGAGGTGCCAATCATCTGTTTTTTTTTCATCTCCTGTCTGTGTGTTTTTGTAATGTTTGAAAGTGTATGTATGCCGTGTACTAGAGCCCCTAAGTTTGTCCCTGGAGTCCTGGTGGTGTGCTGCAGGCTAATGCATCAGACTGCAAAGTCATTTGAACTGCAAGGTCGGTGGTTCAAGCTCACCAGCCACTCCTTGGAAACCCTGTACAGGGTCGCTATGGGTCGGAACTGATTCAATGGCACTCAACAACAACAAGTTTGTCCATAGTTTTCATTGATGGTCTTTATAGTTCTAGGTTTTACATTTTGGTCTTTAAGCAATGTTGAGTTTGTTTTTTGTATGAGTCTTATTTCATTCTTCTGCAAATGGATTTCCAGTTTTGCCAGCACCATTTGCTGAAGAGACTATATCTTTCCTATTTGATGCATATTGGCCGTTTGTCGAGGATCATTTGACTGTATGTGGATGAATTTACTTTTGGATTCTCAGTTCGGTTCACTGTGGCTGTGTAGTAAATTTTGAGATAAGGGAGTGAGAGGCTTCGAACTTTGTTCTTCTTAAGTAGTGGTTTGCTCATCTGAGAGCTCATTCCTTTAGATATAAAATTTGTGATTATTTTTCCATCTCTTTAAAGAATGATGCTGGAATCTGGATTGGGATTGCATTATATCTATAGATTGCTTTAGATAGTATTGACATTTTCACAATGTTAAGTCTTCCCATCCGTGAGCATGGTATATTTTTCCAGTTTTGTAAGTCTCTTTTTTTGTGTGTGTTTTATAGTTTTCTTTGTATATGTCTTTTGCTTCTCTGGTTAGATTTATTCCTAAACTTTTCATTTTTTTGGTGCCTATTGTAAATGGTGTTGATTTCCTAATTTACTTCTCAGAGCTGTCCAACTGATTTTTGTATTTTGATCTTGTACCCTGCCACTTTGCTGAATCTTTCAATGAGTTCCAATGATTTTCTTGCTGAGTCTTTAGGATTTTCTATGTATAGGATCATAACTGCAAATAGAGAGAGTTTTACTTCTTCTTTGACAATTTAGATGCCTTTAATTTCTCTATCTTGCCTTATATCTCTGGCTAAAAACAATATTGAATAGGAGTGGTGATAAAGGGCATCCTTGTCTGATTCCAATTCACAAAGGGAATGCTTTCAGTTTCTCTCCATTGAGAGTAATGTTGGCTTTTGGATTTGTTATTGTTGTTGTTGTTAAGTGCCATTGAGTCAGTTCCGACTCATTGTGCCCCTGTATAAGGTTTCTAAGGAGCAGTTGGTGAATTTGAACCACCGATCTTGTGGTTCAAACAGTCCTTGTTGTCCAGTGTTTATCCAGGACTCCACTTAATTATGCTGAGAAATTTCCCTTCTATTCCTACTTTGTTGAGTGTTTTTTGTTTTGTTTTTTAAATCAAGAATGAATACTGGGTTTTGTTAAATGCCTTATTTGCATCAATCAACATGGTTTCTTTTCCTTTTGTTATTTATCTGGTGAATTATGTGGATTGCTTTTCTAATAATGAACCATCCTTGAATCCCTGGGGTGAATCCTTTTTGATCATACTGTATTATTTTTTTGATATGTCGTTGAATTCTATTGACTAGGATTTTGTTCAGAACTTTTGCATCTATGTTCATCATGGATATTGGTCTATAATTTTCTTTTTTAGTGATGTCCTTGCTTGGTTTTGGTCGCTTCATAAAATGTGTTCCGGAGTTTTCCATCCTTTTTTATGTTCTGGAATAGTTTGTGTAAAACTGGTTTCAGCTTTTCTCTGAATGCTTGGTAAATTTTACCAGTAAAGCCATCTGGGCCTGGACTTTTGTTGGGAGTTTTTTAATGACCTGGTCATTTTCTTCTTTTGTTATAAGCTTCTTCAAGTTTTGCACTTCACTGTGTGATAGTATAGAGAGGTTGTGTTTTTCTATAAATGTATTCATATCTTCTGGATTTTGGAGTACAACTATTCATAGAATAGTGCTATTATCCTTTTTATTTCTGTTGGTGCTGTTGTGACATCACACATATCATTTCTTAAACATGCTTTTTGCATCTTGGCCCTCTTTTCTTTTGTTATATTTGCCAGTGGTTTATCAATTTTATTAATCCTTTCAATGCACCAAATACTTGTCTTGTTGATTATTTCTATTGTTTTTCTGTTTTCTGATTAATTTATTTCTGCTCTTATCTTAATTATTTATTTTCTTCTGGTGGCTGCAGACTTAATTTGCTGGAATTTTTCTAATTGTTGGATATGTTGTGTTAATATGTTGATTTTGATTCTTTCTTCTTTTTGGATGTGTGCTTTTATTGCTCTAAATTACCCTCTAAGAGCTGCTTTTGTTGTGTTCCCAAAGTTTTGGTATGCTGTGTTTTCTTTCTCATTTGTTTCAAGGAATTTTTTAGTTTTGTTTTTTATTTGTTATATTTATTACCCAGTAGCTTTTAAGCAGGGTGTTATTCAGTTTCCATGTATTTGTTTTTGTTTTGTTGGTCTTCCTATTATTGATTTCTAAATTTATAGCATTGTGATCTGAGAACATGGTTCATATTATTTTCGTCATTTAAAATTTATTGAATCTAACATATCATGTATTCTGGAGAATCTTCCATGTGCAGTGGAAAAGAATGTGTATTGTGCTACTGTTGGGTTGAAGGTTTTGTATAAATCTTTGAGGTCAAGTCGATTGATTGTGTTATTTAGCTCTTCTGTGTTTTTGTTGAGTTTCTTTCTGGTTTTTCTGTCCTTTTATGTAAGTGGTGTATTAAAATCTCATTGGAGGTGGGGCAAGATGGTGAACTAGGCAGAAAGGCTGTGTGAACCCTCTGCAGCCCGGATATGGAAAACTGGATGATCCCAGAACTCAGAGCATCAGATGAAGGGATAAATAAGTGGACTGAGTGCTTTCCAGGAGAGAGAGTTGAGCATATGTGGCAAGAAAGGAGGTGACTTCTCATTTGGGGCAGCCATTAGCTGGTGGGACTTGCTGCAGCCATCTTGAGTGTGTGTGGATTAAGAGACAAGGAAACAAATTCGCATGGCAATAACCAGCCTGTGACTCACAGAGACAAAGTTGCAATTTATTTTTCCTTTCCTTTCTGGTTCCTTGTACTCCTTGGGTGACTAGAGGCACATATGGCCTCTACTGGTGCGCACCATGAGGAAAGGTTCCACTTTTCAGGTGGGTGGAATTGCATGGATGTGTGTAATAGCCCTGCTCAGGCAGGCCCTGTTCCAAATATGCAAAGTTGATCATGGCCAGCCCTGGTCTCTAGGAGAATCTCTCTAGGAGAAGTGGCTAAACAGACGTGTGAGGAAGACCAAAGAGGGAAAAAAAAAAGACGGATTGTTTGTATGGGTCAAAGAGGCACAGTGGGGTCATCTTGAAATTTCTTGGGAAGCTATGAAGGCAAGAGACCAGTTGCAGAGACTTTACATATTTGTTGTTGTTATGTGCTGTGGAGTCAGTTCCGACTCATAGCGACCAAGGCTGTAAATCTTTACAAGAGTAGAAAGCCTCATCTTTCTCCTGCAGAACATCTGGTAGTTTCGAACTGCTGACCCTGAGGTTAGCAGCCCAATTCATAACCACTACGCTACCAGAGCTCCTTTACATGTATTGGTGGATAAAAAGGAATACTCATTTTTTGTTTGTGTTTTTTATTTTTATTTTCCTCCTTCATTACTTTTTTTTAAAAAAAGCTTTTATTGTGACTTGAATGATAGTTTACATGCAGAACATTGGTTTTGCACTCAACCAATCACATTTTGTTTAATTGCAATGATGACAATTCCCTCCATGTGCCATCAGTTAACAGTATTTGCCTCTATTCCCTGGGTTTTTGTTTTGTTTGTTTGTTTATTTTTTGATGTACACAGAACCACACAGGAATATATCATCGTTTAAACAACCAAAGGGCACATTTTGTAAACCACATCCATGCTCGCCAGCACAGTCCTTCTCTTTCCATAAGTCTAGAGTCCTCAGCTACTATATCTCTTCATGTCATCATCTTTGCGTCCATCGCTGGTGTCACTGCTTTTCTGGATAGGGTCCCACATTCCAGGCATGCTCTTCTCCCTTGATGGTCCTAGTGTCCTCTGTTCCTGGAATGTAAGATTAACTACTCTTTTGTTAGGCAACTCCTCCATTTACAGTTGTGACAATCGCAATTAATCCTAATAACAATTACTATTGAATCAAAAGGACCCTATCCCCATTTCCTTTCACCAGATTCATTTAGACAAGATGAAAGCTATTCAGTGGGAATTCTACCTTCAGTGGGAATTTTACCTTTCCCTCCTCATTCTGAAACTAAACTCCCTCTTGAAAACTTGTAAGCCAGCCATTTTGTGCCTTTATAGCCCTCTTCCCCCATTTTAGGTAGTCAATGTCTAAGTGGCCCGTCACTATCAACCCTGTGTACTAAGGACGTAGGCTTGATCCTTGATTTGAAGAATTCTTCCCTCTCCATTGGTATTTTGAGCAACTACATCTATAAGTAAAGGTCAAGTTCATCAAACTGTATCAATTTACACCTGCTACCTGTATCAAATTCCTCTAGTTGAGTTCTGATCATCAAGCCATTCAAGCTAGGTCAAATAGGTACTATTTGCAAGTTTGGGCATTCTCGTGTACCTTCCCCCCTCCCCTCCACTTCATGTCAGCTGGATGTGTCACTCTCAGCTCTAGCCCCCAGTGGCTAGGTCAGTGTCTATGGGCTCAGGAGTTCCCAAGTCTCTCCAAACTTCAGACCAACCAGCCCTTCCTCTACTCTCTGTCATCTCAAGGTAGACAAGAGTCTATGGAATGTGGTTGAACTCAGCCCATGTCTTCATTACTGCCTTTCCCCCACTTCCACTCACAAGTAGACCAATGTGGTGACCAGCAAGATTACAAACCTGCTCATGTGTTCCCTTTGAGTTTCAGGCTTGGAAGGGGGTTTGTCCTGAAGGGACTTGATGGCTTGCCTTGATGGCTCCCAGGTGAAGAGCTTGCTTGTTCTTGTAATAGCCAAATAGTCTGCTTTTTTCCTCTCTCCCTGCTGGTCTTTCTTTCAAGAACTATCTTCTATTCCTCTGTCTGCCCCAGGTTGGTCTGCATGTCCTTTAAAGTGGGAATGTCCCACCTCAGAAGGTTCTAGATGGGGCTCAGGATTCCATCTAAGACCCCATACTCTACAAAGGCTCCACAAGAAGCCTATTTCACTGGGCAAGTTCTAAACCCCTTTTAGGTATTCCAATCAGTTTATAGGCTGAAGACAGGCTTACAAGTTTTCTGTAATAATATTTCCTGATATTCCTTTCTATTCCACTCAAGTGTCTATTTTACAACAGTGGGCAAGGTTAACCAATGGTCATAATACAATCACCTTAACATTATTTCTCCTCTTCTACCCATTCAGATTATGCCTCGATCCCTATATCACAGAGCCCTGTTGTTCCAAGGTTGGGTACACATCACTATTTACCTCTGTCCCATTTAGCCATGCAAAGCTTCCTCCGTTTCCCCCATCTTCCTTGTTCTTCCACCCCCTCATCCTTCTTGTATATTGTCCTCCCCCTCCCCCAAGCTATGATGTTACTGTTCCCAACCTGTGACTTACTGTCCCCTCCCTCCCA
Source organism: Chrysochloris asiatica (assembly GCF_000296735.1). Lineage (NCBI taxonomy): Eukaryota > Metazoa > Chordata > Mammalia > Afrosoricida > Chrysochloridae > Chrysochloris > Chrysochloris asiatica. Next base: position 1,057,789 of record NW_006408833.1, read on the forward strand.
CCTGTGGTAACAAACAGAGAATTTTTTACCTCTCCCCCTTTGTAGTCTGGACATCTTTTCTTAATCTTTTACAATAATGGTCATATGCAATATTTGTCCTTTGTCAACAGTCAAACATCTTAACATTATTTCCTCTCCTTTACCCCTTTAGCCTGTGTCTCAATCCCTATGTCATAGAGTCTTGTTATTCTAATGTCCCAGTCTACCTCTATTCCATTTAGCCCATGTATACCTCCCAGAGTCTTTCCCTTTTTTCCCTACTCCCCCTCTTATGTATTGCTCTTCCCCTGCTATATTTATTGCCCTTCCTGTCCTCCGAATTAACATGCGTCTATCCCCAGACTTGTGAGTTACTTTCCCCTCCCTCCCACCCCTGGTAATCTGCAAAGAATTATTCTTTTAGTATGGAAATCTTTTCTTAAGTTTTTACAGTAATGGACTTATGCAATAACTGTCCTTTTGTGCCTGACTAATTTCACTCAGCATTACATTCTCAAGGCTCATCCATGCAGCTTCATCGTTATTCTTCAAGGTAGCATAGTAGTTCATTGTGAGTGTGTACCAGAGTTTATCCATTCTTCTGTTGATGAGCGTTTGGGGGGTCTCCAGTTTTTTGCTATTGTGAATAGTGCTGCAATGAACATTGGTGTACACATATCTACTCACGTTCTGACTCGTTTTTCCTGTGGATACATACCAGGTAGAGGAATAGCTGGATCCTAAGGCAACAACAGTAGTGAAGTTGGTACAGGATTGGGCAGTGTTTCATTCTGCTGTGCATAAGGTACTGACTCGATGGCACCTAACAACAACAACAACAACAAGAAGGTATTTCTATTTCCAGCTTTCTGAGGAAACACCATATAACTCTCCAGAGTGGTTAAACCAATTTGTAGTCTCACTAGCAATGTAGGAGGGTCTGAGTCTCTCCACACCCTCATCAGCATTGGTTGTCCTTTACTTTTGCTGAATTTCGCTGTTACTGCTGGTGTGAGATAATACCTCATTGTTGTTTTGATTGGCATCTCTCTAATGGCTAATGATCTTGAACATTTCTTCATATGTTTGTTTGCTGCCTGAATGTCTTCCTTGGTGAAGTGTCTGTTCATGTCCTATACTGGGTTGCTATAAGTCAGAACCGACCTGAAAACACTTAACAACAACATACAAATCGTGATGTGGCACTGTAGGATAACGCACTGGACTGCAAGCTCTGTTTGAACTGTAAGGTCGGTGGTTCAAATTCACTAGCCCCTCCTTGTATACATTTATAGAGTCGCTATGAGTCAGAATCAACTCGATGACACTTAATAACAGCAACGTATAAATCCAACAGCCAACATTACTTTTTTTTTTTTAAACTACTGCTTTCTTCCATTAACATCAAGCCCACAAATGATTTCTAATACACCCATAGGCATCATGTTGCTCTGCATAATTTTTCAACAAAGTTTCTGTCAAAATGTTGCAGAAACATTTTGTAGAATGAACATAAGTAGAATGCAGAATGGAATTCTGGTAGAAAACAGTGGTTAATGGTCAAAGATGAATGATTGTTCTTACTTGTTCCAAGTAGGAGCCCTGGTGGGGAATGGTTAAGTGTTCAGCTGCTAATTGAAAGTCTGGCGGTTCAAATGCACCCAGCAGCAATGTGGGAGAAAACCTTGGTGATCATTGCAGTCTAGAAAACCCTACAGGGCAGTTCTACTCTGTCCTATGAGATCACTACAAGTTAAAGTCAGCTAAATGGCACCTGATTGTAACAACAAAAACTTGATCCAAAATTTGAATATCTATGCAATCTCCATTTTTTCCTATCCCAAGCGATTTCTCTAGCCTTATACCTGGTGTGCCACTGTGGGTTAATGTGCCAGAACTGCAGGGTCGGCAGTTCAAACGCACCAGCTGCTTCTCGGAAACCCTATACAGGGTTGTTGCGGGTTGGTATCAACTCAACTGTACTTAACAAAAACAACATATGTATGTTGTTGTTGTTGATAGGTGCTGTCAAGTTGGTTCCAACTCACAATGACCCTATGCACAACAGAAAAAAACACTGTCCAGTCCAGTCCTGTACCATTCTCAACAATTTTTGTTACGCTTGAGCCCAATGTAACTGCCACTGTGCCAGTCTTTTTTTTTTTGGGGGGGGGGTCTTCTTCTGTTTCGCTGAATCTCTACTTTACCAAGCATGATATCCTTCACCAACGACTGGTCCCTCCTGATAATATGCCCAAAGTATGAGAGACAAAGTCTCACCATCCTGGATTCTAAGGCACATTCTTGCTTGTCTTTCCAACACAGATTTGTTTGATCCTCTGGCAGTACATGGCACCTTTAATATTCTTTAATATACTTCTACAATACCATAACTCAAATTCTATGATCTTCCTTATTCACTGTCCAACTTTTAACATGCATGAAGCTAATGAAAAATGCCATGACTTGGGTCAGGCACACCTGAGTCTTGTGCAGCAGATTTGCCTACTATACAATACATCATTTGATTTCTTGACTTCTGCTTCCCTGAGTGTTGAGAGTGCATCAAAGCAAAGTGAAGTCCTTGACAACTTCAATCTTTGCTCCATCTTCGTGATGTTATTTACTGGTCCAGTGGTGAGTATTTTTGTCTTCTTTACATTGAGGTACAACCCATACTGTAGGCTGTGGTCTTTGATCTTCATCAGTGTGTATTTTAAGTCCTCTTCACTTTCAACAGCAAGATTATATCATTTGCATATTGCAGGCTGTTAATGATGTGATCCCACAACTCTTCTGGTCTTCGGTCTTTAGTGTTTAATGCATCAAATCTGTTCTTCAGATGATCTCCAAATTCAGGTGGGATAAATTCAAGGTCATATTTTGGCTCTCGTGGACTTGTTTTCATTTTCTTCAGCTTAAGTTTGAATTTGTATATCAGTAATTGATGGTCTGTTCCACAGTCTG
>NW_006408833.1:1063218-1069995 GCF_000296735.1 Chrysochloris asiatica
CTATTCCTTTCTCTCCCCCTCAAGTGTCTATTTTATAATGGTATGCAAGGGAAACCAAGATTCAAAAGCCTCTGCTGGTGTTTCTTGTTTTAATTTTGTCTATTTGTTCTCATCTTTCATTCTTTTTCAGTGATGAAAATTTTTATTTTGCATAAAGTTATCTGGAAAATGAAGCTGCACTGGAGACACATTATAGATAAGGAATAATCCATAAATGGTGAGTACAAAACTCAATTGCAACTGATTTATTTTCTAGCTATTATTAATATTATTAACCAGATACTTCCAATTACCAATGCTTAATTGAAAGCAAACTATGATTTGCCACACTGAAAGGTTAGAAGTGAAATATGACAGAATTTAAACCAGCAGCATCTATTTGTTTTAAGAAAAATCAAATACTGAAAAAAATTAAAATATTGAGGAAGAACTCTGGCATTAAATACATATCGCCTGAAATCCAACCAGAGAGCTAATACATGTTTGTTTTTTGCAAATTTAATTTATTGTATAAAAACAAGTCATGAATGCTAGATGAATTCACTGACAAAAGGGCACTTTTTGCCTCAAACAGCAAATGTTTTTTTCTGAAAATATTTCAAACTATTTAAAAATGTTTAACTGATATGCTGACCTTCATAAAAACTTACCTTGGATATATAGAAATTTATTTTGAAATAGGAATGAGGCAAAATGATTTTTTAAAATGGTTATTACATATGTCTTTCAGATCAGTATAACATGGTGATTATGATCATCTTATGAACAGAAAGCAACACAAAAACAACTCAGCCTTGGATACCCACATAACTGTCCATACTGGGCTTTGCTATCAAATTAAGAATTGGGCAAATAAGCTCATTATCAAAGGCCAAGATTGTATCAAAGTCATTCAAATTACATTCCCGAAGTTGTTTTCATGTATCCTCCACCTTTTGACTGACTTTCAAACAGCTGGTTGTAGTGTGCACAAGATATTCTACCAAAATTTCTGTAATATTTTAGGTGACCTTTCATTTTTATTGATTTTTTCATCATTTAAAAATCTTCAAAATTCCAAGAACAGAGGACCCTAGGACCATCAAGGGAGAAGAACATGAGCGGAATGTGGGATTCAGAGAACCAACAACACCAGAGATGGAGGCAGAGATGATGAAATGAAGAGATAGAGTAAGCTGAAGACTCCAGACTCATGGAAAGGGAAAGGCTGTGTGCTGGTGGCCAGGAAGCAGGCTTGCAGAATGTGCCCTTTGGTTGTTTAAATAATTATACATTCCTGAGTGTTTTTGTGTACATAAAAAAAAAACAAAAACAAAAATAGATGGAATAGAAGCAAATGCTGTTGAATGATGATGCATGGAGAGGATTGTAATCATTGCAATGAAATGAAATATGATAGGATGAGTGCAAAATCTATGTTCTCCCATGTAAACTATCACTCAATTCACAATAAAGGCTTTTTAAAAAAATCTTCAAAGTAGGTTAGTGAGGCCCACAGACAGTGCCTACACATATAGGTGTTGTACCTTTCAAACACTGTCATCCCATTTCTGACTGCCCCAGTGATCATCACAAAACATTTGTTTTGGGGTCTGCTCAAAGTGTAGACAAGTCGGCTAGCACGTATTGGTAAACTGAACATCCTGGAAGATGAGGGAAAGCTTCCTGTTTGTCAAGCAGGTTAAAGTCCATAGGGGTTTCATCTCGTCATTGGTGCACTTTCCTTAGGTAGTGAGAATCAAAAGCACAAAGCATCCATGCATTCAGTCATGGAACCAAATGAAAAACTCCTAAAGTCATTTAAACTAACTATTCCCAAATCTCCTGCTACCACTTTATTCTGTTAGCGTCATCAAAAACTTTCCCTACCATTAACAAACAAACAATCAAAAGGCATTGCTGTCCTCCAAATATAGACCCTGCTTTATATCTTTGAATATTTACTGGATTTTCTAACTAAAAACTATGTCAAAAGCCTCAAAAAAAAAAAAAAAAACTCCTTATTTTTCCAACTTGACTCTCATTAGTCACAAGTAAAATTTTTTCCTAAGTTTTTATCTGTTAGCTGGTAGGTGATGATTTTTTTTTTTAAAGGTTGGACTTTTATCTTTATAAAGTATATAAATTTTTCCCAAAAAATTGAACAATTTTGCTTTTCATTGTATTACTGAGTACCTGAGGTAGTTGAGTAGAAATGCCCATTTAATACCTCTGCCAATACCATTCAGCACATCCCTTAAGTTATTCATGTTAGACAAAAATAGAAGAAGTTTTTCTATGTCGATGGTTTACCATTTAAACTTCCATTCAAGTTTCCGTGATAATTTTGATTCAATTTTAACAATTGGATTTAGGAGCAAGCCATTTTAAATTTATTTGACGAATTTAGTAATTGCATCATTAATCCAGTCTCTATAGTGTTACTGGGCGAATATTAATTCCTGGGGGAATATTTTTTACACTTTGAGAATACAACCACAGGAAAATGCAGAACTATTGTCGTGGCCTTCTCCTCCCTTTAAACTCTTTTTAAAGCTGGGTGACATACATTTTAGAAGGCAAAAAGTATATATTTGCACAGAGACAGGAGTTTAAAAGTTGCCTGGTCCTCAAAGAAACGACTGGCTAGGTAGAACTTGTGCATGTGATTCCGAGTAGGGGTTCGGTGCCCATCTGTTGGTTAAGCAAATCTGTCTTTGGTTTGGCCTCTGGGGTGGGATGTTTCTTGAGCCTTTAATTTCATCTTGACTGAGGTTGTCCACTTTGTAGAGCCTTTTGCTGTTGATGCTGCTTTACCTGAGTCAGAATTTCCTGAAATTTTCTCTGGGCAAGCTGGCAAGAATAGAAGTGACTAGTTATTTTGACAATCACTTAGCAATTCGCATCAGATGTCTGTTCATGAGGGACAATAAGTTCTGCACTTGACAAATTCTGGAGCTCATTCACTGTTTTGCCTTTTTCTAATAACTCTGCCCGCAGTAAAGGATGGCACTCTGTTATGAGCTTCAAGTTTCACCTCTTCTTTAGGACTAACAATGCTTTCTTCTTTAATTTTTCTATAAATTCTTCCTTGATCCTTGAACCGAGTCTTTGGAGGCCCAGTGATAATCACCATCCTCACGTTTGCATCTGGTGCTTCAGCTGGAGTGAGCTTAATAGAAGCTTCTGCAAATCGAGAAAGCTGTTTGATGTGCTGTCCCTGTTTGCCAATAATGGAGCCAACAGATAGGGATAGGATAAACAGGTGAGCAATCTGTTTCTGAGTGCTCAAACTGTGGATAAGGGGGAGTCATAGCTGAAGTAGCCCTGTGGTGGGTGTTGGCATCCCTGAAGTATGTGGGAACAGACCTAAGGCATTCAAATTTAATCCAGGAATTAAATGTGCTTGAAGGTTTATAGAATCAGTATTATTTTCGTAAGACTCCCTGATTTTCTTCATTATCTCTTCTTCAGCTTTGGTACATGTTTCAACACTGCCTTTAACTGTAATGGTGTACTCTAGATTATACAGGGTCAATTCCTGCAATGGAAATATTGTGATTTTAGTGTCTGTGTCTTATTAGAATTTTTAAAGGTTTCTTCCTTCTTTACCAATAAGTTGGCTTACAAAGTTTTTATGGACTAAATCAGATTCAAGGGAATCTCTTCTGTGAATTTTATATTTTGAGCTTTATTATGCATAATCTCCAGAATAGATTTACAAACTGCAGAGGTGCCTTCAGGAGTGGAGAGGATAGTAATTGACTTCTCTGCAGCACCTGCATTCTCTTTATGATGCACATCGGTTTTAGACTGGGTCTGTTTGACGATGTTCTGAATGGTGGTACCTTCTTTTCCTATAATGGTGCCCACTGATTGGGTGGGAATCAGCAGCTGAAGAGGCAAGTCACATAGCTTTTGCTTAGACACTGATCCTGTGGTTCTCTGCCTCAATAAGCCACTCTGCCCAAACTCATGGTGACTTTGGAGCTGCTGGGAGGAGCTATGATGGGCAGCCATTTCACTGGGGGTATAGGTCACTTTCAAATGAAATTCTTTAACTGGAATCCATTCAGTTTGTCTAATGCTTGTATAGCTTGGTCCTTATTGGAATAAGTCACATTTACAACTGCAGTCTCTGAATCAGTGTTCACTTGCTCACAGCCTACCACCACTCCATATTGGACTAGTAAACTATCCAGCATCTTCCACTGTAAGTGAGGTGGGATATATCTGAATCCTTTGCCTTTTAGGGACTGAGTGCTCAACTTCTACGAGTTTCTTGTGCACTTTCACTTTACCTGAAACTGTTTTGATGGCCTTGAGAGCGAGGTTCTCACCTGGGAAGTCTACAAACGCATAGCCTATTTTCACCAGGAAGGGTCCTGACGCTGAACTCTTGACATCCTTGAAGATACTTTCTATGTACAAAGAAACAGCATTCAAGCTGAGTTTTCCAGTATAAAATTTATTCATTATGATGATTGGTTGTTTAAAAAAACTAGAGAAGTGAAAAAATTAAAATCACCCACAATGATGGATGTATCTGGCAGTTTTGTTCTGCTTATCTTTTCTCCTTTAAAATATACAAACACAGTAAAAATAAATAAATAAATAAAGTCCAAGAGTGAGAACTGGGAGCAAAAAGTCACATCTGAGTGTTCTTATTTCTCCTTTTCTAAGTATAAAAGAAAAATGAAAAAGAAAAGAAAAAGCCTTGCTACAACCCAAGCACATCAAGGAGTCTCCCCAACTCTGAGGAGGAGGATGGATTAGTCTCTCCTTCTCTCTTGTGGGAGTGGTTTTTCTTCTTGCCTCACCCAACAGGAGACAGCAACTGCAGCCATATAGCCCAACCACAGCCATACCCTCTTCAGCCCTACCAATAGGGACAGAATCAATACCAATTGCTATATACTGGATCAATAACAACAACCAATATCAGCTAAATTCACCTTGACCTAAACTTCACGAATAGCAAACAGAGAATGGTGCACAAGGTCATCTCCTGATCACACGCATCAGAAGGCGGTTGGTAAGAATATATCAACATGCATTCATCAACTTAAATGCAATGACATCACAATGAATTAAAAGCAACAGACAATCTCTGTTCATGTAAAAAACAATACAGAGTAACTCAAACAAATGACCAAGAGTCAGAGCTAGAAACCTTTTTGAGGAAAAAGAGGTACTGGAACTACCTGAAAAAGAGTTCAGGACAATGATATTTAGGTACCTACAAAGTAGGTATGGCAATGTGGGTTAATGTGCTGGACTGCAAGGTCAATTTGAATCACAAGGTTGGTGGTTCAAACTCACCAGCCACTCCTCAGAAACCCAACTCGTTATGAGTTGGAACTAACTTGACAGCACTTAACAACAACAATAAAGTATTGACAGAAATGTCGAGGAAAAGAAGAAATAATTCAGAAAAGTGCTAGAGGAACAATCAAACAAAATAGACCTATGGTTGGAGACAATACAAAATTTGCAAACAGAAATCCAGAAGATTAACACTAAGATATTAGAATTGGAGCATACAAAAAAAGGGCAAAGGAGTAGATTTGAATCAATAGAAGCCAGAATTAGTGAGCTAGAAAATAAATTTCTTACTAAACTAGAAGAGCAATCAGAAAAAAACAAAGAAAAAGTCTGAAGAAAGTCTAGAATTTATGTGTGACAACATGAAAAGGAATAACTTACAGGTGGTCAGAATTCCAGAACAAGAATAGACAAAGAAAAGCACAGAAAAGATAGTCAAAGAACTGCTGGAAGAAAATTTCTCTGAGATGAGAAAATAAGCATCCAAGAAGCTGAATGAACCCCAAACACGATAGACCCCAAAGTAAATCATCAAAACATACCATAATCACTTACAAACTTTCAAGAGGGAACCTAGAACCAGGGGGCCTGGAGTAAGGCAGAATCTCCAGTGAGTACTATCCAATCTGTCTAGGCGGAACTGATGAAATGAAATGCAGATGGGTCTCTTGTGATACAATAGTGACTAATTGTTATCAGAACTGATTGTGAGGGTTGGAAATGTAAAGGTAGACGTTTTATAGCAAGGAAGGGAGTGATTAATTTTCCAGTCTAGGAGCGGAGGTCCCTAGGACCATCAATGGAGAAGAGCCGAGAGCGGGACCCTACCCAGAGAAGCAGTGATGCCTGAGATGGAGGCAGAGACGATGATGTGGAGCAATGGAGCAACTGGGGACTTGAGATCCAGAGAGGGAGAGTGACTGTGTGCTGAAGACTGGGGGGTGGGGGGAATGTAGGGGGCAGTCTTGCAGGGTATAACCTTTGGTTGGTTGATGATGCATGGAGGGGATTGTAACCATGGCAATGATACGATATATGATAGAATGAATGTAAAACTAATGTTCTCCCATGTAAACTATCATATAATTCACAATAAAACATTTTAAAAAATACCATAATCAAAATCCCCAAAATCAAAGAAAGAAAGAATCCCAAAAGCAGCTTGGGAAAAAAGGAAATATTACCTACAAAGGAACACAAGATTAAGCTCTGATTTCTCACCAGAAACCATGTCTTCTGCCTATAACTGATTGGAATACCTAAAATGGGGCTACAATGTGCCCAGTGAAGGAGGCTTTCTGCGGAGCCTCTGCATCACATAAGACTATAGGTGGAATCCTGAACAGGATCCAGAATCATCAGAGGTGGGAAATTTCCTCTTGAAAGGATGGGCAGACCAGCCTGGAGTGTCTAGAAGAATAGAAGATACTTCTTTTTTTTTTTAATTTAAGGTTTTTATTGTGGATTGAGTGA
>NW_006408833.1:1070095-1070743 GCF_000296735.1 Chrysochloris asiatica
TTTTTTTTTTGTAATGTTTTATTGTGAATTATGTGATAGTTTACAAAGGAGAACATTAGCTTTACATGTATCTTATTGTATATCATTTCACTGCCATGGTTACAATACCCTCCATGCATCATCAACCAACCAAAGGGCATACCCTGCAAACCTGTCCCCCGGTTCTCAGCACATAACCCCTCTCCCTCTCTGGGTCTTAAGTCCCCAGCTGCTCCATCTCTCCACATCATCATCTCTGCCTCCATCTCTGGCGTCACGGGTCGTGCTCTCTGCTCATCTCCCTTGATGGTCCCAGGGACCTCAGCTCCTAGACTGCAAAGTCAATCACTCTCCTCCTTTTGCTACAAAACATCTACCTTTATATTCCCAACCCTCATAATCAGTCCTGATAACAATTATTCACTATTGTATCACAAGAGACCTATCTGCGTCTCCTTCATCAGCCTCATCCAGACAGATTGGATACTACTCAACGGAGATTCTACTTTCTTCCACACCCTCTGGATCTAGGTTCCCTCTTGAAAGCTTGTAAGCCAGTCACTTCTTGCCTTTGTAGCGCCCCCCCACCCCATTTTGGGTAGCCAATGTCCGAGTTGCCCATCCCTGTCTACTCTGTGTATGGAGGAGGTGGGAATGAAAGATTTGTTC
>NW_006408833.1:1092087-1100687 GCF_000296735.1 Chrysochloris asiatica
AACTCTTCCTTCTGTTGATTTAATTCTGGGAGATGCTGCCCTGTATGTCAATCTCTGGTTGTTGTAAATCTAGGAGCTTTTGTAATAGCAGCATAAGTTTGCATTAAGTGAATTATAATAGTAATATAAATTTTGAGGGACAAGTAAGGAATGTCCATTGAGGGATAGATAGGCCACATACAGGTACATGATGGGACAGGAACGTATGCTTCTCGTTGGCTTCCCGTGGCCCATCTCTCTGTATTGCAGTGACTCAGAGGACAGTCAGTAATAGGCAGCTAGTTGTCAGCACACAGCCCGTCTCCCTCTCTGGGTCTAAGGTTCCCAGGTGCTCCATCTCTCCACATCATTGTCTCTGCCTCCATTTCTGGCATCACTGCTTCTCTGGGTAGGGTCCTGCACTCTGCTCTTGTCCCTTGATGGTCCCAGGGACTTCACTCCTGGCCTGAAAATCTACCACTTCCTTCCTTTTGCTACAAAAAGTCTACCTTTACGTTTCCAACCCTCACAATCCTGATATAAATTATTCACTCTTGTACCACATGCATGCCATCCCCATCGCCTTTCATCAGTCCCGCCAACACAGACTGGATACCACTCAGTGGAGATTCTGCCTTCCAGATCTAGGCTTCCTTTTGAAAGGCTTGTAAACCAGTCACTTCTTGCCTTTGTAGCCCCAGCCCCCCATTTTGGGCAGCCAGTGTCCAAGTTGCCCATCCTGTGTGTGGGGGGAATGATCCTCTTTGTAAAGATTTGTTTCTTCTTTTGAGCTACTACATCCATAGATGTAGGTCAAGTTCATCAAATTGTATCAGATTACTCTTTTTTCCCTCTTCTTTCTTATTCTAGTTAAGCTCTGATCACCTAGCCATTGAAGCCAGATCAAGTGGGTATTATCTGCAAGCATGGGTATTCTTGTGTATATGCCCTCTCTTCTTATCAGTTGGATGCTTCATTCTCCCCTCTAGTCCTCTGTGGCTATGTCACTGACTCTGGGCTCAGGAGTCCCCAGGTCTTGCCAAACTGCTGGCCAACCAGGTCTCCACCCATGTTCACAGGAGTCTATTGAACGTTTTGGACTTAGCTTGCAGCTTCATTGCTGTTCCCCCCCACCACTTTCCCTTATCGGTGACCAACGTGGTAACCAGTCAGAGCACATGTCTGCTCATGTATTCCCATTGAGTCTTAATCTTGGAAGGGGGTTTGCCCTGAGGGGACCCAATCGCTTGCCTTGATGTCTCCTGGACAAGCAACTTGCTTGTTCTTGTAGTAGTCAGTTGGACTGCAGTTATTGTTTTCTATTTTTCCTGTCGGTCTTCTGTTCTTCTAGCCACTCCAGGCTAATCTGCTTCTTTCCAGTGGAAATTTCCCACCTCTGAAGATTCTGGATGGGGTTCAGAATTCCACCTTATGTAATGCAGAAGCCTCCTTCACTGGGCAAGATGTAGCTCCATTTTAGGTATTCCAATCAGTTAAAGGCAGAAGATGGACTTACAAGCTTTCTATGGTGATTTTTATGGCTATTCCTCCTGTGCCTACTCTTGAAGTAAGATTCTATACTTCCCTCAAGGTTTGCAGTTGCTGTATGCTATGAATTGCCATTATTTGTTTAGTGACTTTTATAACCTATTTTTTGAAAATTTCATTTTTCCTGGTTTCTGTCTGCACATATTTGAAAAACCAAGCAGTTCTTTTGGAGTGTCATGTACTTCTGCCTGGGTCACAAATTGTACTTCACTTTTGGGGCTCGATGGGATTTAAGTCTAGTTTTAGGTCTAGAAGCAATGATTGGTGGAGGTTTTTCTTAGGATCATTCAGCAATGTCTTCCAAGACATCTACCTTCAGTGATGTGCCATACAATGCCTCATGCATCATCTCAGCAGGCACAGTTGAGTTAAACTCTTAAAAATTGGGCAGACCCCACCCCCCCAAAAAAAAAGCTAAAGAGGATAGAGAGAAACACTGTTAACTGATGATATATGGAGGGGATAATAATCAATGTAATGAAACAAGCTATATGAATGGTTGAATGTGAAGCTGATGAAGTGCCCTGTAAACTGTCACTCAATCCAAAATAAAAACATTTAATAATAATATAAAAAAGAAAACTATATGAATACAGTACAAGGAGGGAGGGGTAGTTCCCAAAAGAAGGAAAGGAAGGTACAAGGTCAACAATCACATGAACAACCATTATAATAATTTATAAAAGCCTTGGACAAATCAACCTTTCTCTGTCAGCTTTCTCATTTATGAAACAAAAGTGTTAATATATGTAAACAATAATTTTTTCCCAACTCTAAAAAAAAAAAAAATGGGGCAGAGGGGTGCCCGGCACATAGTTCCTGGTTTGCCTGTAGCAGAAGCCCCGCGGTGCAATCCATTGGGCATGCAATCATCAGTAATTATGAGCAACCCATTCAAATGGCTTGCTGAAACCTTGGATGCTGTACAACCAGGAAATAAATTCTTCAATTGAATATATTGGAGGACTCAAGATATAGATGCTTACCATTTTCTATTAGAGTTCTGTTGGAGGCAGCTGTTTGGAACTGTGCTGAGATTTTGATGAAAAAAAGAAAGAAAGACATTGAAAATATCCTAAGCTGGAATATCATGCAGCATAAGAACATAGTGCTGTTTACGCCTGCCTGTGTCATCCTGCAAGGACTTTACGGGTGTGCCAGCTGTGGTTGACTTTGCTGTAATTCATGATGCTGTGAAGAAGTAAGGAAGATACCCAGAAAAAATAAACCCTACCTGTCCTGCTGATCTTTAATTGATCATTCCATCCAGGTTGATTTCAACAGAAGGGCAGATAGTTTGCAGAAGAATCAAGACCCAAAATTTGAAAGAAAGAACGAACAATTTGAATTTTTAATATGTGGCTCCCAGGTTTTTCACAACATGTGGATTATCCCTTGCTCAGGAATCATCCACCAGGTGAATTTTGAATGCTTGGCAAGAGTGGCATTTCATCAGGATGGCTATATTATCCAGCCACCCTGGTAGGCACAGATTCACACCCTACCATGATTGATGGTTTGGGCATGCTTGGTTGGGGTATGTGAAGCTGAATTAGTCATGCTGGGTCAGCCAGTCAGCATGGTACTTTCCCAGGTGATTGGCTACAGGCTAATAGGCAACCCTTACCCTCGGGTAACATCTACTGACATTGTGCTCACCATTACAAAGCATCTCCACCAGGTTGGGGTAGTAGGCAAATTTGTCGAGTTCTTTGGACCAGGGGTAGCCCAGTTGTCCATTGCTGATCTCACCACAATTGGCAATATGTGTCCAGAGTATGGAGCAGCTGCTGCTTTTTTTTCCAGTTGACAAAGTTAATGTCAAGTACCTGGTGTAGACAGGTGGTGATGAAACAAAAGAAAAGCATATCAAAAAGTTTCTTCAGGCTGTAGGAATGTTCTGAGATTTCAGTGACTCCTCTCAAGACCCAGACTTCACCTAGGTTGTGGAATTAGAATAGAAAACCTTGCTGCAGTGGACCCAAAAGGCCACAGGACAAAGTCGATGTCTCTGACATGAAAAAAGGACTTTGAGAGCTGCCTTGGAACTAAGCAAGTGTTTAAGGGATTCCAGATAGCTCTAGACCAATAATAGTGAATTCACCCTTGCTCACAGTTCTGTGTTCATTTCTGCCATTACAAGCAGCACAAACACCAGTAACTCCTCTGTGATGTTAGGAATAGGATTGTTAGCAAAGAGAGCTGTGGACACTGGCCTGAACATGAAGCCTTACATCAAAACTAGCCTGTCCCCTGGAAGTGGTGTGTTCACCTACTATCTGAGAGAAAGTGGTGTCATGCCTTATCTGTCTCAGCTTGAGTTTGCTGTGTGACCTGCATTAGCAACAGTGGACCTTTATCTGAACCTGTGGTAGAAGCCATAATACAGGGGGACTTTTTAGCCATTGAGGTGCTGTCAGGGAACAGGAACTTTGAAGGGAGAGTCCATCCCAACACCCATGTCAACTAGCCTCACCACCCTTAGTCATAGCCTATGCAATTGCTTGGACCATCAGACTCAACTTCGAGAAAGAGCCTTTAGGGGTAAATGCAAAAGGACAAGAAGTATTTCTGAAAGACATCTGGCCAACCAGAGAGGAGATCCAAGTGGTGGAGCATCAGTATATCATCCCTGGAATGTTTAATGAGGTCTCTATTAGAAAATAGAGACTGTGAATGAAAGCTGGAATGGCTTAGCAGCCCCATCAAATAAGCTGTATCTACATACCCCAAATCTATATACATTAAATCACCACCATTCTTTGAAAACATGAATTTGGATCTTCAGCCCCTTAAATCTATAGTGGATGCCTACGTGCTATTAAATTTGTGGGATTCAGTAACAACTGACCACATTTCTCCAGCTGGAAATATTGCAAGAAACAGCCCTGCTGCTCGCTACTTAATTAACAGAGGCCTAACTCCACGAGGGTTCAACTCCTACAGCTCTCCCACTGAGGTAACGATGCCATCATGGCATGGGGGAACATTTGCCAACATTTTCTTACTAAACAAATTTTTGAACAAGCAGGTACCACAAACTATGCATCGGCCTTCTGGAGAAGCTCTTGATGTGTTTGATGCTGCTGAGCAGTATCATCAGGCTAGCCTTCCCCTGATCATTCTAGCTGGCAAGGAGTACGGCTCGGGAAGCTCCTGAGACTAGGCAGGATTGCTTTCGGGAATCAAAGCTGTCCTGGCTGAGAGTCATGAGCATATTCATCATAGTAACCTGGTTGGAATGGGGGTGATCTCCCTGGAATACCTGCCTGGGGAGAATGCAGAAACCCTGGAACTCATGGGGTGGGAGCAATAAACCATCATCATTCCAGAAAGCCTCAAACCCCAAATGAAAGTCCAGGTCAAGCTGGACACTGGGAAGACATTTCAGACTGTCATGAGGTTCGACACAGATGTAGAGCTCACTTATTTCCACAATGGGGGCATCCTCAACTATATGATCAGAAAGATGGACAAGTAGGCCCTCATTTTGTAGGAAACCTGCATTCCTGTGCTGCATAGGGTGGAAGCTGTGTTCCAGCCAGCTGGACCCCTGGAGGAAGCCCCCTCCCCTCCTCCAAGGAGGGTGCTGACTTACAGGTGGAGCAAGTGAGCATTGGGATTTGTTGCCATTATCCCAGGCACAAAATCAGAAGTTTCTACAGTCTCTATGTTTGTTAATTTTAAATCTTTTTCTAGAACTTGGGAGCTAGGGTGGTAGGAATGTCTGTAATGCCAGAAAGAGAACTGAGCTTGTCTGTAAGTTACTGATCATAAGATGTTGATTTCTCATTCTGGGCCATAAGTGTCCAGTTGAAGGTCAAGTCTGCCTTTTTTTATTGTGATTCACTGTTAACCTTTGCTCAGTGACACTTTGCTCTCAACACTTTGCATTTTTCTTTGCATACTATACCAGTGTTAACTGACATGGGTAGATGAGTACTTTTTCACACTTCAAATCATAGTAGTGTTTGTGATTTTTCCAATCTCACCTGCTTTCCCTCCAAATGAATGATCTGAACAGCTCATCGACGGGTCAAGCATTAAAAATTTTTGATCATGTACCTTTTAATAAATCAACATAAAAAATGCAAAATTTTCTTTTACTGTCTTCAAAAACTTTCCCCAGAGATGTTTCATTTTTAAAGAGACCTTTGTTTGAAAGTGGTTTTGGAGACACAGAACATTTCTAACTCGCATAAGATTAAATCTATTTTCAAGGGGGGAAAAAAAAAGAACGGGCAGAGGGAATAATATTTTTACTGATAATGGAGTAATCTCTTCAGATGGGATGGGTGGAACTATTGACAAGAGTGATTCAATGGAATTATGGGCTCTATGTATTCAGCTTCCTTACTATCTGCCCAAATGTCCCCATTCCATGTTTCAGGATCTCATTTCTTCCCAATCTATGCCCTCACTTTACCATCAGGCATTATTCCAGATTGGGAGTTGAACTGGCATTGTAATTTTGCCACTTTTACTGTAAGACTCTGGGTTTAGTTTTCAGCAATATGAGCTCTGCTATGACAGGAAATTGGGCTTTCTTTCAGGGCACAAGTGGAAACTTTGAGGTTTTTTATGTGGCACTTGATCTATGACTCATTAGCTCACAGTGTATCTCTTTCTTGCTCTATTGTGAGTAGGACCAAACAACCAGCTTGTCTAAACATCTCATACAGATGAATTTGCAGAAAAGTATCTTACACATAATCACCCAGAGCTTCACTTCTCTACAATACACGATTTATTTTGCATATTAATATTGCCACCTCATGTCATGGATTAGCAACACCCTCATCCTCTTTACTAGAGGAGGCAGAGTATCAGTACCTTTAAATTAGCCAGATTTGAAAACCAGTTTAGAAAACACATCCTTATGATTTTGTTTCTCTATAACCACTCTTGGTACCAAATTGTCTTAGGTTGGCATCTCTAGAGAAGCAAAACCAGTGAATCTTATATGTGTTTATATCAAGGAAATGGCTCACAATTGTAGAGATGGGAGAGTCCCAAGTCCAGGTCAGATAAACCAAGATCGGCAGGCAGATCTGGCAGGCAGGCCAGCAGATAATAAAGCAGATCACTGGTTCAAGTCCAAAGAACTGGAGACTGGAGGAAGAGCCAGATGCAAGATCCAGAAGCAGCAGAAAGCAAGCAAGCTTTGTCTGAGTGTTCATTATATTGCCAGCAGGCCACACCCCTGAGGAAACATCATAGCCAATCATCATAGAGTTAAGTACATTGTATTAGATCTCACCACAAGGATAACCACATCTCAACTGCCAAACCACTGAGAATCCTGGCCCAGTCAAGGTGGCACAAAACCTTAACTATCACAATTGCTTTGGTTAGTATAGACATTTTAATAACATCAGGCTTCCCAGTTCATGAATGTGGAACATGTTTCCATTTATTTATCTTTTAAAATCTCATTTAGCAGTGTTTTCTACTTTTCATTGTATAAGTACTTTACATCCCTGATTTAATTAGTTCCTAAATATTTTATTCTCTTTGATGTTATTTTAAAGGGAATTGTTTCCCTAATTTCCATTCAGATTTCTCATGGTTCATGTATAGCATCCTAATTGATTTTTTTTTGTTGTTGCTGACCTTCTACCCTGCAACTCTGCTAACTTACTCTAATAGCTTTAGAAGTTTTGTTTTGGGTTCTTTGTGGTTTTCTATATACAAGACTATGTTGTTCACAAATAGAAATATTACTTTTTCTTTTCCAAGATGGATATCTTTTATTTATTTTTCTAGTTTTATTGTTTTGGCTTGGGCTTCTAATACAATATTTAATAGAAGTGTTGAGAGTGGGACTCTTGTCTTATTTCTGATTTCCAGGGGACAGCTCTCAATCTTTCTCCATTAAGTATAATGTTAGCTGTTGGATTTTCATATATGCCATGAGTTATATTGAGAAAAATTCCTTCGATTCCAATGTGCTTGGGGGGTTTCAAAAGGAAAGGGTGTTGCATTTTGTGAAATGCTTTTTCTGAATCCATAGAGATTCGTTTTCTTTCTGTTGTGATATATTACACTGATTGATTTTCTAATGTGGCATTCTTGTATTCCTCAAATAAATCCCACTTGGTCATAGTTATATGACTCTCCTAATATGCTGTTCAATTTTGTTTGCTAGTATTTTATTAAGGAATTTTGCATTTATAGTCATAAGAGATATTGGATTGTAGTTTTCTTTTCTTGTGATGCATTTGTCTGGTTTGGATATCAGGGTTATAATTGCTTCTTATAATGAGTATGCCTTACTTCTCTATCTTTTGAGAGTTTAAACAGGATTGATGTCAATTCTCTAAATTATTTGTCAAATTCCTCAGTGATGCCATCTGATTCAGGACTTTTTTTGGGAGCAGGTTTTTAATCAACGGTTCATTCTCATCACTTGTTATGGGTCTGTTGAGTCTCTATTTCCTCTTTTTTTTCACATTTTTAAATTTTTAAATGTTTTATTGTGAATTATGTAATAGTTGACATGGGAGAACCTTAGTTTTACATTAATTCTATCATATATCTTTTCCTTACCATGGTTACAATCCCCTCCATGCATCATCAACCAACCCTGCAAGCCTGCCCCCCAGACCCCCCTGGTCTTCAGCACACAGTCCCTCTCCCTCTCTGGATCTAAAGACCCCAGATGCTCCATCTCTCCATGTCATTTTCTCTGCCTCCATCTCAGGCATCACTGCTTCTCTAGGTAGGGTCCTGCTCTCTGCTCTTCTCCATTGATGGTCCTAGGGACCTCCACTCCTAGACTGTGTCGGGGACCTGCCTCGACATAGGGGTTCGGTTCACGAGTGTTTGGTTCACGAGGAGATCCAGCGACGATAGGGATAGCGGAAGAATACACAGACAAACAGAAGAAGGGAGACAATGAGGCACCTCGAAGCCAGGGTGGATACATCACTGGTGGGCAGGCTTGGGACTCTGCAGGCAGCAACTCACTGCCCTGCAATCTTTACTGCATGCCTTCCAACCCATAATGCACTGCAATCTTTACTGCATGCCTTCCAACCAGTAATGCACAACTGGGGAGGCCCGGGCCTCTG
>NW_006408833.1:1106486-1107387 GCF_000296735.1 Chrysochloris asiatica
CTAGACAAGATGACAGCTATTCAGTGGGGACTCTTTCTTTCCCCCCATACTCTTAAACTAAACTCCCTCTTGAAACCTTGTAAGTCAGTCACTTCATGCCTTTACTGCCCCCTAATTTTAGTTAGCCAATGTCTAAGTTGCCCATCCCTGTCTACCCTGTGTACAGAGCTGATAGTATTGATACTTGATTTGAAGACTCTTTCCCTCTCTGTTGGAATTTAGAGTAACTACCATTCTGAGTATAAGTCAGGTTCATCATGAAAATGTATCTTCTGTCACTGTAGCTGTTCCAGTCTGCTTGTCTTTTCTAGTGAGAATGTCTCACCTCACAAGGTTGTGGATGGAACTCAAGATTCCATCGAAAGTCCTATACTCTGTAAAGGCTTTACATGTGGCCTATTTCACTGGGCAAGTTGTAGAACCCCTTTTACCTATTCCAATCAGTTATAGGTTGAAGGTGGGCTTACAAGTTTTCTCTAATCATGTTTCCTAAGATTCCTTTCTATCCCACTCAAGTGTCTATTTTACGATAGTAGGCAAGGGAAACAAATATTCATAAGGCAGTCAAGGATTTTAGTATTATTTACCTTCTTCAAGCTATACCTAGATCCCTGTATCCCAGAGCCCTGTTGTTCCAAGCCTGAGTATGTATCACTATTTACCTCTGTCCCACTAGGTCATGCAAATCTGTCTCAGTGTTCCCCTATCTATCTTGTTCTTCTGCCTCCTCTCCCCTTCTTGTATTGTCCTCCCCAACATCCAGAGTAAACCCCCCACCACAACCCCATTGTGGTTACCTTATATTCCATTAGTTCTTCCCTTCATTTAAGACAGACTATTTTATCCAGTAATCTACCTGGCCTTCTCACCACCTGGATCTCTGTTCCTCTGTGTTTACCTT
>NW_006408833.1:1107852-1114206 GCF_000296735.1 Chrysochloris asiatica
CTCTTCATGTTATCCAACATGAATCTTAGGCCTTCTTCTGATTTTTTTTTTTTTGCATATTCAGGGATTATCTATGGCCATAATACTTAGATGGATATGTGTTTTGGTATTTTGTATGCCCTCTGATTGCCTCCAGGCAGATGTGATCAAGAAATGGGCTTCCCTTTTCACTCTTCTTGAGAAATTTCAAGATGCCACTGTTGGTCGTTTTGACGTAATTTAGGATTTAATTTTCAGCTTATTTCCTTTTTTGTGTGCTTGTCCCACTCCCCAATCCCTGTTCAGGCCTTTTTTCTAGTTGTAAACAGTTCAGGGCTGGCTGTTGCCGTTTGCTTTTAATTGGAAACTCTCTCTTTAAATTTCAAGGTGATCTGTGCACATGTGTGGTAGAATCCTCCGAGTGTATGCTGGGGTGCCCACTAGCTCAGACACCCCTTTAGTCACCAGATTGGAGGTGTGCAGACAGTAAGGGACCAATGAACCAAAAGAAAACAATGTTCACACCTTTATCTCTGCGGTTTTGCCAGGTGTCTGTGGCTGCTCTGATCCTTTCCCTGCCTTGGTCTCACCAAAGATGGTGGCTCCTGGAGCAGCTGAGCGTCTTGAATTAGGAAGCAATGTATTTCTTGCTTCTGCCACAAATTTTCCCAGCTGTAAGCCTTCCAAACTTCTAAATATTCCTTTATATCTGGTTCAGAGTTCTGGGACCATCCCCTGAGCCTGCTTGGTCGGGTATTCTGTATTGTTGCTGGCGGAGCTCTTTACAACACTTCCACTTGATCTGCCATCTTGTTTGTTTTTGCCATTATGTTTGTTTTTTTGTGGTGTCACAGCTTCTTTATTCTGTGCATCTTCCTTTGTTGAGTTCATGATTTTTCAGTTCTTTCTTGTGAGTTTCCTCATATTTTTAATGTTTCCATGTTCTTGGATTTTCATTCTCTTGGTATGTTGTGAAGTGTTAATTTTCTTTGAGATTGCCTTATTTTTCTCTCCATTTAGTGCAGTCTATTTAATCCTGTAATTGTCCTGACTTTCTCACTATCTGGATCTCTATTCCTACGTGTTTACCTTCTTTTACATTGTACTTGTTTTGATCATAGACTGACCTCCCATATTCTCTGAGTGTGTTCTTATAGTTTTGCTCAGTTCTCTACTCTTCCTTTTGTCGACTGAATTCTGGGAGGTGCTGCCATGTATGTCAATCTCTGGTTGTTGTCTGTTCTTGTTGGTTTTCAGTCCTGGAATGTTTTGATTACACCATCATATTTGATTGATAGCTTTGCTGGATAAAGGATTCTTGGTTGGCAATTTTTTTCTTTCAGGGTTTTATATACATCTCCCCATTACCTTCTTGCTTGCATTGTTTCTGCTGAGAGAACCCAACTTAATCTGACTTGCTTGCCTTTGTATGTGACACTTCTGTTTTCCCTGGCTGCTTTCAGAAATGTCTCCTTATCTTTGATTTTGGAGAGCTTAACTATGATATGTCTTGGTGATTTTCTTTTGGGGTCTACCCTTCCTAGAGTTTGTTAACCTTCCTGAATGCTTATGTTTTCACTTTTCAGGATGTTAGAGAATTTTTCTTCTAACAGTTCTTCAACTATTTCCTCTGTGGACTTGTGTGATTCTTCTTGTTCTGGAATGCTGATAATTCTTAAGTTATTCCTCTTTATGTTGTCCAATATGAATCTTAGACCTTCAGAACTTTTTATCCTTTTTTGTGTTTGTTCTTCTATTTTAGTGGTATTGAGAGATTTATCTTCCAGTTCACTGGTTCTGCCTTCCATCTCATCTATTCTATTCCTCTGCCCTTTCAGAGTGTTCTTTACTTCTGATATTTTGTAACTCATCATTTGGACCTCTTTCTGTACATTTTGAATTGTTTCCAATGCTGTTTCTATCTTATTTAATTGTTCCTGTAGCACTTTCCTGACTTCTTCCCTATTTTTCTCAACTCCATTGTAAAGTGTTTTGAAACATTTTATAATCATTTTTCTGAATTCTTTCTCAGGCATTTCCATGGCTTGCTCTCCTTCCAGAATGGAGTCCAAGTCTACTTCTAGGTCATTTGTCTCAGACATTTTATCTTGTTTCTGGACATGCGCAGATATGGTGACCTGCTTTTGCTTCTTGGACATGTTTAATGTTTTTCTGTGGCCTTAATACTTAATTAAGTATGTGTTTGGGTGATTTTTTATGCTTTCTGATTGCTTCCAGGAAGATATGATCAGGATGTGGGCTTCCCTTTTCAATCTTCTTATTGCTTAGCTCAGAGTAACTTTTACAGGTGTTGTCTGTTTCCCTGGTATAGGGCAGTTGGTATTGGTTCTTGCATGTGTTTTGGGGTTTTATAGAGTGGGATTGTAGCCTGGTTATACGGCAGCAGTTGCTGACTCTTCTTGTGTAATATAGGGAGACAAAGAGTCCTCCAAAGGCAGAAGGGGGAGCAAAACAACACCAGCAGAAAAAAAAAATGGAGAAAGAAAAAAAAAAAAGACTAAAAAACACCACCAACAAAAACTAGACTGAATCCTGCAGTCTCTAATCACAGAAAAGGGAGAGGAGGAAGAGAAGAAAAAGAAGGGAAAAAAAAATCTGTAGCCTAATATCAGTATGACTTTAATGTCCTCTCTTCAATTTCTTGCTTTCAAAGCTGCCTGAGAGATTTCAAGATGCCAGTGTTGGTTGTTATGCTATACCTCAGGCTTTAATTTAATTGTTGGCCAGTTTTGTTCTTAAACTCTCTTTCCCTCTCTACAGCCCTGTTCAGAAAAGTTCAGGGTCTGCTCTTGTACTGAGTATCTGTGCGCATGCGTGGCAGACAAACCCACCAGTGGTGAGGGTGGGGGGTGGCCACACGCTCAGGCTGTCCCTCTAGTCACCAGAATGGAGGTTGGCAAAGAGTGGGCGTGCCAATGACCAGATACAAAAAAAAAAAAAAAGAAAATGACAACAAATCAAAACTGATAAAGTATATTTTCCACCTTTGTCCCAAGGTTCCCGCGTCATTTTTCCGTGGTGTTTCTGCTCCCCCTGTTTGCTCTTGCTGTTTGGTCTTGCCCAGAGGCTATGGGCCTCTGAACCTGGCCCAGCAGATTCAAAAGTATGCAATTTTTTTCACTTCAGCTCCAAATTCCACAAGCTATAAGCCTTCAAACTTTAAAAATATTCCTATCTCTGTGGTTCCGAGTTTTGGAGCTCTGCTCTGGATCTGCTTTGCCTGGTATTCTGTGTTATTGCTGATGGCGAACTTCACTGCACCTCCACCCTAGCCACCATCAAGCCCTGCCTCCCCGAGTCTCTATTTCCTCTTGCATCAGTTTGTGTAGGTTGTGTGCATAAACTGGCTTTTTATTTGATGGTTCAACAGCATGAAAAATACAAAATGGCAATGCGGACAGACTCTTCTTCCAATTCAGTGGAACTATTGCTACTTCCTCTGGCGAAATCACATCCCTTGTGAACTAACATCCCTAAGCTGTAATCTCAGGGAATAGTAAAGCAACTATTTTGCAATTGCAATTAGGCTTAATTATGAGAAGTACCACTTCTTCTTCTCATTCCTTGATTCTCATACCTGTGTATTCTAAGTGGATTGTGGAGGAAGGAATATTATATCCTGTAAGACAGGCCTCTAGCAAATTTAGGTTCCCATCAGAGCATTCCTTTGGTGGGCCTAGGTCATGTGTGTCTAACTCTAGCATCCAGAGGTCAGGGAAAGAAAATATTTGGCATTTTTTTGTTGTAAGGTACCATCAAGTCAGTTCTGACTCATAGCAATCCTATGCATGACAGAATGAAATGCTGACTTGCTTTTTTAGCTTTTGCAGTTTCAGGGATGGTGATGACCTGCCTCCATTCCAGTTGTAGTTGCTGGACCTAAGAGTATTGGATATACTGTTTGGCATAATTGATATCATAAAAGTATCTTCAACCTTCCTAGAATTTATTCCTAAGGGACTATTCAAATGTGTGGACCTAAGACGTGAGATGAGTTATAGTTGGAGATGAACTAATTTCCAATTAAGGATCTTATGACACTAGAGGAGTCCTGGTATGGCATTGTGGGATAATGCACTGGACCATAAGGTCAATTTAAACCACAAGGTCCATGTGGAATCCTATACAGGGCTGCTATGAGGCAGATCCAACTCAACAACACTTAACAACAACAACAACAAACAACAGTAGAAATTACCTATTCATGGAGGGCCTCTGTTCTTTCCCACACTAATGCCAGATGTCTTTAAAAATCAAATTTGACATGAAAAGTTACAAGGAGAAAAGTGCAGATTTGCTCTTTGAGAACAGCAAGATGTTTTAGGCTAATCTTGTTTGTTTTTTTTAAATCCTTTCCCCCTTTTTTCATGATAATCTTCAAGGGGCCCTGGTCCTGTCTATCGGAGAATGATGGAGTATACCTAAACCTGGATAACAAAGTACACATTAAGCATAACTATTTTACATTGCCACCAGGGCTCCAAACCTACAGTCAATTGTCATTGTTGCTAAGTACTGAGTTGGTTCTGACTCATAGTGATTGCAGGGGTGGAGAACGTTTGACCTGTGGGCCTTATAAGTCCTTATCATTATCATTTGGTTTGGCCCTACCAAGGCAACTGCAGTTCCAGTCATCCCATTAAGTGTGAGTTAATTAAATGTTTGACCAAATATAGCAAGATAATTTATAAGTTGACAATTTTGTATGGCCCACAAATGATGTTATAAATATCCAAATGGCCCTTGTAGAAAAAGGTTTACCACCCTTGCTGTATAGGGTTTCTGAGGAGTGACTTGTGGGTTTGAACTCACAGCAATCCTGTATAAGGTATTTGAGGCTGTAAATCTTGACAGGAGAAGAAAGTCTCATCTTTCTCCTGTGGAGCAGCTGGTGTTTTGAATCAGCCACTCCTGGGAAATCCTATTCACTTAACAACAGCAATTGACTGTAGGTAAGGAACCCTGGTGACGATGTAGGATAAGCATTGAGCTGCAAGGTCAGCAGTTCAAGCCCACCAACTGCCCCGAAGGAGAACAATTAGACTTTCTGCTCCTGTAAAGATTTACAGCCTCAGATACCCTATACAAGGTTGCTATGAGTCAGAATTGACTTTATGACAGTAGGTTTGGTTTGATTAGGTTCTTGGTTGTAGGTAGGGGTCAACAGAAGCTTTTTAGGATGTGTCAGTTACAGCAGAAACATATTATTAAGAGCAGATTACTAAGTCATGTATTCATGTTGATATTTCTTCTTTACCAATGCAAAAGAAAAATTCATTGATTTTCAAGGACTCCACATGTACTAAAGATACCAATCCACTGCATGTCATATATATTACAAAAATATTTTTCAGTATTTGTTGTGTTCTTTTTGATACAGGGAGAATTTACATTTTTGTGTTGTCAAATCTACCAAATGTTTCCTTTTTTTCCTATTTCTTTTAGAAAATTATTGTATTGTGAAATATATCATAAAATCAAGAGTGTGAACAGGTTAAATAAGATGCACACCTAGACACCAACCACTCACTTTTTGTGCTTCTAGTCCTGGTATGGAGCTGTAGGGACTGCAAAGTCGGTTTGAACTGCAAGGTTGGTGGTTCAAGCTCACCAGCCACTCCTTGGAAACCTTATAAAGGGTCACTGTAGATCGGAATTGAGTTGATGGCACTTAACAACACCAACATTTTGATAATCTCAAGGAACCCTGGTGGTGTTGTGGGTTAGGTGTTGCACTGCTAACTGCAAGGCCAGCATTTCAAACCCACCATTTCTTAGGATTGAGATGAAACTGGCTGCTCCTATAAAGATTTACAGTCTTGGAAACCCTATGGAGGGTTGCTATGAGTAGGAATCGATTCAATGGCAGTGAGTTTAGTTTGGAATGATGGTGTGGCGCTGTAAGATAATGTACCAGATTGCAAGGTCGGTGGTTCAAACTCACCAGTTGCTCCTCGAAAACTCTGT
Organism: Chrysochloris asiatica; assembly: GCF_000296735.1. Lineage (NCBI taxonomy): Eukaryota > Metazoa > Chordata > Mammalia > Afrosoricida > Chrysochloridae > Chrysochloris > Chrysochloris asiatica. The sequence goes on from NW_006408833.1 coordinate 1,113,820, forward strand.
AAGGGTCACTATGGTCAGAATTGACTCCATGGCACTTAAAAACAATAACAACAGTTTGGTTATTATGATTATCACAAAGCTTTTCCCCTAAAAATCTTGTGATGTTATTTATTATATTATAAATTATCAAATATTGAACAACCTCGTGAACATACATTCTTTTTAGTTTTAGTTAAAATTTATCTTAGTTTTAGACAACCCACATGATTTTGTTTTTGTTTTTTAAGAAAAAAGCCTCTGCACCAAATAAATCAAGATAAAAAATAAATGAAGAGATCAAGATGACACCAGTCCCATTTATCTGTGTTGTGTGGATGAAAAGCAGCAGCCCCAGTTATGATTACAGGTGGTAGATACAAATAATTTCCAAATTTGTTAACATTCCTC
>NW_006408833.1:1120331-1123731 GCF_000296735.1 Chrysochloris asiatica
GAGACTGTGAATTCCCACCTGGGAGGCTCAACTCTCGAGCTTCCCCTTCCCGATCCCGGAGCCCCTACTCACGAGCACCGCCTGGCCACCCTGGCAAACCGGATCTCCCTTTGATGTACTTCTTGTAGGCTTCTTTTGTGAAGCTGATTTCCTGCAAGTGATGGTTTATGACAATGTCAACACCAGTGATTATTGTGCTTTGGGTTCCTTTACCATCAGGGCCTTCAGCAGATGCATTTTGACTAATGTTGCCCTCTGATCTTGTAAATGTTGGAGAGCATCTCATCTTGGCTGAGGAGGTCCCAAAAGATAATCATAAAGGCGGCTGCAGGGAGAACTTAGCAGGAAGCTGAGAGCCCAGCACAGCCAGAGAAGTACTGGGTGGGGTGGGGTAAGGAAGTGGGCAGAAAAGCTGAATCTATAGTGGTTACGAATCGGGCTGCGATCTTTAAGGTCAGCAGTTCAAAACTACCGCGGGAGAAAGATGAGGCGTTCTGCTCCCATAAAGATTTACAGCCTCGGAAACCCTGTACAGGGTCGCTATGAGTTGGAACCGACTCCATGGCACACAGCCACCACCACCACATTCTTGATATAAATCCAACTTGGTATATTATGTTAATTTATCATATTATCTTTTTCGTATATTTGAAAATTTGATTTGCTAATATATTGTATGGGGAGCGCGGTGGCTCTATATGATAAGCACTGGGCTGCAAACCTAAAAGTCCAAGGTTCCAGCCTGCCAGCCACTCCGTGGGAGAAAGATGAGGCTTTCTACTCCCATAAAGATTTACACCCTCGGAAACCCTGTACAGGGTCGCTATGAGTTGGAACCGACTCCATGGCACACAGCCACCACCACCACATTCTTGATATAAATCCAACTTGGTATATTATGTTAATTTATCATATTATCTTTTTCGTATATTTGAAAATTTGATTTGCTAATATATTGTATGGGGAGCGCGGTGGCTCTATATGATAAGCACTGGGCTGCAAACCTAAAAGTCCAAGGTTCCAGCCTGCCAGCCACTCCGTGGGAGAAAGATGAGGCTTTCTGCTCCCGAGAAGATTGAAAGCCTCGGAAACCCTATACAGGGTCGCTATGAGTCGGGACGGACTCCATGCCACTTAACAACAACAACAAAATATTGTCTAAGATTTTTGCGTTTATAGTCACAAGTGACATTGAACCATCATTTTCTTGTGCTGTCCTTGTTAGAGTTGGTTATTAAAATTATGTTATCTTCATAAAAGGGGTTGGAGAGTGTTTTTATCTTTTGATCCTATCCTTTGTAAGAGTTTCAGTAAATTTAGAATAATTTTTATCTTGAGTGTTTGTGAGAACTTTCCTGTAAAGTTATCTGAGCCTGTTACTTTCTTTGTTGTTGTTAAAGGCTGTTGAGTCGGTTCAGACTCATAGCGACCCTGTATAAAGTTTCCGAGGAAAAGTTAGTGGGTTTGAACAGCTGATGCCTTGCAGCCCAATGATTTTATCCTAAGCTCCACACCAGGACTCCATTTTCTTTGTATAAGGATTTTAATGAATTTTTCAATATGTTTAATGTTTTATGATGGTATAGTAAGCATTCGGGAGTTCTAGTGTAGCACTGTGGGTTAATGCGCTGGACTAAAAAGTCAGTTTGAATGGCAAGGTTGGTGGTTCAAGCTCACCAGTCGCTCCTCAGAAACCCTATACAGGGTCACTATGAGTCACAACCAACTCGATGATACTTAACAATAACAGTGGGTTAAGCTGTTTGCAGTTAACTGCAAGGTCAACAGTTCAACCCCCCCCCAGCTGCTGCTCATCAGGAGAAATGTGAGGCTGGCTGTTCCCATACTCCCCTTAAAGATTTACAACCTTGGAAACCTCATGAAGTAGTTCCTACTCTGTCCTATAGGGTCACTATGAGCTAGAATTGGTTTGATGACAATGGATTTAAAAAATTTTTGTTTATAAGTTTTTATTGTGAATTGAGTGAAAGTTTACATAGGAGAACATTGGTTTTACACTCATCTTATTGTATTTCATTTCATTGCAATGATAACAATCCCCTCAGTGCATCATCATTCATATTTGCTTCTATTCCCTCTGTTTTTTTGTTTGTTTGTTTGTACACAAAAACACTCAGGAATCATTTAAACAACCAAAGGGCACATTCTGCAAGCCTGCCTCCTGGCCACCAGCACCGGCCTTTCTCCTTCCATGAGTCTGGAGTCCTCAGCTTCTCTATCTCTCCATGTCCTCATCTCTGCCTCCATATCTGATGTTGCTGTTTCTCTGGATAGGGTCTCACATTCTGCTCATGCTCTTCTCACTTGATGATCCTAGGGTCCTCTGTTCCTGGAATGTAAGATTAACTACTCCCCTCTTTATGTTACAAAACTTCTATCTTTACAGTTGTGACAATCACAATTAGTCATAATAACAATTACTCACTATTGAAGCATAAGAATCTTATTCCCATCTCCTTTCACCAGATCTGTCTAGACAAGATGAAAACTATTCAGTGGGGATTCTACCTTACCACACACATTCTAAAACTAGACTTCCTCTTGAAAACTTGTAAGCCTTTATAGCCCCACACCCCCCATTTTAGGTAGCCAATGTCTAAGTTGCCTGTCTCCCATTTTAGGTAGCCAGTGTCTAAGTTGCCTGTCCCTATTAACCCTGTATACAGAGGGGATAGGATTGATCCTTGATGTGAAGACTTCTTCCCTCTCGGTTGGTATTTTGAGCTACTACATCCATAAGTATAGGTCACGTTCATCAAATTGTAGCAATTTATACTTGTTTCCTTATCAAAAATGTTTTATTTTCCTCTATTCGAGTTCTGGTGATCATCAAGCCATTGAAGCTATGTCAAATGGGTATGATGGCAATGGATTTTAAGGACTTACACATTTTTTTTTTCAATATTTTTAAACATTTATGACAATTCAAGTTTTCTTGAATTAGTTTTGGTAAATTGTACTTTTCTAGAAATTTATCCACTTAATCTAAGTTTTCATGTTTATTGACAAAAAGTTATTCATTATGTTCTCTGATGCTTCTATGTTATATCCTAATTAATTTTCATTCCTAATGTTGTTTGCATCTTTTTGCTCTTTTTTATTTGATTTGATGAATTGTTTGAGATGTTTGCCTATTTTATTAGTTTTGTCAAATAATCCGGTTTTTTTGTCCTCTCAACTGTATCTTTATTTTATTAATTTTTACCCTGATCATTAATTATTATCTTTCTGCTGGTTTCATTATTTTTGTTTTGTTTTACTTTATTACTTGCTGTTCTTTTTCTAATTTTTATCTTTTCTTTTTCTAATGTAAGCATTCAAGGTATAGGATAACCTCTAAGAAATGTCTCCTATATGTTTTTGTTATCATTCAAATATA
>NW_006408833.1:1123831-1131420 GCF_000296735.1 Chrysochloris asiatica
TCTTACTATAACTTTTTCTATGGTCCATGAGTTGTTTGATGCTGTGTTTTAGTATTCGCAAATGTGTAGGGTTTTTCTAATTTCTATTTTTGTTGTTGATTTCTGACTTAATGGTTTTATGGCCAGTGAATGTGGTTTGTATGATAAAAAATTTTGTTTCTCAAGACTAGTTTTATGACTTACTTTTTTAAAAAAAAATGTTTCAGTGTTGGGTTTAATGTTTTATCTATACTCGTTAGATCAAGAATGTTAATTGTGATATTCAAATATTCTATTGCCTACTGCTTTCTTGTCTGTCTAATCTACAATCACTAAAAAGTGTGGTTAAATTGCCTACTATGATAATGAATTTATCTACTTCTCTTTGGATATTTGTTAGTTTTTTTTTCCTGTGTATATTTTGAGGCCATGTTGCTAGATGCAGATAAGTTCAGAATTGATCTATCTTCTTGGTGAATTGAATCTTTTGTCATTGTGTAGTGATCCTCTTTATACATACTATTTTTTTTTTGCCATAAAATCTACTTTGCCTGATGCAAGGGAACTTAAAAAAGTTTCTGGAAAAATGAAATTAAATCTCTCTCTCTCTATATATATATATCTATACACGTTATTTTTCAACATAAGCTCCATCAAAGTCAAGACACTTTTGTAAGTGATATTACCACCCATTTAGTCCATCCCTAAATAACTACGGATCCTGAGAATTTAACTATGTCAGTGCAGACTTTTTTTTTTTTTTTTTTACATTATTAATTGAAGAAAGGTGGGTGCCCTTTAAAGATTTTTAAGGTTAGAAAATGAAAAAGAAGTCCGATGGAGCCAAATCAAGACTGTAAGGTGGATGCTTAATGATTTTCCATTGAAACTCTCACAAAATTGCCTCTGTTTGATGAGAGGCAGGAGCAGGAATGTTGTGGTGGTGGTAAAGGACTCTGGTGAAGCTTTCCCAAGCATTTTTCTGTGAAAGCTTTGGCTAACATTCTCAAAACATTCTCATAATAAGCAGATGTTGTCATTCTTTGGTCTTCCAGAAAATCAACAAGCAAAATGCCTTGAGCATCCAGAAAATAAAACAAAACAAAAAATGGTTATCGTGACCTTTGCTCTTGACGGGTCCACTTTTGCTTTGACTGGACCACTTTCACCTCTTGCTTGTACTTTGTATTCAGGATTGTATTGGTAGAGCACAATGTTTCATCTGTTACAATTCTTCCAATAAATACTTCAGGATCTTGATCCCATTAATCTTTATTCCATTAAAAGCTCTAATCTTGTCTGCAGCTGATCTGGGCACAACAGTTTTGGCATCCAATGAGTAGAAAGTTAGCTCAACTTTAATTTTTCAGTGAGAATTGTGTAAGTGGAACCAACTGAGCTATCTGTGCTGTTGTCTATTGTTTCTGCTGTTAATTGTAGGTCCTCATCACTTAGGGCACAGACAAGATTAGTTGTTTCCTAGCAAATTCATGTGGATGGGCTGCCACTGCAGACTTCATCTTCAACATTGTCATGTCCATTCTTTAAACAAGGCACTGTCCCAATAAACTTTTCATAAAGCATCAGTGATTTCACCATTCTTCCACCCAAACTTAACCATAAATTTGATGTTTCCTCTTGCTTCAGATTTAGCAGAATTCATGTTACTCTGATAGAGACTCTTTTCAAACCGATGTCTTATCGTTCTGAGGGCCTCAAATTAGATCCAGTTCAGACATGCTATAACAAGCTAATATGAGTTTATTCTGGTGCAAAATTTTTGAAATCCATACATAGTTTTTTTTCATAATATGCATTTCCATGAAATTTTTTAAGACCCCTCATATCAATGTTTTGTTGTTAGGTGTCATCGAGTGGGTACAGATTTATAGTGACCCTATGCACAACAGAACAAAACACTGCCCAGTCCAGCATCAACCTCAGAATTGTTGCTATGCTTGAGCCCATTACTGATGCCACGGTGCCAACCTATCTTCTTGGGGATCTTCCTTTTTTCCCTCCAACTTTCCACTTTACCAAGCATGATGTCTTTCTCCAGGGACTGGTCACTCCTGACAATATGTCTAAAGTATGAGAGACGAAGTCTAGCTATCCTGGCTTCCAAGGAGAATTCTGGCTGTACTTCTTCCAACACAGATTTGTTTGTTCTTTTGGCAGTCCATGGTACTTTTAATATTCTCATTCAACATCATAACTTAAATACATCAATTCTTTTATAGTCTTCTTTATTCACTTTCCAACTTTCACATGCATATGAGGTTACTGAAAATACCATGGGTATATTAGGTCAGGCACACCTTAGTTCTGACATTGATATCTTTGTTCTTTCTTATACAATTTAAAGAGATCTTGTGCAGCAGTTTTGCCCAATGCACTGTCATTTGATTTCTTGACTCCTGCTTCCATGAATATTGATGGTTGATCTGAACAAAATGAAGTCTTTGACTACTTCAAATTGTTCTCTATTTATCTTGATGTTATTTATTTGTCCAGTTATGACGATTTTTGTTTTCTTTACATAGAGGTGCAACCTATACTGAAGGCTGTAGTCTTTCATTTTCATCATAAGTATTTTAAGTCCTCTTTGTTTTCAGCAAGCAAGGTTGCATCATATCACAAGTTGTTAACGAGTCTTCCTGAAAACCTGATGCCACGTTCCTCTTCCTCTTCCTCTTCCGCTTCCTCTTCCTCTTCTTCTTCTTCTTCTGCTTCTGCTTCTATGTTTTATTGTGAATTATGTGATAGTTTACATGGGAGAATGTAAGCTTTACATTCATCCTATCATATATCGTTTCATTGACATGGTTACAACCCCCTCCATGAATCATCAACCAACCAAAGGGTATATCCTGCAAGCCTGCCCCTTGGTCTTCAGCACACAGTCCCTCTCCCTCTCTGGGTCTAGAGTCCCCAGCCGCTCCATCTCTCTACGTCATCATCTCTGCCTCCATCTCTAGCATCACTGTTTCTCTGGGTACGGGCCCGCACTCCAGTCTTCTCCCTTAATAGTCCCAGGGACCTCCGCTTCTGAACTGCAAAGCCAACCACTCCCCTCCTTTTGCTACAAAATGTCTACCTTTACATTTCCAGCTCTCACAGTCAGTCCTGATAGCAATTATTCACTATTGTGTCCCATCTCCTTTCATCAGCCCTGCCCAGACAGATTGGATATGACTCAGTAGAGATTCTACCTTTCTCCACACCCTCTGGATCTAGGCTCCCTCTTGAAAGCTTGTAAGCCAGTCACTTCTTGCCTTTGTAGCTCCCATTCCCATTTTGAGTAGCCAATGTCTAGGTTGCCTATCCCTGTCTACCCTGTGTATTGAGGGGGTGGGAATGATCCTTGCTGTAAAGATTTGTTCCCTCTTTTGAGCTACTGCATTCATAGGTATAGGTCAAGTTCATCAAATTGTATCAGATTACTCTTTTTTTCCTCTTCTTTCTTCTTCTAGTTGAGTTTTGATCATCCAGCCATTGAAGCCATCAAGTGGGTATTATCTGCAAATGTGGATGTTCTTATGCACATGCCCGCTCTTCTTATCAACTGAATACTTCACTCTCCACTCTAGTCCTCTGTGGCTATGTTACTGATTCTGGGCCCAGGAGTCCCCAGGTCTTGCCATACTGTTCGCCAACCAGGTCTTCACCCGGCTTCACAGGAGTCTATTGAATGTGGTAGGGCTTAGCTCGCAACTTCATTGCTGTTTTTCCTTCACTTCCCCTTATCGGTGACCAACGTGGTCACCAGTCAGAGCGCATGTCTCTTGTGAATTCCCACTGAGTCTTAATCTTGGACGGGGGTTTGCCCTGAGGGGACCTGACCACTTGCCTTGATGTCTCCTGGGCAAGCAACCTGCTTTTTCTTGTAGTAGTTAGTTGAACGGCCATTATTGTTTTGTATTTTTCCAGTTGATCTTCCTTTGAAGAAATATCTTCTGTTCTTCTAGCAGCTCCAGGTTGGTCTGCTTGTCCTTTCAAATGGAAATTTCCCACCTCAGAAGACTCTGGATGGGGATCAGGATTCCACCTATGGTCTTATGTAATGCAGAGGTTCCACAGGAAGCCTCCTTCACTGGGTAAGTTGTAGCCCCATTTTAGGTATTCCAATCAGTTATAGAAAGAAGACATACTTATAAACTTTTTATGGTGATATTTCTGGCTATTCCTTTCTCTCCCCTTCAAGTATCTATTTTATAATACTAGGCAAGGGAAACCAAGATTCAAAAGACAGCCAAACATCTTAACATTGTTTTCCCCCTTTTGCCCATTCCAACCATGCCTTAATCATTATTTATGTATGTTGTGCATACATCATTATTTACCTTTGCACAACAGAACGAAATACTGCCTGATCCTGGGCCAACCTCATAATTGTTGCCACGCTTGAGCTCATTGATGCTGCCACTTTGCCAATCCATCTTGCTAGAGGTCTTCCTCTTTTTGTCTGACCCTCCACCTTACCAAACATGATATCCTTCTCCAGTGACTGGTCCCTCCTGACAATATGTCCAAAGTATGAGAGACAAAGTTTAGCCATCCTGGCCTCCAAGGAGCACTCTGGCTGCACTTCTTCCAACGCAGATCTGTTGGTTCTTTTGGCAGCTGATGGCACTTTCAATATTCTACTCCAACACCATAACTCAAAATCATCAATTTTTCTATGGTCTTCCTTATTCACTGTCCAGGTTTTGCATGCATATGAGGTTATTAAAAACACCATGGCTTGGGTCAGGTGCACCTTAGTTCTCAAGCTGACATCTTTGCTCTTGAACACTGTAAAAAGGTCTTGTGCAACAGATTTGCCTAACGCAATACATTGTTTGATTTTTTGACTGCTGCCTCCATGAGTGTTGATAGTTGATCCAAGAAGAATGAAGCCCTTGACAACTTCAATCTTTTCTCCATTGATAAGAATGTTGTTTATTGATCCAGCAGTGAGGATTTTTATTTTCTTTACAATGAGATGCAATCCATACCGAAGGCTGTGGTCTTTGATCTTCATCATTAAATATTTTAAGTCTTCTTCACTTTCAGCAAACAAGATTGTATCATCTGCATATCCCAGGTTGTGAATGAGTCTTCCTCCAATCCTGATGCCATGTTTTACTTCATATAACCCAGTTTTTCAGATTATTTGCTCAGCACACAGGTTGAATAAGTATGGTGAAAGAATGCATCTCTGTTGCACACCTTTTTAAATTTTAAACCATTCAGTGTTCCCATGTTCTGTTCGAACAACTGCCTCTTGGTCTAGGTACAGATTCTTCATGAGCACAATGCAGTGTTCTTTATGAGCACAATGAGTATGGAATACTTATACTTCGCAATGTTGTCCATAGCTTGTCATGATTTATACAATCGAAAGCACAAGTGAACATCTTTCTGATATTTTCTGCTTTCAGCCAAGATCCATCAGACATCAACAATAATATCCCTCGTTCCATGTCATCTTTTGAATCTGACTTGAACCTCTGGAAGTTCTCTGTCAATGTATGTTTGCAGTCTTTCTGTATTATCTTTAGTATGTATAGGATCATATAATCTGTAAATAGAGAGAGTATTACTTCTTCTTTGCCAACTTGCACACCTTTAATTTCCCTTTCTTGCCTTATAGCTCTGACTAAGACTTCCAGCATAATATTGAATAGAAGTGGTGATAAAGGGTATCCTTGTCTGGTTCCTGTTCTCAAAGTGAATACTTTCAGTTGCTCTCCGTTGAGAGTGATTTGGGCTGTTGGTTATATATGTATGCTCTTAATTAAAATATTGAACCATACTTGCATCCCTAGTATGAAACCAATATCCACAAGACATTTTTCTCCTCCTTTACCCATTCAGCCTATGTTTCGATCTGTATATCTACTCAAAGAACACTGTTGTTCCAGGGTTGTGTGTAAATCACTGTTTACCTCTATCCTACTTAGTCCATTGCTTACCTCCCAGTCTTCCCCTATCTTCATTGTTCATTTGCCACCCTCCCTCTTCTTGGGTATTGCCCTTCCTCTTCTTGGATATTGCCTTCCTTGTTTCCCAAGCTAACATGTGTCAACCCTCTACTCAGTGAATTACTCTCCTCTCCCTCACACTCCGGATCACCATTAAAGAATATTTCTTAAGATTTTTCAATAATGGTCTCAAAAAATATTCATCCTTTTATGATTGAATAATTTCACTCAGCATAATATGCTTGAGGTTCATCCATGTTATGAGGTGTTTTGCAGATTCATCATTATTTTTTAAGATTGCATAGTATTCCATTGTGTGTATGTTTCAAAACTTATTTATCTATTCTTTCATTTAGCATAGTAGTTACGAGTCAGGTTGCTAACTTCAAGGTCGGCAATTTGAAACTACCAGCTGTTCTGCAGGAGAAAGATGAGGCTTTCTGCTTCCATAAAGATTTATAGCCTTGGAAACCCTGTGCAGGGTCCCTATGAGTCGGAACCGACTCCACAGTACTTAACAACAACAACAATAGGCTGTCTTCATCTTTTTATATTGTAAATAATGTTGTAATAAACATTGATGTGCGTATAACTATTTGTGTCCTGGCTCATAATTCTTGTATATATGTAGAGGGATTGCTGATTTGTAAGGTATTTGTATCTCCAACTTTCTGAGGAAGCGCCATACCATTTTTCAGAATAGTTTAACTATTTTACATTCCCATCGGCAATGTAGAAGTGTTCCAGTCTCTCCACACCCTTGCCAAGATTTGTTGCTTTCTGTTTTTTGAACTTCACTGTTAATGCCGGTATGAGATGATATCTCATTTTTTTTTATTTGCATCTCTCTAATGGCTAATGATTATGACCATTTCTTCATATATTTGTTGGCTGTCTTTCTGGGTGAAGTGTCTGTTCATGACCTGTGCCCATTTTTTAATTGGGATGTTGGAATTTTCTCTTGTATAGGTGTTGTAATTTCCTATAAATTTTAGATATTAGTCCCTTGTCTGATATTTCATTTCAAAAAGTTTTTTTCCCTGTGTGTGGGCTCCCATTTTATTCTTTTGATGAAATTTTTGATGTACATAAGTTTCTAATTTTTAGGAGCTTCCAGGCATTTATTTTGTCTCCTACTGCTTGTGAGTTTCTTGTAATGTTTGATAGAGTATGCATGCCATGAATTAGAGCCTCTAAGTTTTCCCCTAGTTTTTCATTCATGATCTTTATAGTCGTAGGTTTTACGCTTAGGTCAAGTTGAGTCTGTTTTTATATATGGTGTGAGATATAGATCGTTTCATTCTTTTGCAAGTGAATTTCCATTTTTGTCTGCACTGTTTGTTGAAGAGACTATCTCTTCCACAATTACTATGTTTTGGTCCTTTTTCAAAGATCAGGTGACCATATGTGAATGGATTTATCTTTGTGTTGTCAATTCTGTTCCATTGATCTATGTATCTTTTGTTGCACAAGTACCAGGCTGTTTTTATCTCTGTGACTGTGTAGTAATTTTTGAAATCAGGGAGAAAGTACTCTTACTTTGTTCTTTTTTTTTTTTTTTTAATGTTTTATTGTGTATTATGTGATAGTCTACATGGGGGAACATTAGTTTTACATTCATTCCATCATACAGCGTCTCATTGC
>NW_006408833.1:1132910-1133466 GCF_000296735.1 Chrysochloris asiatica
CAATTAGTTATAGGCAGAAGACGGACTTACAAGCTTTCTATGGTGATATTTCTGGCTATTCCTTTCACTCTCCCTCCAGTGACTGTTTTATATTACAATGCATGGAACACCAAGGTTCAAAAGTCAGCCCAACATTATTCCCGCCTTTTCCCCATTCTAACCCTGTCCCAGTCTCTGGATCCCAGAGCTCTGTTGTTCCAAGGCTGTGTCTACATCCGTTTTTACCTCTGTCCCATTTAGCCCATTCATACCTGCCTAATTGTTCTCCCATCTGCCTTGTTCTTCCATTCCCCTCTTCCTACTTGTATATTGCCCCCCTCCCCAATACCCAAATTATCTTGTGCCTATTCCTTGCCCTGTGCTTCACCTTCCTCTCCCACCCTTATTCCTACCCCTACGTCCTAGCAACCTGCTAGGAATCCACTGTAGTGGATTAGTATGGGTTCTTTTTCTTAGTCTTTTACAGTAGTGGTCCTATGCAGTATTTTTCCTTTTGTGATTGACTAATTTCACTCAAATGTCCTTAAGGTTCATCCATGTTAGGAAGTGGCATGTA
>NW_006408833.1:1134127-1146945 GCF_000296735.1 Chrysochloris asiatica
GATATGTCGTTGCCAAAGATTTTTCCCCAGTCTGTGGATTCTCTTTTTACTCTCTTGGTGAAGTCTTTTGATGCACACAAGTTTTTTATTTTTAGTATGTCCCACTCATCTATTTTGTCTATTTTTATTTGTGTACTTTTCAAAATGTGTGGCAGCCTGTCTATGACCTGAATTAGTGCCCTCACGTTTGTTCCTATTTTTTCATTGATGATCTTCATAATTTTGGGATTCACATTTAGATCTTTGATCTATGATGAATTCATTTTTGTGTATGGTGTGAGGTAAAGGTAGTGTTTTAGTCTTTTACATATCGCTTTCCAGTTCTGCCAGCACCACTTATTAAACAGATTGTCTCTTTTCCATGCAATGTGCCTAGGCATTTTGTCGAAGATCATTTGGTGGTTGGGTTGATATCTAGATTCTCGATTCTGTTCTGTTGATCAATGTCTCTTTCATTGTACCAGTACCAGGCTGTTTTTACCACTGTAGCTGTGTAGTAAAGTTTGAAATCGGGGAGTGAGAGACCTCCAACCTTGTTCTTCCTTTTCAGCAGTGCTTTGCTTATCCTTGGTCTCTTTCCTTTCCATATAAAATTAGTAACTGTCCTTTCCATCTCTTTAAAGAATGTTGTTGGAATCTGGATTGGGATTGTATTGTATGTGTAGATTGCTCTGGGTAGTATTGACATTTTCACAATGTTGAGTCTTCCTATCCTGGAATATGGTACATTCTTCCACTTCTGTAGATCTCTTTTGGTTTCCTGTAGTAGTGTTTTGTAATTTTCTTTGTATAAGTCCTTTGTTTCTCTGGTTATGTTTATTCCTAGGTATTTCATCTTTGGTGTGGCTATTGTAAATGGAATTGTTTTCCTAATGTCTTTTTCATTGTTATTGCTGTTGCTGTAGAGAAATCCAATTGATTTTTGTATGTTAATCTTATACCCTGCCACTTTGCTGAATCTTTTGATGAGGTCTAAGAGTTTTTTTTACTGAGACTTTGGGGTTTTCTATATATAGGATCATATTGTCTGCAAATAAGGAGAGTTGTACTTCCTCTTTGCCAATTTGACTGCCTTTGATTTCTTTATCATGCTGTATAGCTCTTTGTTCTTTTCTTAAACAATACTTTTCTAATCTGAGGTGTCTCTCCTCTCCATAAAAAGTTTGTGATCATTTTTTCCATCTCTATAAAAATCTGGTATGGGATTGTATTACATATGTAGATTGCTTTGGGTAGTATTGACCTTTTCACACTGTTAAGTGTTCCTATTTGGGCGCATGATATATTCTTCCATTTTTGTAAATTTCGTTCGGTTTCTTGTAGTAGTATTTTGTAGGTTTCTTTAAATAGGTCTTTTGTTTCTCTAGTTAGATTTATTCCTAATTATTTCCTCTTTTGGGTGACTATTATAAAGGATATTGCTTTCTTAATTTCCTTTTCATTGCTGTCTTTATTATAGAGGGATCCAATGGTTTGTTTGTTGTTGTTTTTTTTAAAGATTTTACTGTGAATTGAGTGATAGAGTATATGAGAGAACATTAGTTTTGCACTCATTCTATCATATTTTGTTTCACTGCAATGATTACAACCCCTTCATGCATCATCATTTAAAAGTATTTGCGTTTATTCCCTCTGTTGTTATTTGATGTATACAAAAACACTCAGGAATATATAATCATTTAAACAACCAAAGGGCAAATTCTGCAAGTCAGCCTCCTGCACACAGCCTTTCTCTTTCCATGAGTATAGAGTCCTCAGCAGTTCTATCTCTCCATTTCATCACCTCTGCCTACATCTCTGGTGTTGCTCCTTCTCTGGTTAGGGTCCCATGTTACGTTCATGCTCTTCTTTTTTGATGGTCCTAGGGTTCTCTGTTCCTGAAATGTAAGATTAACTACCCCCCTTTTATGTTACACAACTTCTACCTTTACAGTTGTGACCATCGCAATTAGTCATGTTAACAATTACTCACTACTGAATCAAAAGAGCCCCATCCCCATCTCCTTTCACCAGACCTATCTAGACAACATGGGAACTATTCAGTAGGGATTCTACTTTTCCCCTCACACTCTGAAACTAAACTCCCTCTTGAAAATTTGTAAGCCAGCCACTTTGTTGTGCCTTTATAGACGCCCCCCATTTAAGTAGCCAATGTTTAATTTGTTCAGCCCTATCAACCCTGTATACCAAGCGGACAGGCTTGATCCTTGATGTGAAGACTTTTTCCTCTTGGTTGGTATTTTGAGCTACTACGTTCATAATTATAGGTCATGTTCATCAAATTGCAGCAAGTTAAATTTGTTTCCTTTATTAAATTTATTGTCCTCTAGTCAAACTCCGGTCATCAAGTCACACAAGCTAGGTCAAATGGGTACTATCTGCAAGTTTGGCATTCTTGTGCATCTCCCCTCACTTCACAAAGCTGGATGCTTAACTCTCAGCTCTAGCCCTCGGTGGTTAGGTCAGTGTCCATGGGCTAGGAGTTTCCAAGTCTCCCCAAACTTTGGACCAACCAGGCCTTCCTTTTCTCTCTCTCATCTCAAGGTCGACAAGAGTTTTTGGAACATGGTCGAACTCAGCCCATATCTTCATTACTGCCTTTCCCCCACTTCCACTCACATGTAGACTAAAGTGGTCACCAGTGAGCTTATATGACTGCTCATGTGTTCGCTTTGAGTTTCAGTCTCCAAGGGAGGTTTGTCTTGAAGGAACTTGATTGCTTGCCTTGATGGCTCCTTGGGGAATAGCTTGCTTGTTCTTGTAATAGCTAAATAGACTGCCATTTTAGTTTTTGTTTTTTCCTGCTGGTCTTTCTTTCAGGAAGTATCTTCTGTTCCTCTAGCCACTGTGGGCTGGCCTGTCCTTTGAAGTGGGAATGTCCCACCTCAGGAGGTCCTAGATGGGACTCAGGCTTCCACCTAAGGTCCTATACACTACAAAGGCTCCTCTAGAAGCCCATTGCACTGGACAAGTTGTAGAAGCTCTTTTAGACATTCCAATGAGTTATAAGCTGAAGATGGGCTTACAACCTTTCTATAGTCATGCTTCCCAATATTCCTTTTGATCCCACTCAAGTATCTATTTTACAATAGTAGGTGAGGGAAACCATTATCCATAAGACAGTCAAACATCTTAACATTATTTCCTCTATTTTACCCACTCAGATTATGCCCCAGTCCCTCTATCACACAGTCCTGTTGTTCCAAGGTTCAGCATACATCACTATTTACCTCTGTCCCATTTAGCCCATGCAAACCTACCTAAATGTTCCCCTATCTACCTTGTTCTTCCATCCCCTTACTCCTCCTTGTATATTGCCCTCCCCAACACTGGAAATATGATGTGTTTATCCCCTAACCTGTGTTCTACCCTCCCTCCCTTCCAACCCTGGTAATCAATAAAGAATTATTATTATTTTTAAATAATAAAGTAGAAACCAGGTGAGACATAGCACTCTGATGGAGATACTGTGACTCAGACCTAGATTCAGCACGTTTATTATATACACATCTGAAAGGAGGTGTTGGAGACAGGGAAAAGAAAAACATCTAGTGTTATTGATGCATGCAGTAAGTGGGACTTTATCAGAAGAATGTAGTTGCTAGGGAAACAGAGTTAGGGCAGCTAGATTTTTTTGTTTTGTTTTGTTTTTAAGGTTTTTATTGTGGATTGAGTGAAAGTTTACAGGGCACATCATCAGTTTCACATTCAACAATTCATATAACTTGCTTCATTACATTGACTATAATCCCCTCCATATACCATCAGTTAAAAGTATTTCTCTTTATCCACTTCAGGCCTTTTTTCTAGTTGTAAACAGTTCAGGGCCGGCTGTGGCCATTTGGTTTTAATTGGAAACTGTCTCTTTAAATTTCGAGGAGATCTGTGTGCAAGCGTAGTAGAACCCTCTGAAGGTGGGGCTGGGTTGCCCACTAGCTCAGGCACCCCTATAGTCACCAGAATGGAGGTGTGCAGACAGCAAGGGACCAATGAACAGATACCAAAAGAAAAGAATATCCACACCTTTATCTCAGCGGTTCTGCCAGGCGTCTGTGGCCGCTCCGATCCTTCCCTCACGTGGTCTCATCCAAGATGGTGGCTCCTTGAGCAGCCGAGCATCCCGGACTAGAAAGCAATAGATTTCTTGCTTCTGCCACAAATTCACCCAGCTGTAAGCTTTCACCTTTCAAGCTTCTAAATATTCCTTTATATGTGGTTCAGAGTTCTGGGACCCTCCCCTGAGCCTGCTTGGTCGGGTATTTTGTGTTGTTGTTTGCGGAGCTCACTGCTACACGGCCACCCGATCCGCCATCTTGTATGTTCTCCCGATTATTATTTTTTGTATGAATATATTTACTTAAGATTTTACAATAATGGCCTTATGCAATATTTGTCCTTTTGTGACTAATTTCAATCAGCATAATGTCTTCAAGGTTCATTCGTGTTATGCTGTGTCTTACAGCTGTCTTGTTATTTTTCAAGATAGCATAATATTCCATTGTGTGTATGTACCAAAGTTTGTTTATCCAAACCCATTGATGGGCACTTAGGCCGTCTCTATCTTTTTTCTATTGTGAATAGTGCTGCAACAAACTTTAGTGTGGATATACCTACTCAGGTTCTTGCTTATATTTCTTGTGGATATATACCAAGTAGAGAAATTGCCGGATCATAAGGTACTTCTATTTCCAACTTTCTGAAGAAGTGCCATACTGTTTTCCAGAGTGACTGAACCATTTTACATTCCCGCTAACAATGTAGGAGGGTACCAGTTACTCCACATCTTTGCCAGCATTTATTGTCCTCTGCTTTTTTGAACTTTGTTGTTATTGATGATGTGAGCTGATATCTCATTTTTGTTTTGATTTGTATCTCTCTAATAGTTAATGATCGTGAGCATTTCTTCATATGTTTGTTGGCTGCCTGAATGTCTTTGGTGAAGTGTCTGGTCATGTCCTGTGCCCATTTCTTTAATTGTGCTATTTGTCTTTTACTTATAGTGGTGTTGTAGTTTCCTATAGATTTTAGAAATTAGTACCTTGTCTGATGTGTCGTTGCAAAAGATTATTTTTCCCATTTTGTAGGCTCCCATTTTACTCTTTTGATGAAATCTTTTGATGCACATATGTTTCTAAGTTTTAGTGTGTCCCAATCATTTATTTTGTTTTCTTTTGTTGATGCAATTCTCACAATGTTTGATAGTCTATGTGTGCCCTGTATTAGAGCCCTTTCCTAATTTCCTTTTCAGCGCTGTTATTATTGGTATAGAGGAATCCTACTGATTTTTGTATGTTTATCTTGTACCCTGTCACTTTGCTGAATCTTCCAATGAGTTCTAGTACTTTTTTTGCTGAGTCTTTGGGATTTTCTATGTATAGGATCATATAATCTACAAATAGAGAACTCTTTACTTCTTTGCCAATTTGGAGACCTTTCATCTCCTTTTCTTGTCTTACAGCTCTGGATAAGACTTCCAACACAATGTTGAGTAGGAGTAGTGATAAAGGGCATCCTAGTCTGGTTCCTGTTCACAAGGGAAATGCTTTCAGTTTCTTTCCATTGAGAATGATGTTGGCTGTTGGTATTGTGTATATGCTCTTAATTATGTTGATGAATTTCTCTTCAATTTCAACTTTATTATCAAGCATGGATACTGGATTTAGTCAAGTGCCTCTTCTGCATTAATCGATATAACCAACTGATATAAGAAATGCACACATTCAAAAAGAATTATGAACCAAAATCAACATATTAACACAACATCTCCAACAATCAGAAACAGACCATCAAAATAAACTCCCAGAAATATTTATATGCTGAAATATGTTGATTGTTTTTCTGATATTGAACCATTCTTGCATCCCTGGAATGAATCCAAATTGGTCATGATGGTGTTTTTTAAAATATATTGTTGAATTCTTCTGGCTAGTTTTTTTTTTTTTTTTAACTGTTTTGTTGTGACTTATGTGAAAGTTTACATGGGAGAACATTAGCTTTATATTCATCTTATTGTATATCATTACATTGCCATGATTACAATCCCCTCCATGCAGCATCAACGAACCAAAGAGTACACCTCGCAAGCCTGAACCCTGGTCGTCAACACACAGCCCCTCTCCCTCTCTGGGTCTGGAGTCCCCAGCTGCTCCATCTCTCCATGTCATTGTCTCTGCCTCCATCTCTGGCATTGCTGGTTCTCTCGGTAGGGTCCTGCATTCCACTCTTCTCCCTTGATAGTCCCAGGGGCCTCTGCTTCTGGCCTGCAAAGTCAACCACTCCCTTCCTTTTGCTATAAAATGTTTACCTTTATGTTTCCAACCCTCACAGTCAGTCCTAATTGTAATTATTCATTACTGTACCACATGAGTGCTCTCCCCAACTCCTTTCGTCAGTCCTGCCCAGACAGATTGGATATTACTCAGTGCAGATTCTACCTTCTTCCATGCCCTCTGGATCTCGGCTCCCTCTTGAAAGCTTGTAAGCCAGTTACTTCTGCCTTTGTATCCCCCTCCCCCCATTTGGGGTAGCCAATGTCTAAGTTGCCCTTCCCTGTCTACTCTGTGTATTGAGGGGGATGGGAATGATCCTCGCTGTAAAGACTTTTTCCCTCTTTTGAGCTACTGCGTCCATAGGTGTAGGTCAAGTTCATCAAATTGTATCAGATTACTCTTTTATTCCTCTTCTTTCTTCTTCTAGTTGAGTTCTGATCATCCAGCCTTTGAAGCCAGGTCAAGTGGGTGTTCTTGTGCATACGCCCTCTCTTCTTATTAGCTGAATGCTTCACTCTCCACTCTAGTCCTCTGTGGCTATGTCACTGACTCTGGGCCCAAGACTCCCCAGGTCTTGCCAAACTGCTAGCCAGCCAGGTCTCCACCCGGGTTCACGGGAGTGTATTGAACATGGTTGGATTTAGCTCACAGCTTCATTGCTGTTTTCCCCTTATTGGTGACCAAAGTGGTCACCAGTCAAAGCACATGTCTGTTTGTGTATTCCCATTGAGCCTTAGTCTTGGAAGGGGGTATGCCTTGAGGGGACCTGACCGCTTGCTTTGATGTCTTCTGGGTGAGCAACTTGCTTGTTCCTTGTAGTTGTCAGTCAGACTGCCATTATTGTTTTGTATGGTTCCTGTTGGTCTTTTTTTTTTTTTTTTAAGTATCTTCTTTTCTTCTAGCCACTCCAGGCTGGTCGGCTTGTCCTTTCCAGTGGAAATTTCCCACCTCAGAAGACTCTGGATGGTGTTCAGGATTCCACCTATGTTCTTATGTAATGCAGAGGCTCCACAGGAAGCCTTCTTCACTGGGCACTTTGTAGCCCCATTTTAGGTATTCCAATCAATTATAGGCAGAAGACAGACTTACAAGCTTTCTATGGTGCTATTTCTGGCTATTCTTTTCTCTCACCATCAAGTGTCTATTTTATAATGGTATGCCAGAGAAACCAAGATTAAAAAGACAACCAAGCATCTTGACATTATTTTCCCCTTTTTGCCCATTCCAACCTTGTCTCAGTCACTGTATCCCAGAGCCCTGTTGTTCCAAGATTGAGCATACATCATTATTTACCTCTGTCCCATTTAGCCCATGCAAACCTGCCTGTTTTCCCATCCACCTTGTTCTTCCATTCCCCTTCCCTTTCTTTTGAATTGCCACCCTCCCCAGCACCCAAATTATCCTGTGTCTATTCCCTACCCTGTGCTCCACCTTCCTCTCCTTCCCCTAACCCCAACCCCCACATCCCGGTAACCAGCAAAGAATCCCCACCCCCTTTAGTATGGGTTCTATGCAGTGACTGACTAATTTCACTCAACATAATGTCCTCAAGGTTCATCCATGTTATGTGATAGCTTACAGCTTCCTTGCTGTTCTTCAAGGTAGCATAATATTTCATTGTTTGTATGTACCACAGTTTGTTTATTCATTCTTCAGTTGATGGGCACATAGGCTCTCTGCATCTTTATGCTATTGTAAATAGTGCTGCTATGAACATTGGTGTGCACATATCTACTCATGTATGGTTCATATTTCCTGTGGGTAAAATACAAAGTAGAGGAATTGCTGGATCATAATGTATTTCTATTTCGAACCTTCTGAGGAAGCACCATATTGCTTTCTAGAGTTTTTGGACCATTTTGCAATCCCACCAGCAATGCAGAAGTGTCCCAGTCTCTCCACATCTTCGCCAGCATTTATTATCCTCTACTTTTGTGATCTTTGCTGTTATTGCTGGTGTGAGATGATATCTCATTTTTGTTTTGATTTGCATCTCTCTAATGGCTAGTGATCATGAACATTTCTTCATATGTTAATGTTGGTGCCTGGATCTCCTCCTTGGTGAAGTATCTGTTCATGTCGTGTGCCCAGTTTTTAATTGGGTTATTTGTCTTTTTCTTGTAGAGGTGTTGTAGTTTCCTATATATTTTAGAAATGAGTCTCTTGTCTGATGTGTCGTTACAAAAGATTTTCTCCCATTCTGTGGGTTCCCTTTTTACTTTTCTGGTGAAGTCTTTTGATGCACATAAGTTTTTAGTTTTCAGTATGTCCCAATCATCTCTTTTGTCTATTTTTGTTTGTATAGTTTTCAAAATCTTTGGCAGTCTGTGTATTCCCTGAATTAGATCCCTCACATTTTTCCCTATTTTTTCTTGGATGTCCTTAATAATTCTGGGATTCACATTTAGGTCTTTAATCCATGCTGAGTTGGTTTTTGTATAAGGTGTGAGGTTGTTGTTGTTAAGGGCCATCGAGTCGGTTCCGACCCATAGCGACCCTGAACAGGGTTTCCAAGGCTGTAAATCTTTATGGAAGCAGAAAGTCTCATCTTTCTCCCGCGGAGCAGCTGGTAAGGTGTGAGGTAAAGGTCTTGTTTCAGTCTTTTTCATATCACTTTCCAATTCTGCCAGGAATTTTCTGTTGAAAAGACTATCACATCCCCATGCAATATATTTAGGTACTTTGTTGAAAATCAGTTGGCTGTATGTAGATGGGTTAATTTCTGGATTCTCAATTCTGTTCCATTGATCTATGTATCTTTCATTGTACCAGTACAAAACCGTTTGACCACTGCAGCCATGTAATACATTTTTAATTCGGGAATTGTGAAGTTTCCAACTTTATTCTTAAGCAGTGCTTTGCTATCGTGGATCTCTTTCCTTTCCATATAGAGTTTGTAATTGTTTTTTCCATCTCTTTGAAGAATGCTGCTGGAATCTGGATTGGGATTGCATTATATGTGTAAGTTGCTTTAGGCAGTATTGACATTTTCACAATGTTAAGTCTTCCTACACAGAAGCATGGTACAATGTTCCATTTTCGTAGGTCTCTTTTGATTTCTTGTAGTAGTGTTTTGTAATTTTCTTTGTATAGGTCCTTTGCTTCTCTGGTTACATTTATTCCTAGATATTTCATCCTGTAGGCGGCTATTGTAATTGGTATTGTATCCTTTTCAGCGCTCTCATTATTGGTATAGACGAATCCAACTGACTTTTGTATATTGATCTTATATCCTGCCATTTTCTTGATCTTCCAATGAGGTCTAGTACCTTTTTTACTGAGTCTTTGGGGTTTTCTACGTATAGGATCATATCGTTTGCAAATAGAGTTTTACTTCCTCTTTGTCAATTTGGATGCCTTTAATTTCCCCATCTTGCCTTAGAGCTCTTGCTAAGACTTTCAGCACAATATTGAATAGGAGTGGTGACAAAGGGTATCCTTGTCTGGTTCCTGTTCGCAGAGGGAAGGTTTTCAGTTTCTCTCCATTGAGAATAATTTATGCTGTTATTTTTATATATATGCTCTTGATTATGTTGAGGAATTTCCCTTCAATTCCTACTTTGTTGACTGTTTTTATCAGGAATAAACATTGGATTTTGTCAAATGCCTTTTCTGCATCAATCGATATGATCCTGTGGTTCTTTTCTTTTTTCTTATTTATACGGTGGATTACGTTGATTATTTTTCTAATGTTGAACCATCCTTGCATCCCTGATATGAATCCTACTTGATCTTGATGTGCTGCTGGATTATGTTGGCTAGTATCTTGTTGAGAAATTTTACATCTATATTCATGAGGGATATTGGTCTATAATTTTCTTTTTAGTGATGTCCTTCCCTGGTTTTGGTATGAGTGTTATGCTTGCTTCATAAAATGTATTAGTAAGTTTTCCATCTTCTTCTATATTCTGGAATAATTTGAGTAGAACTGGTGACAGGTCTTCCCTGTATGTTTGGTAGAACTCACCAATGAAGCCATCTGGACCTGGACTTCTTTTGGTTGGGAGTTTTTGATGACTTGATCAATTTTTTCTTTTGTTATGGGTTTGTTCAGGTTTTCTACTTCACTATGTGTGAGTTTAGGTAGGTCGTGTTTTTCTAAATATGCATCCAAAGGACTTATAAAAATGTATCCATCTCTTCTAAGTTTTCAAATTAGTTGGAGTACAACTTTTAATAGTATTCTGTTATTTTCCTTTTGACTTCCTTTGCTTCCGTTGTGAAATCGCCCATGTGGTTTCTAATGCGTGTTATTTGTGTCTTCTCCCTCTTTTCTTTTGTTAGGTTTGCCAATGGTCTGTCAATTTTGTTAATCCTTTCAAAGAACCAGCTTCTTGTCCTGTTGATTGTTTCTATAGTTTTACTGTTTTTTTTATCTCATTTATTTCTGCTCATATCTTTATTTTTCTTCTTTTCTTTTGGTGGCTGTAGGTTCCCTCTGTTGGTCTGTTTCTAATTTTTGTAGATGATATATAATGTGTTAATTTTGGTTCTTTCTTAGTTTTGGATGTGTGCATTTATTGCAATAAATTGTCCTCTCAGCACTACTTTCACCATGTCCCAAATATTTTGGTATGTTGTGGTTTCATTCTCGTTTGTTTCTAGGAAATCTGTGAATTCATGTTTTATTTCTTTTGCTACCCAATTGCTTTTCAGCAGGGTGTTATTCAGTTTCCATGTATTTGATTTATTTCCTTGGTCTTCCTATTGTTGATTTCTAATTTGATATAATTGTGGTCTGAGAAGATGCTTTATAGTATTTTGATATTTGTAAATTTATGGAGGTTTTTTTTGTGGCCTAACACATGTTCTATTCTGGAGAATGTTTCATGTGCAAGGGAAAGAATATGTGTTGTGCAGTTGTTGAGTTGAATACTCTCTACACATCTGTGAGATCCAGTTGGCTGATTGTGTTCTTTAGTTCCTCTGTGTCTTTGTCATGTTTCTTTCTGGTTGTTCTATCCATTTTTAAAAGCAGTGTATTAAAATCATACACTATTATTGTGGATTCATCTATTTCTTTCTTCAAATCTATTAGAATTTGCTTTATATATTTTGGCACTCTCACTCTGAGCATAGATATTTATTATTGTTATATCATGTTGTTCAATTGTCCCTTGAATCATGAGATAATGTCCATCTTTAACTATTATGCTGGGTTTTGCCTTAAAGTTTATTTTATCAGATGTGTAAGATATGTGTGTAAGATGTGTGTGTAAGATGTGTCTCTTGCAGACAGCATATTGAAGGATCTTGTTTTCTTATCCATTCTACCACCCTCTGTGTCTTAACTGGTACATTTAATCCGTTTATATTCAGTGTAATTATCGATAGGTATGGATTAACTGCTGCCATTATGTATATATATTTTTTGTGGTGTTGCTGCTTTCTTTGTTCTGTGTGTCTTCCTGTCCTGAGTTCATGGTTTTTGTGTTCTTTCTTGTGAGTTTCCTTATAGTTTTAATGTTTCATGTTCTTGGATTTTCATTCTCTTGGTATGTTGTGAAGTGTTAATTTTCTTTGAGATTACCTTATATTCTATTAAGTTTTCCATCCATTTAGTGCAATCTATTTCATCCTGTAATCTACCTGACCTCACCATCTGGATCTCTGTTCCTATATGTTTACCTTCTTTCACATTTTAATTGTTTTGATCATAGACTGACCTCCCAGATTTTCTGAGTTTGTTCTTATAGTTTTGTTCTGTTCTCGACTCTTCCATCTATTGATTTAGTTTTGGGAGGTACTACAATGTATGTCAATCTCTAGCTGCCATCTGTTCTTGTTGGTTCTCAGTCCACAGAACTCCCTTTAGGATGTTTACTAGTGCAGAGTTGGCTTTGGCAAAACCCCTTAGCTTCTGTTTATCCTAGAATGTTTTGATTACACCGTCATATTTAATTGATAGCTTTGCTGGACAAAGGATTCTTGGTTGGAAGATTTTTCTTTCAGGGTTTTATATATGTCTCCCCATTGCCTTCTTGCTGCATGGTTTCTGCTGAGAGATCCAAGCTTAATCTGACTTGCTTGCCTTTGTATGTAATGCTTCTCTTTTTCCTAGCTGCTATCAGGATTATGTACTCTTCTTTGAATTTGGAGAGCTTGATTATCATGTCTTGATGATTTTCTTTTGGAGTCTATCCTTCCTTAGGTTCGCTGAGCTTCTTGAATGTTTATCTTTTCACTTTTCAAGGTATTAAAGCAAGTTTCTTTCAGCTGTTCTTCAACTATTTCCTCTGTGGACTTGTGTGATTCTTCCTGTTCTGGAATGCCTATTCCTTTTCATGTTGTCCAACATGAATCTTAGACCTTCTTCAGATTTTTTCATCCTTTTTACTACCTGTTCTTCTATCTTAGCAGTATTGAGAGATTTGTTTTCTAGCTCACTAGTTCTGCCTTCCATTCCTTCTGTTGTCTATTTCTGATATTCTATTATTGATTGTTTGAACCTCTTTCTGTAGGTTTTGAATTGTTTCCAATGCTGTATCTATCTTATTTAATTGTTCCTGTAGCACTTTCCTGACTTCTTCCTTATTTTTCTCAACTCCA
>NW_006408833.1:1148041-1163473 GCF_000296735.1 Chrysochloris asiatica
CTCTTCTGCTTGGTCTTGCCATTGGTCTCACCCAAGTTGTTGGCTCCAGGCCGCCAAGCCCAAAAGATTCAAAAGTACGTGATTTCTTACTTCCAGTACAAGTTCCACTAGCTATAAGCCTTCAAACTTTTAAAATATTCCTACCTATGTGGTTCTGGGTTTTGGACCTCTGCCCTGAATCTGCTTTGCCTGGTATTCCTGATTGCAAACCTCACTGCACGTCTACCCTAGCAGCCATCTTGGCTGCTGTCTCTTATCAATCCAGTGATGGACAGCAAATATGGCTGGGTAGAGCTTCTGTGTTCCAATTGCTGAGGAAACATAGAAAACAGTGGGAAGAAGAGGAAGAAAAAACCAAGGTGGGTGGGGGGAGATATATGAAGAAAGAAAGAAAAAAAAAGGCAGCAAAATATTGGTGCAAATGCTAGCATCCAAATATGACTATAGTGAAAGTGTAGTGTTTGCTCCAGTGGAGCATTCACTACTGAAGATGGAGGTTCAGGGGTAGGTGCTACTGAATTGATGGGAAGTGAGCTACCTGCTCTGTGGTATCAAAAAAGTGAGGAGGAGGAGGAAGAAAAGATAAAAATAAATTCAATAAAAAACAAGAAAGGGGAGGAAGGGAAGAACTAAGTAGAAAGTAAAATATAGGGAGGAAAGGTGGTACAATACTGACACCAACATTATCCTCTAAAGAACTTATTCCATGGGAATGCTCACCACCATTCATGAGTAGCAAGAGTAGTCACTTCTGACTGCAAAAGTGAGGGGGGTGCAGACA
Organism: Chrysochloris asiatica; assembly: GCF_000296735.1. NCBI lineage: Eukaryota > Metazoa > Chordata > Mammalia > Afrosoricida > Chrysochloridae > Chrysochloris > Chrysochloris asiatica. Next base: position 1,148,823 of record NW_006408833.1, read on the forward strand.
CTGTATGGGATCACAAAAAGGGGGGAGTAGAAGTTAGAGGAATAAGAAAAGTAAAGAGAAAAATGAGCAAAGGAAGAGAAAACAACAAAGAAAGCAAAAGAGGTAGAAAAAAGCAGTGTTGGAAATGCTGCATGCGAATGTATACCACTGACCTGGGAAAGATGTGGGCCAGTGCTGCTAATTGAAGTGGTAGAAAGGTATGGGGTGTCCATTTCGTGAAATCAAAAAAATATTTTTAATGGACTATAGAAGAGAAAGCAAAGACAAAAAAGGGAGATAGAAGTAAGAAAAAAGATAAAGAAAAAAAGCAGCATAGCACTGGCAGTCAGGGGGTATTTTTTAATGAGCTGTTGGGTGGGTGGCGGGGGTGCACTTCTAGTCATTAGAAGTTTGTGCAAAGTAATGGGGATCTTTGATCACCAATTACTAATGTGGGTGTTGGTACAGTCCTGGGCTGGTAGAGCTTGTTATCTGGTTCTGGCTTTGTTCAGAACTCTGTTTGCAATAATACAAAATGACCATGCTGTGCTTGTTCTTTATATCTACTAATTTGTTATTTTTGTTCAGTGTCTCCCTCTTGTCAGTTTTTAATCTACAGCACTATCTTGTCCTTTTAGGCTCTGGGTTCCAGGATTGTAATCCTTATCTGTTTCACTTGGTTTCTTGAGTCTTTGTTGCAGAGGGTCTAGGTATATCTACTTAGTTTGCCATCTTGGATATGCCTCTTCTCCTCTACTTGTTTAGAAGTTACATATTCTTTCAGTGGTTATTGTAGATATTTTGAAATCTGAATTTTAACAAAATCTGAAGTTAATAAATATTCTTTTCTATTATTTTCCACACACAAGTAAAATTTTGCTAAATAAAATTTAAAAATGGTTGTCGCAGTATATTGACAGGTAAATGCCAGAAATTCAAACTAGATTCAGAAGAGGACATAGAATGAGAGATATCATTGCTGATGACAGATGGATTTTGCTTAAAAGTAGAAGATACTAGAAAAATGTTTGCCTGTATTTTATTGATGATGCAAAGGGATACAACTGTGAGGATCAAAGTTATGGATAACATTGCAAAGAATGGAAATTCCAGAACCCTTAACTTCTATTAGAGAGAACCTTTATATAGACCAAGAGGCAGTCATTGTAACAGAGCAAGGAGATAGTGCATGATTTAAAATCATGAAAAATGTGTGTCAGGGTTGTATCCTTTCACCATATTTATTCAATTGGTATATAGAGCAAATAATATGAGAAGGTGGACTATATGAAGAAAAGGGTGACATTAGGATTGGAGGAAGACTCTTTAACAACCTCTGATATTCAGATGAACAACCTTACTTGCTAAAAATGAAGAGGACTTGGGATACAGCAAATTTACTTAATATGGCTCTTCTATCCATAATCTTTCTAACTCCCACAAAATGACTGGGTTGTTGTTGTTAAGTCCTGTCGAGTTGGTTCCAACTCATAGTGACCCTGCATAAGTTTTCTGAAGACTGGCTGGTGGGTTTGAACAACCGACCTTGCGGTTAGCAGTTCAGTGCTTATCCTACAGTGCCACACCATGCAAATAGGGTGTACATGACTCTAACATGGAGATTGATTATTTTTTCCATTACACTGGGTTTTAAATGAAGGAGGTAGGGGGATCTCACTACCAACAAGAAAGAAGAGTGATGAACAGAGAGTGTCTTTTGGACCTTAAGATCCGTTGTGGAGAGGCAACAGCAGAGAAACAGCATGGAGGCAACATGGAGAGATAGAGGAACATGCTTCCCAGCCCACAGACCTAGGGAGGTTAGAAAGTCAGTTGGATTCCTTTTCAAATCTGTTTGTTCCTTGGTCATATTTTCCAGGCAAAGAGGAAACTAGTAAACTTTATTTTCCCCAAAACACTATAAATTTTCAGTATCATTTGTTGAAATACCCATTCTTTCCTCAACTTGCTTGTGGTACTTAAGTTTTCATTAGTGGTAGAAGCTGTCTTGATTAAGATTAGACTAACTGATTCTCCATAATCCTTCCCTACAAACAAAGGAAAATCATATAGGGAATGTTTACAGCTAGTAAGCTCCTCTCAAGTGTGCTCATACTTTAATATAGGGAATTCCTTTAATATAGGGAATGTTTACAGCTAGTAAGCTCCTCTCAAGTGTGCTCATACTTTCCTTCCATTTGTATGTTTACAAAGAATAATCAACAGGTTATTCCCAAACCTGTTGATGCCATTGCACTTTTAATTGCAATAGCATAAGTCAGGTAAATAAACTGATAAAATATGAATGTGAAAAGAATAAGAATCATAGTTTCTATGAAAACTAATTGAACTGCTTTGGAAAGGCTTGATAAAGGTAAAATCCATAAAAAAAAATAGTGTCATAACAATCATTCCAATGAACTAATGGACCACCTAAATGTCAGTCCCAATGACCCTGAGAACCAGATGGTGCCCAACTACCACTACCAACTGCTCTGAAAGGGATCAAATGGAAAAAAATGTGGGACAAAGCTCAAATTCATAAAAAAAAAAGTCCAAGTTGACTGGTTAGATAGAGACTATTGGTCACTTTTCAGATTTTGAACTGAACTCACCCCCCTAGCTCATTTTTCAGTCAAGCAATCGATAGCTCTTTGGGGCTAGGGGTACAACAACACAGTGAGTTATGCACACTATACACTGGTCAACAATTCAAGATAAAAATGGGAGCCTTTACCAAAGGACAAAATTCAGAAGGATGGGAAAAGAAGGAGGAATGTAAATGAGAAACACAAGGAGTAAATGGGATAAATGATGTTACATTGAGGGGACTGCAACTGAGATGAAATGAAGTGCATGATTGGTTGAATGTAAAATTCATCATTTGCTCTTTAAACTTTTACCAATTCACAATAATTTTTTAAATCTGGGTTCATACATAATCTAAGGGGACACCAGGGTCAATTGGTATAACATAGTCAATAAAAACAATGTTCTACATCCTACTTTGGTGGGTAGTGTCTGGGATCTTGAAAGCTCATGAGTTGCTGTCTCAGGTGCACCTATTGGTATCTCCATGTATGGAAGAAAGAAGAGTGATAAGAACTGAAGTGACTTGGAATCAATTAGTCCAATGTACTAATGGAACATATCAGTCTCCATGACTCTGAGACCAGAAGAACTAGATGGTGCCACTATGAACTATTCTGAAAGGGACCACATTAGAGGGTCGCAGATAGAGTGGGAGAAAATGTGAAACAAAACTCCAAACTATTCAATAATAACAAAAAAAGACAGAGTTTACTGGTCATAAAGAGACTAGAGGATCCTGAGACTATGGTCCTCAACCCCCCCTTCAGGTCTGGAATAGAACTCCCCTTGTAGCCCAATTTTCATCCAAACAGTAGATATAGGTTTAGAGGGGGGGCGAGGCAACAACACTAATAAGGTATGCTTACTATGCTCTAGTGAGCTAGAAAGTGGGATCTAAAAAGCAGGATACCTGTTGTTGTATGGAGGAGACAGTCATCATGGAAATAAAACAGATTATGATCTAATGTAAATCTTGTCTGTAAACCTTCACTCAATTCACAATAAAAAGTTTTTAAAAATGGGGTCACATTAGATGTAGAAAAGACAAAAGCAAAGTATCCATGGGGAAAGCAGTAAAATTCTGAAAGGAATCTGTTCAAACTGCTACAAAATAATCTTCAAGTTCTTACTCCACTTTAAAGTAGCCAAAACTATAATTCATAGATGTTGCACTGTGTAAGAAAAATGAGGGAGCAAGCATATTAGAGGACGCAAATACAAAGAAAGGGCATTGATTTTAAGTAAAGATTTGAGAATGAATACTTATTTTTATGTTTTAACTTAAAATATTAAATGTATTTATTTTTCATCTCTATTATATCCTTCATTTATTTATTGACTTTTTCCTTTAGCTCTAATACCCAGTAGCAATTGCAATAATAAGGTGGCTTCTTCTCTACCAAATTCCTCTTAAGAAATCTTGCTTTTATATACAAAGTTTTCAATAATTTTATATCTATATAGTCATTCTTCATCAGAATTTGACATTTTATACAGTTGCTACCTTAGAGTTTTGTCGTTATTAATGGTGTATTAGTCATACCTTCATATTGTTTTGATATTTGGTAGGACTAATATGATTTACAAATAAAAAAGAATACTAGACTAGTGTGTCCATGGGAACAGTGTGGTGGTTATGCACATTGTCTCCTTTTCCTTTTTGTTCCCTTACACTTTTGATTGCTACTCAGCACAAATATCCTGGAATTGGATTCAAAATGTAACCTTTATTATTACAATCATTTCAGAACCGTTAATCTTGCTTTTTTGTGGAATATTTTTTATAATTTAAATTTTCTCAGAAAATATAAATATTAATGTAGCAAACACCCATATGCATACAATCATTGTTAACATCTTAATACATTTAATTTAAATATGTGTTTTAAAATGCAATAAAGCAGTGATATAATAAAATTGAATTACCCTTTGTCACCTATCTTCAGTTCTATTCACCTCCTCCCAGTGCCAAAAACTATTATGAATTTAGTGTTCATGCCTTAATACTTCTAACAGGGAACTCTTGTGGTGCAATGATTAAAGTGCTCAGCTGGTAACCAAAAGGTCTGCTGTTTAAATCCATCAGAAACATGTAGCAGTCTGCTTCCATAAAGATTACAACTTTGGAAACCCCATGGGAGAGTTCTACTCTGTTCTATAGGATTGTTATAAATTTGATTGGACTTCATGGCAATGTTTTTTTTTTTTTTAATAAAAGTAAAGTATTGCATTGTGTGCCTTTTAATTTTACAGAAATAGTTGCAAATGTAAACATGTATGTACACTCCCAAATTGTTTTTTTTTCCCTTTCACTCAGATGTTGATAGTACATAGATCTAGCTTATTTGTTTCAATGACTTTATAGTATTCTATTATAGGACAATTCTATATTGCATTTTCATGCCCCTACTGAAGTATTCATTAACAACCTGCAATATGCAGATGATACAGGCTTGCTTGCTGGAATCAAAGAGGACTTAAAATACTTACTGATGAGCCTTTGGTATAGGTTGCATCTCAATGTAAAGAAAACAAAAATCCTCACCACTGGACCAATAAACAACATCCATATGAATGAAGAAAAAATTGAAGTTGTCAAAGACTTCATTTTGCTAGGATCAACCATCAACACTCATGGAAGAAGCAGTAAAGAAATCAAATGACATATTGCATTAGTCAAATGTGATGCAAAAGTCCTCTTTAAAATGTTGAGGAGCAAAGATGTCAAGTTTGAGGACTAAGGTATTTTCAATAACCTCATATGTATATGAAAGTTGGACAATGAATAAAGACCGTAGAATAATTGATGCATTTGAGTTATGGTGTTGGAGGAGAATATTGAAAATACCACGGGCTGCCAAAAGAACAAATATACTTATGTTGGAAGAAGTACAGCCAGAGTGCTCCTTGGGAGCCAGGATGTCCAGACTTCATCTCTCATACTTCGGATATATTGTCAGGAGGGATTAGTCATTGGAGAAGGATATCATGTTTGATAAAGTGAATAGTCAGAGAAAAAGAGGAAGACCCCCAGTATGATGGATTGGCACAGTAGCAGCAACAATTGGCTCAGGTGTAGTAACAGTTGTGAGGTTGGCCCAGGACCAGGCAGTATTTCATTCTATTGTGCATAGTGTCACTATAAGTTGGTACTGAATCAATGGCACCAAGCAACAACAACAATTGAAGTACAAGTGTGGTGTAGTGAATTATCTAATGTCTCTTCTAATCATAGTCTGTAACTACCACCAAACAACGTTTCTGTTCTGCTGGGTCTGGGTAAGAGAAGGTAGGAGAAAATATTGATAGGATGGCATGTTTCACCTGTGGATGTTAATGGAATTCATTGCATTTGCAAGAACTTGAAACTTTAGCATGGATATATATAAATCTCAGAACCATCTCAGAAGCAGGAAGGGGGAATCCCACTAGTATCAGAGAAGAGCCAGGAGTAGAGTGTGTCCTTTGGACCATGAAATCCCTATGCATTGAGCTTCCTTGGGCCAGCCAAAGAAAACTGTGACACTAAAGGAGTGGCAGAGGAGCAGTATCAGCAGAACCAAGAAGTAGAGCATGAGACAGAACAGTAGACTTACCAGCCCATGGAACAAGTAAAGCTGAGTGACTTTGGGAATGAAACCTGCTTGTGGAGTGAATCTCCTCCTAACACTTAAGTAGGGCAGCTAGGTTTGCTGACCCATGGAGCTAGAGCTGAGTGCTTTCAGGCTGAGGCTTATTGTGGAGTGGTGTGTTCTATGGGCATTTATCAGCAGTTGACAGGAACAACTATTCCCTGAACATTTCTAACCCTGAATTGTAACCTGTTAACTTCCCTAATAAACCACATAACTGTGAGTATGCCATCTAAGTTCTGTGTAACCATTGCAATGGATTATTAAATCCAGTTAAGCAGAGAGGGCTGTGGGAGAATGGTCAGTACTTCATATTTCTGCAACAAGTATACCTATACACCAGGTAATTTTATGCTATTAAAAGGCTACAGTGAACATCTTAGACCATTTATTCTGGTGCACATGTTGGAAAGAAGATACCTAGAAGAAAAGTTATTGGACAATGTGGTAAATTGTGTGCATTAAAAAAAAAAAAACAAAAACCCATCAATTTGTTCTTAATGTGATTGCTCCAGAAATACTTGGGGGTGGTGCTTGGTGGCAGACTAGGCAGAAAGGCCATGCAGACCCCCATCAGTGAAAGCACAGAAAACCAGACAAAGCAGATTCAGAGGGCCATCCCAGAACTCTGTGCTTCAGATAAAGTGACACATAAGTGGTTTGAGTGCTTACCAGGAGTAAGATTTGGAATAGGAGCAAGCAAGGAGGTAACGGCTGATCTGTGGTGGCCTTCGTGTTCTGCCACAGCCATTGTGAAAGGGAGAAAGCATAAAAAGGGAAAAGAGAGTGCTCCCAGTGAAGAAACCAGCCAGGGATCTGCAGAAACAGAGGTGTTGTTGTTTATTTGTTTTTCTCTTTTCTTCCTCCTTATCACATCTTTTCTTTTGCTGTGTAATCATCTCCACATTAGTGACCAGAGAGGAGACTTGGATGAGTACAGACCCCCAGGGAGAGTCTTACATCACGTGCAAGGTTTTGCCATGCACAGAATGATTGGCATTGTTCTGTGCTGCATGGGGGAAGGATTTGCACTGGGCATAAGTGAAGACAGAAAAAAAAACTTATCCAGCAGTTTATTCCAAAGTGGATCTGGCCAGGACTTGAAGGGAAGGGAAAAAAGGAAGGCCTGGACCAGATAACATTGGCACAGTGGGTGTTTCTCAGTCAGCTTTGAAAGCAAGAGTCCATTGTTGTTGTTGTTAAGTGCTGTCAAGTCGATTCTGACCCATAGCAACACTATATAGGGTTTCCAAGGAGAAGCTGTGAGATTGAACCACTGACCTTGCAGTTCAAATGACTTTGCAGTCTGACGCATTAGCCCCAGCACCACACCAGGACTCCCCATCAGGTGGCGCTAAATAATTACTCATATTTTCCTGTGATTTTTATTTTGCTCTTTGTTGTTTTTTCTGGGTTTCATAGTTTTATATACATATTTTTCCTGGCTATTTATGATGTTTGACATTGGTTTTTAGTATTGAATTTTGGCCTTGTTTCTATCTTGTGGGTAAGATTTTGCTTCATTCCTCACATGACAAGAGACGGAAACAGCAGCTATATAGCCAAGATACAATTGCACCCAGGAAAACCCCACCAATAGGGCAAAAGCCAATACCAGCTGCAATGCACCAAAGAAGCTTCCATAAGCAACACCAGCTAAAAACACTCTGAAATGAATTGGAAAAGCAGAGAACACAGAAGACCATCTCCTGATCACATCTACCAGAAGGCAATTGGAGTGTGCTTAAGAATACACCATCATCAGTGGCAGATTAGGGAGAAGTGCCGTGCATATCTCCACCAGCAATAACACCGAATACCAGATGAATCAGGTTCAGGAGATGGTCCCAGAACTCTGAACTACATATAAAGGAGTATTTAGAAAGACCAAAGGCTTACTGCTAGTGCGTTTGTAGCAGATGCAAGAAAGGTGGTGTTTTCTGATCTGCAAATTTGTGGGTCCCAGAGTGGCCATCTTGGGCATGACCGAGCAGGAGAAGGATCAGAGGAAAGTTCCCACTACAGAAGTCTGACCTATCCTCAGAGATAAAGATGTGAACATTTTTCTTTTCTGTTCATTTTTCTCTCTTTGTCTTCACACCTTCACTCTGGTGACTAGAGGGGGCGCTTGAGCTAGTGGATAGCCCCTGCCCCCGGAGGGTTCTACTATGCTTGCACACAGATCTGTTCAGCAAAGACCACTGTGTGCAGAATCTAAGAAAGGGGAGTAATCAACAAGAGCTGCTTAAGACTGAAAGGTCTCTCAGAATGGCTCGAGCCAGACCTCAGCTGTTTCTTACTAGGAGAAACTCCTTAACAGGGTTGTGGAGAGACAGACAGACAGACAGACTAAAAAAGAAACAGAGCAAAAATTAATTCCTGAGTTGCATCATAAGGAGCAACAGTAACATCTTGAAATTTCTTAGGTGGCTTTGAAGGCAAGAAGCTGAGAGAGAGGGGTGTTAAAGTCATACTCATATTTTGCTACAGATTTTGTGTGTGTGTTTGTGATTATAGACTGTAGTATTCAATATGGTTCTTTCTTCTTTTTTTTTTTTGCTGTTGTTGTTTTGTTTTTTGGTCCCTCTTTTACCTTCAGGGGCTCTTTCTCTCCCTATATTGAAATTGTTGTTGTTGTTGTTAAGTACCATGCAGTCGGTTCCGACTCATAGTGACCGTGCACAGGGTTTCTGAGGCTGTAAGTCTTTACGGGAGCAGAAAGCCTCATCTTTCTTCCACAGAACCGCTGGTGGTTTCAAACTGCTGATCTTGAGGTTAGCATCCCGATTCATAACTATTACACTATGTCCTATAAAATCCCACCATTCAGGCAAGAGCCAATACCAGCTGCTACACACCAGATAGACAGTCAACACTTGCTACAGTTACTTTGAGTTGAATAATAAAAAAGTAAAAATGGAAGCCCATCTCTTGATCACATGTACCTGGAGGCAATGAAAAAGCTTAATCATACATCAACAAACATCTAATTATTGAAAACACATCTAATTATTGAAGATGCCTAAGAAACAACTAAAGATATTGGCACATGTCCAGAAACAAGATAGAATAACTGAGACAAATGAGTTGGAGATAGACCTAGACTTCCCATTGGAAGAAAGGCAGGCCTTGGAACTGCCTGAGAAGGAATTCAGGCGAATGATATTGAGGTTCATCCAAATGCTCCACAAAGGGGTTTAGAAAAGTAAGGAAGAAGTCAGGAAAGCACTACAGGAACAATCAAATAAGATAGATATAGCATTGGAAACAATTCAAAACCTGCAAAAAGAGGTCCAAATGATTAATAATAAAATATCAGAAATGGACAATACATTAAAAGGGCAAAGGAGTAGAATTGAAGAGATGGAAGCCAGAACCAGAGTGCTGGAAGACAAATGTCTCAATATTGCTAAGATAGAAAAGCAAGCAGAAAAAAGGATTAAAAAAATGAAGAAAGTCTAAGATTCATGTGGAACAACATGAAGAGGAATAACTTGAGAATTATTGGCATTCTGGAACAGGAAGAATCACACAAGACTACAGAGGAGATAGTTGAAGAGCTTCTCGAAGAAAATTTCACTAACATTCTGAAAAATGAAAAGATGAGCATTGAAGAAGCTCAACAAACCCAGGAAGGATAGACCCCAAAAGAAAATCACCAAGACATATCATAATTAAGATTTCCAAAATCAAAGACAAGGAGAGAATCCTGAAAGCAGCTAGGGAAAAGAGAAGTGCTACTTATAAAGGCAAGTAAATAAGATTAAGCTCTGATTTCTCAGCACAAACCATGCATATAAGAAGCAATGGGGAGACATACATAAAACCCTGAAGGAAAAATCCTGCCAACCAAGAATTGACTACCCAGCAAAGCTGTCAATCAAATACGATGGTGTAATAAAATCATTCCAGAATAAACAGAAACTAAGGGACATTGTCAAAGCCAATACAGCACTTTAAAACATCCTAAAGGGAGTTCTTCGGAATGAGAACCAGCAAGAACAGACAACAACCAGAGATTAACATATGTGGCAGAGCCACCCAGAACTCAATCGACAGATGGAAGAGTTCAGAACAGAACAAAACTACAAGAACGAATTCAGAGGATCTGAGAGGTCAGTCTATGATCAAACAATTACATTGTGAAAGAAGGTAAAAACATAGGAACAGGTAGATTGCAGTATAAAATAGACTATTTTAAATGGGGGAAAAGATAATAGAATATAGGATAACGTCAAAGAAAATTAATACATCAAAAATTTCCAAGAAAATGAAAATTCAAGAAGTATATGGAAATATTAAAACTAGGAGGAAACTGACAAGAAAGAACACAAAAAAACATGAACTCAGCATAGAATGGCATGCAGTACAAAGAAACCAGCAGCACCACCAAAAAACAAACATGACAGCAATTAATTCATACCTATCAATAATTACCCTGACTGTCAATTGATTAAATGCACCAGTTAAGAGACAGAGAGTGGCAGAATGGATAAGAAAACAAGATCCTTCAATTTGCTGTCTGCAAGAGACACACCTTACACACAAAGGCAAAAACAGAATAAAAGTCAAAGGCTGGAAAAATATACCAGGCTAACTTCAATTAAAAAATGAGCAAGAGTGGCAATACTAGTCTCTGATAAAATAAATTTTAAGACAAAACCCAGCATAATAGATAAAGATGGACATTATCTCATGATTAAAGGGTCCATTGAATATGATGACATAGTCATAATAAAAAGCTACACTCCCAATGAAAGCATTCTAACATACTAAGCAAACTCTAGTAGATTTGAAGAAAGAAATAGACAAATTTAAAATAATAGTGGGAGATTTTAATACACCACTTTCAAAAATGGATAGAACAACCAGAAAGAAACTCGACAAAGACAGAGGAATTAAACAACATAATCAGTCAACTGGACCTCATAGATGTTTACAGAGCATTCGACCCAACAAAAGCAAAATGCACATTCTTTTCCTGCATACATAAAACATTCTCCAGAATGGATCATGTGTTAGGTCAAAAAATGAGCCTCCATGAATTTACAAACATCAAAATACTGCAAAGTATCTTCTCAGACCACAATGCTATCAAATTAGAAATCAACAATAGGAAGACCGAGGAAATAAAGTAAAGTACATGGAAACTGAATAACACCCTGCTTTAAAAGCTGCTGGGTAGTAGAAGAAATAAAACGTGAATTCACAAAGTTTCTAGAAACAAATGAGAATGAAAACACAACATACCAGATTCTTTGGGACATGGCAAAAGCAGTACTGAGAATCACAATTTATTGCAATAAATGCACATATCCAAAAAGGAGAAAGAACCAAAATCAACATATTAGCACAACACCCCCAACAATTAGAAATAGACCAGCAAAGTAAACCTACAGTTACCAGCAGAAAAGAGATCATAAAGATTAGAGCAGAAATAAATGAGATAAAAAACAGAGAAACTATAGAAAGAATCAGCAGGACAAGAAGCTGGTTCTTCAAAAGGATTAAGAAAATTGACAAACCATTGGCAAACCTAACAAAAGAGGGAAACGACACAAATAACATGCATAAGAAACCACATGAGTGATGTCATAATAGAACCAAAGGAAATAAAAAGGATAATAACAGAATACTATGAAGACTTGAACTACAACAAATTGAAGTAGAAAACGTCAACAGACCTATAACAAAAGAAGAAATTGATCAGGTCATCAAAAACTCCCTCCCAAAAAAAGTTCAGGTCCAGATGGTTTCACTGGTGAGTTTTACCAAACATTTAGGGAAGAGTTGTTACTAAGTATACTAAAATTATTCCAGAATATAAAAAAGGATGGAAAACGTCCTAACACATTTTATGAAGCAAGTATAACCCTCATAACAAAACTAGGCAAGGACACCACTAAAAAAGAAAATTATAGACCAATATCCCTCATGAACATAGATGCAAAAATTATCAACAGACTCCTAGCCAACAGAATTCAACAATATATCAGCAGACTTAAATTTTGCCAATATGCAATGGTACTTATTTGTTATATTTCATCTTTTCTAGATATATGTTGTTTTTGTTACATGCTGTTAAGTATATTTACCACACTGTCCAATAATTTTTCTTCTAGATATTTTCCTTATAGAATATTTCCAACATGTGCACAAGATATGGTCTAAAATGTTCACTGTAGCCTTGTAAGAGTATAAAATTATCTAGTGTGTATATGAAATATGAAGCACCAACCATTCCTCCCACAGCCTTCTCTGCTCAGCTGGGGTCAATAATTCATTATAATGGCCACACAGGCCACACAGACTCACAATTATGGAGTTTACTAGGGATGTTGTTGTTTTAAATGCCATTGAGTTGATCCTGACCCGTAGCGACCCTGTACAGGGTTTCTGAGGAGCAGCTGGTGAGCTTGAACCTTGCAGTTCAAATGGCTTTGCAGTCTGGCGCATTAACACACAGTGCCACACGAGGACTCCATTAGGGTGCCCTGAATTGTAATCTGCTAACATACCATTAGGGATCTTGTTGTTGTTAGGTGCCATCGAGCTGGCACCGACTCATAGTGACCCTATGCACAGCAGAACGAAACACTACCCGGTCCTGGACCAACCTCACTACTGCTGCCACGCTTGAGTCCATCGATGCTGCCACTTGGCCAATCCATCTTCCTCTTTTTCTCTGACCCTCCTCCCTACCAAACATGATATCCTTCTCCAGAGACTGTTCCCTCCTGACAATATGTTCAAAGTATGAGAGACGAAGTTTGGCCATCCTGGCCACCAAGGAGCACTCTGGCTGCACTTCTTCCAAAACGGATCTATTGGTTCTTTTGGAAGCCCATGGCACTTTCAATATTCTCCTCCAACACCATAATTCAAAATCATCAATTTTTCTACAGTCTTCCTTATTCACTATCCAGCTTTCGCATGCATATGAGGTTATTGAAAATACCATGGCTTGGGTCAGGCGCACCTTAGTCCTCAAGCTGACATCTTTGCTCTTCAACACTTTAAATTAAACACTTTAAAAAGGTCTTGTGCCGCAGATTTGCCTAATGCAATACATCGTTTGATTTCTTGAATGCTACTTTTGTGAGTGTTGATAGTTGATCCAAGAATGAAGTCCTTGACAACTTCAATCTTTTCCCCGTTGATAAGAATGTTGCTTATTGGTCCAGTGGTGAGGATTTTTGTTTTCTTTACATTGAGATATAAACCATATGGAAGGCTGTGTTCTTTGATCTTCATCAGTAAATGTTTTAAGTCCTCTTCACTTTCAGCAAGCAAGATTGTATCATCTGCATATCGCAGGTTGTTAATGAGCCTTCCTCCAATCCTGATGCCACACTTTAGAACCCAGCTTCTTGGATTATTTGCTCAGCATACAGGTTGAATAAGTATAGTGAAAGAATACAACCTTGTCACACACTTTTCTTAATTTTAAACCATTCAATGTTCCCATGTTCTGTTAGGAAAAACTGCTTCTTGGTCCAGGTACAGATTCCTCATGAGCACAATTAAGTGTTCTGGAATACTCATACTTCGTAATGTTGTCCATAGCTTGTCATGATCCACACAATCGAAAGCCTTTGTGTGGTCAATAAAGCACAGGTAAACATCTTTCTGATATTGTCTACTTTTAGCCAAGACCCATCAGACATCAGCAATGATATCCCTAGATCCATGGCCTCATCTGAATCCGGCTTGGACCTCTGGATGTTCTCTGTCAATGTATGCTTGCAGCTGTTTCTGTATTACTTTTAGTAAAACTTTACTTGCATGGGATATCAAAGACATTGTCCGATGATTTCCACATTCTGTTGGGTCGCATCTCTTTTGAATGAGCACAAATATGGATCTCTTCCAATCAGTCAGCCAGATAGTTGTCTTCCAAACTTCTTGGCAGAGATGATGAGTGCCTCCTGTGCCACCTCATTTTCTTGAAAGATTTCAATTTTTATTCCATCATCAATTCCTGGTGCCTTGTTCTTTGCCAATTCCTTTGTGCACTTCGGACTTCCTCCTTCAGTATCATTGGCTCTTGACCATATGCTACCTCCTGAAATGGTTGAACATTAACCATTTCCTTTTGGCACAGTGACTCTGTGTATTCCTTCCATCTTCTCTTTAAAAAAAAAAATTAAGGTTTTTATTGTGGATTAAGTGAAAGTTTACAGAACATATCATCAGTTTCACATTCAACAATTCATATAACTTGTTTCATTACATTGATTAGAATCCCCTCCATATGCAATCAGTTAAAAGTATTTCTCTCTATCCTCTTAAGCTTTTTTAAAAAAACACACAAACAAAAAAAACCCCACCCAGGCATATATAATAATTTACATCTCCAAAGAGCACATTCTGCAAGTCTGCTCCTGGCCACCAGTTCTTAGTCCTTCTCTTCTTAGTTGATGAATCTAGAGTCCTCAGCCGCTCCCC
>NW_006408833.1:1163941-1172314 GCF_000296735.1 Chrysochloris asiatica
AACAACAACAAACTGCTCTGAGTATAGGTCAGGTTCATTATGAAGATGTATCTTCTGTCACTGTAGCTGTTCCAGTCTGCTTGTCCTTTCTAGTGGGAATGTCTCACCTCACAAGGTTGTGGTTGGGACTCAGGGTTCCATCTATGGTCCTATACTCTGTAAAGGCTTTGCATGAGGTCTATTTCACTGGGCAAGTTGTAGAACCCCTGTTCATATATTTCGGTTCTTTTCCTGTTGCGTTCTGTTTATCTTTTTCTAATTGAATTGTAGAAATTCTTTTAAAATTCTGGATCAGTTTTTTTGGGTCTTGTATGTGTGTTGCAAATATCTGTTTCCAACTAACACCTGTCATAAAATTTTTAATGAAACTTTCATTTTATAGAAGTATTAATTTTAATTAAAGTCAAACGAATTCTTTTCCTTTATTGTCTGGGCTTTATGTAGCTTGCTTAAGAAAACCTTCCCTACATCCATATGATATTTTCATATATTTTCTTGTTGTTGTCAGGTGCAGTTAAGTCAGTTCCAACTCTCTACACAACAGAAAGAAACATTATCTGATCCTTTGCCAACCTCACAATTGTTACATTTCAGCCCATTATTGCTGCCACTGTATCAATCCATATTGTTAGAGTCTTCTTCTTTTTTGCTGGCATCCACTTTACCAAGCATGATATCCTTCCTGACAAAATGTCCAAAAAACAAGAGGCGAAGTCTGGCCATCTTTCCTTCTAAGGAGCATTTCGGTTCTGCTTCTTACAACACAAATTTGTTTGGTACTTTCAATATTCTTGGCTAACACCATAATTCAAACGCATCAATTCTATTGTCTTCCTTATTCACTGTCCAACTTTCACATGCATATGAAGCTATTGAAAATACCATGAATTGTGTCAATTGCACCTTAGTTCTCAAACTGATATGTTTGCTCTTGAACACTTTTTTTTCATTACAATGATTATAATCCCCTCCATGTACCATCAGTTAGCAGTATTTCTCTCTATTCACTTCATTTTATTTTTTTAAACACTCAGGCATGTATAATAATTTACACCATCAAAGGACATTCTGCAAGTCGGCCTCCTTGCCACCAGCTCTTAGTCCCTCTCTGCCCATGAATCTAGAGTCCTCAGCTGCTCCCTCTCTCCATGTCCCCATCTCTGCCTCCATCTCTGGTATTGCTGATACTCTGGATAAGGTGTCGCATTCCGCTTGTGCTCTTCTCCCTTGATGATCCTAGGGCCCTTTGTTTCTGGACTGTAAGATTAAGTGCTCCTCCATTTTTGTTACAAAACTTCTACTTTTACAATTGTGACAGTCACAATTAGTCAACACTTTTGAATCATAAGAATCTTATCCCCGTCTCTTTTAACCAGACCCATCTAAACAAGATAAAACTATTCAATGCAGACTCTTTCTTCCCTCACACACTCTTAAACTCCCCCTTGAAACCTTGTAAGCCAGTCACTTCGTGCCTTTTATAGCCCCCTCATTTTAGGTAGCCAATGTCTAAGTTGCCCATCCCTATCTACCCTGTGTACAGAGGGGATAGCATTGATACTTGATGTGAAGACTCCTTCACTCTCTTGACTTTTAGAGTTACTACCGCCTTGAGTACAGCTCAAGTTCATCAAATTGTAGCAATTTACCCTCATTTCCTTTATCAAAAATTGCTTAGTTCTTTTTTTTTTTTCTTTTCAATCTTCCTCTAGTTGAGTTCTGATTATCAAGCCATCGAGGCTAGGTCAAATGGGTACTATCTGCAAGTTTGGGTGATCTTTTGCATCTCCCCTCCTTTCATATCAGCTGGATGCTTCATTCTCAGTTGTAGCCCTTTGTGGCTATGTTCCTCTCCATAGGCTCAGGTGTCCCCTGGTTTCACCACACTTTGGACCAACCAGCTCTTCCTCTTCTCTCTCTCATCTCCAGGTCAATGGGAGTCTATGGAACGTGGTTGAACTCAGCCCATGTCGGAGTCCTGCTCCAACCTTCTCGCAGGTACCCGAGGGAGGGGCGTGGATAAAGAAAAATATGTACAAAAGGAAAGAACTGAGGAGAGGACACAAACTGATGGCAAGTGACAAAGTTTATTTCAAATCTCCGAGTATATGTAGGGTGGTTCTGAAAGTCATTGCTGTTTTGCATAGTTACAAGTCTGTTCTTTACTGTGAATCAGGTGACCTTGGGAAAGTTACCTTCCCTGCTGTGTTGATAAGCAGACTTTGTCTGGTTAGACCCAGACTTAAAGTTTTATGAGGCCTGTAAGTCTTTTGGTCCCCAACATCTCCCCCTTCTTTCTTTATTTATTTAAGGGACGTTGCCTGTCTTAGGTGGTCAATGCAAATCCCCAGCCTTACCCGTCATTGATACTCATTGCAGCATAAGGCAATGGCTCTGTCTTAGGTTGACTGAGGCTCCACTGATCCTTACCTGTCTTTGGCTACACGTCCTGCATATGCCGAGGGAGTGTCTTTAGCTGGAGGCTGTGAAGACGACTCCACAGTAATTTATACTGAACAACCACCATCCGAAGAAGGCAGGGAAGGAGGAGACAAGCAAAGATGACAAGTATGCCATTAGCGAGAAGGGGACCCCACAATTGAGAGAGGGAAGATATAGTAGGGAACAAATTTTTAAGGTTGCAGAGTTGTTTAGCTAGTTCTGCAGGTGTGCTGTTGAGGCAGGGGACATAATGCATAGCAATTATTCACGCATGTAACTCATTCCATTCTCAGCTGATATTCTCAGCGATCCATACTCCATGCAGGTGGGCCTGCACTATGGGCCAAGGGAAGGCCGAAGCATTATATACAAGTTTAGTTACACAAATGGAGCGGTAATCAGCATGGCATGCAAGACGTTGCCAGACCATGACCTGCTCTAAGGTATCCCCAAGTACGTTAACAGTATCATACAGTCCATTCAAGCGATGTTCAATGGCCAGATCAATCTTTTCTTGCCAGTCCCATTTGTAGGTAACATTGTCCATCAGCTCGTTGACAGTAGCTACAGTCTGAATTTCTTGAGTAAGGGCAACTGTAGTGGCAGTGAGGGAAACGAACAGTGATATGAGGGAGACAATGCCTACCACAATGAGACCAAGACCTCTTCTGGATCTAGCAAGCAATTTACTAAAATCATCAACAAGTTGTAAACCTGTATCATCATACCATTTCTGGGAAATATTCACTGGCAATAATATATATGCTGGTCTCTTAAGGGGCATAACAGTAGTATTAGGTAGCAAGTCTGTAATACAGGTACATAACTGACAATGGAGACAACTGTTCAGGAAGGCATAAAGAAATTTTGTTAGAAGTGTGATTAAGGTTATAAACACCGGTGGCAGGACATCGCAAACTCTGTGCAACTATTACAACAGGTCCATATTCCAAAGGAGCAATATGGCACACATTCGGTGTGAAAGAGTTGTCAGTAACTGTATGGCAAATAGGACGAGAATAACTGCAACCAGTATAATTATATGTCTGAATTTCTCTAATCAGGTGACCATCCGACGGGAGCCCCATGTTTGAGTCATTCGAGTATAATGGGAGTGGGGCTTGATTCCTCTCCTTCCACGACACAGGTCTCACCAGTGGAGGGTGTGGGACAACAGCCCAAAGGATCGCCGCCTGCGTCATCCACATGCTGCACAAGGCGCTCAGGAATCTAACGAGGACCAGGTTTATCCTGTGGAAAAACACAAATATAACCTCGTCCCCAGATTAACACGGGGTCGGGCCCATTCCATTGCCCTGTTAGAGCATCCTTCCATTTGACCAGAGGGGACTGTTTGTCTCTTGGGATCCCCATGTGCCTATCCTCAGCGGTTAGACTGGAGGCATCAGTTAAAAAAAGTTTTTAAATAAAAATTACATGATTAAGGGAATTCTGAGGTGTGGGGGCATAGTTCTCCCCCTTCTTCATTTTAAGAAAATAAGATTTTAAACATTTATCTTTATTTGTTAAGCCAGTAATCCTTCCTTCCTTACTGGTTTTAACCTTTCTAATGAAGGTGAGGTTTCGCCTCCACCTTCCTTTTCCTTGTTCCGGGTTCCATATCCAAATGCTACAATGTTTACTGTATCCTCAGGGGGAAGAAGAGCATCTGGATCAAACTGATTAAACCCAGGGCAGTCCAAGGGAGTTTCCACCATTGTCCTTAATACAATATTCCCAGAATTTGCCACTCCACCCCAAGTGAATACCCCGGGCAGTTCCTCTCCAGAACCTCCCTGCTTAATCCCAGTAAACCTGTTCTTGTTCGTCCTCTGAGGAAGTGTTACTGTCTCGGTTCTAGAGGGAATTCGGTTTTACATGGATACCAAGAGCTCATGTTCTAAGTTTAATATTAAACATAGCTGAATAATCAAATAAGGAGCAGTTCTGACACTCATCCCAGGTGGCTATCGCTTGTACCTCAGAAAGATTTGTTCCCAGGACCCTACGCACTGCCAACACAGTGGAGACATTAAAAACCATTTTCTCAGAAGCTACAAATACTGGAGTTTGAAGCATAGAATGAATATACAGAGCTAGCCCAACAGTGAGTTAAAAAAAGCCAATGAACCCGGGACGTCCAGAGGTTACTTCCTTGGGCCATCAGGGTTCATGGCTCACAATACCAAGGAGGGCGATGGGTTTGGATTTTCGTCCAGGTCACAAGGCCTCAGTTTCCCAGCAATTGTGTTTTATGTCGTCCCCGACATATTGGCTCCCAACATTAAAAGGCTCTAAATTAGGATATAGCTAGCCTGGGACTCAGGGTTGCGCTGAGGTTCCCCAGGCGCGGCTTCCTGTTTTTGCTCCAAGGATTTTTCAGGGCGGGTGAGTTCACTGCCAAAATCGAAAGTGTCTCGAACGAGTCTCCATAGGCTGAAGGTATCAGCGGGCTCTCTAGCGGGACCATTTTTTGCACAGTATTCTTGTAAGTCATGCGCGATTTGATTCCATAATTTTACATCTATGACCCCATCCTCGGGGAACCAGGGACATACCATATTTACAAAATCTATGAATTTACACAGCTGACTATAATCTACTTTCACTCCTCTGGCTTGGAGCATTTCTATAATCATATGTACATACAGAGCCTTCCTGGGTTTGTTTCCCATGTCTCCTCAGGAAAAATTGCCCCCACTGCTTACTTTTTTCATGGTATCTTCTTCGGGGGTCCTCCGCTTTTCCCTTGTACTCGGGCCCCACGTCTTGGGCATCATTTGTCAGAGTACTGCTCCAACCATCTCGCAGGTACCCGAGGGAGGGGCATGGATGAAGAAAAATATGTACAAAAGGAAAGAACTGAGGAGAGGACACAAGCTGATGGCAAGTGACAAAGTTTATTTCAAATCTCAGTGTATATATAGAGTGGTTCTGCAAGTCATTGCTGTTTTGCATAGTTACAAGTCTATCCTTTACTTGAATCAGGCGACCTTGGGAAAGCTACCTTCCCTGCTGTGTTGATAAGCAGACTTTGGTTAGAACCAGACTTAAAGTTTTATGAGGCCTGTAAGTCTTTTGGTCCCCAACAAGCTCATTTCTTCATTCCTGCCATTCCCCCTCTTATACTAAACAGTAGACCAATGTGGTCATCAGCAAGCTTGCATGCCTGCTCATATGTTCCCTTTGAATTTCAGTCTTAGAGGGGGGGGGTTTGTCCTGAAGGAACTTAATTGCTTGCCTTAATGACTTCCCGGCAAACAACTTGCTTATTCTTGTAGTAGCCAGTCATATTGCCATTTTTGTTTTGGCTTTTTCCTGATGTTCTTTCTTTGAAGATGTATCTTCTGTCACTCTAGCTGTTCCAGGCTGGCCTGCTTGTCCTTTCTAGTGGGAATGGCCCACCTCAGAAGGTTCTGGATGGAGCTCAGGATTAAGGTCCTATGCAAAGGCTCTGCAGGAGGCCTATTTCAATGGGCAAGTTCTAGAACCCCTTTTAAGTATTCCAGTCAGTTATATGCTGAAGACAGGCTTACAAACTTTCTGTAATCATGTTTCCCGACATTCCTTTCTATCCAACTCAAGTGTCCATTTTACAATAGTGTTGTTGTTGTGTTGTGAAGTGCTGTCAAGTCAGTTACAGCTCACAGCAACCCTGTACAGGGTTTCCAAGGAAGGGAAATCAATATTCATAAGACAGTCAAGCATCTTAGTATTATTTTCCCTCTTCAAATTATGCCTTGAACCCTGTATTACAGAGCCCTGTTGTGCCAAGGTTGAACATGCATCATTATTTACCTCAGTCCCATTTAGTTCATGTAAACCTGTCTCAGTGTTACTCTATCTACCTTATTCTTCCACCCCTCCCCCTTATTGTGTACTGCCCTCTCCAACAACTGAACTATGATGAGTCTGCCCCCTACCATGTGCTCTACCATCACCTGCCCTCACATCTCCCAAACCCCCTGACCCCAACCCCACTGGTAACCAACAAAGAATTTTTTTTTTTTCCTTTTGTATGGGTATCTTTCTTAAGCTTTTACAACAATGGTCTTATGCAATATTTGTCCTTTTGTGACTGACTAATTTCACTCAGCATAATGTCCTTAATGTTCATCCATGTTATGCAGTGGCTTGCAGCTTACTTGTTATTCTTAAAGGTAGCATAATATTCCATTGTGTGTATGTATTACAGTTTGTTTATCCATTCTTCAATTGATGGGCACTTAGGCTGTCTCCATCTTTTTCTATTGTAAATAGTGCTGCTATGAATGTTGGTGTGCCTATGTCTACTTGTGTTATGGCTCAGATTTCTTGTGTATATATACCAAGTAGAGAAATTGCTGAATCATATAGTATTTCTAGTTCAAACTTTCTGGGGAAGCACCATACTGTTTTCTAGAGTGGTTGGACCATTTTGCATTCCCACCAATAATGTAGGAGTGTCCCAGACTCTCACATCCTTGCCAGCATTTATCATCCTTTGCTTTTTTTTTAAAACCATTTTTAATCAGTCCCACCTAGACAGATTGGATACTACTCAGTGGAGATTCTACCTTCCTCCATGCCTTCTGGATCTAGCTTCCCTCTCAAAAGTTTATAAGCCAGTCACTTCACTTCTTGCCTTTGCCTTTGTAGAGCACCCCCCCCCGATTTTGGATAGCCAATGTCCAAGTTGCCCATTTCTGTCTACTCGGTGTATGGAGGGGATGGGAATGATCCTTGCTGTAAAGACTTGTTCCCACTTTTAAGTTGCTGCATCCATAGGTGTAGGCCAACTTCATCAAATTGTATCAGATTACTCTTTTTTCTTCATCTAGTTGAGCTCTGATCATTCAGTCATTGAGGCTAGGTCAAATGGGTATTATCTGCAAGTGTGGGTGCTCTTGTGGATATGCCCTCTCTTCTTATCAACTGGACACTTCATATTCTCCACTCCAGTTCTCCATGGCTGTGTCACTGAATCTGGGCCCAAGAGTCCCCAGGTCTTGCCACACTGCTGGCCAACCAGATCTCCATCTGGGTTCACAGGAGTCTATTGAACATTGTAGGGCTTAGCTCGCAGCCTCATAGCTGTTTTTCCCACACTTCCACTTGCCGGTGGCGAACGTGGTCACCCATCAGAGCATGTATTCCCATTGACTCTTAGTTTTGGAAGGGGGTTTGCCCTGACGGGACCCTACCACTTGCCTTGATGTCTCCTGGGCAGGCAACTTGCTTGTTCTTGTAGTAATCACTTGGTCTGCCTCTATTGTTTTGTATTTTTCCTGTGGGTCTTTCTTTCAAGAGGTATCTTCTGTTCTTCTAGCCACTCCAGGCTGGTCTGCCCATCCTCTCAGGGGGAAATTTCCCACCTCTGAAAATTCTGGATGCTGTTCAGGATTCCACCTATAGTCTTATGTAATGCAGAGGCTCCGCAGGTAGCCTCCTTCAGTGGGCACGTTGTATCCCCATTTTAGGTGTTCCAATCAGTTATAGGCAGAAGAAGGACTTACAAACTTTCTATGGTGGTATTTCTGGCTTTTCCTTTCTCTCCCCTTCCAGTGTCTATTTTATAATGTAATGCAAGGAATACCAAGATTCAGTAGACAGCCAAGCATCTTAACATCATTTCTCCCCTTTTCCCTATTCCAGCAATGTCTCAATCCATGTACCCCAGAAACCTGTTGTTCCAAGGTTGTACATACATCATTATTTAACTCTGTCCCACTTTGCCCATGCAAACCTGCCTTCTTGTTCTCCTCTCTGCTTTGTTCTTCCATTCCCCTCTCCCTTTTTGTGTATTTCCCCCTCCCCAGCACCCAAACTATCCTGTGTCTATTCCCTGCCCTGTGCTCTATCTTTCTGTCTCTCCCCTCACCTCACCCCCAACATCCCAGCAATCAGCAAAGAATCCCTCCCACCCCCCTTTAGTATGGGTTCTTTTTCTTA
>NW_006408833.1:1173815-1174926 GCF_000296735.1 Chrysochloris asiatica
AACATGGTATATTCTTCCTCTTCTGTAGGTCTCTTTTGGTTTCTTGTAGTAGTGCTTTGTAATTTTCTTTGTATAAGTCCTTTGTTTCTCTGGTTATGTTTATTCCTAAATAGTTCATCCTTTGTGGGGCTATTGTAAATGGTCTCACCCAAGATGGTGGCTCTGGGAGCAGTTGAGCATCTTGAATTAGAAAGCAATGGATTTCTTGCTTCTGCTACAAATTCCCCTAGCTGTAAGCTTTCCAACTTTCTAAATATTCCTTTATATGTGGTTCAGAGTTCTGGCACAATCCTCTGAGCCTGCTTGATCTGGAATTCTGTGTTGTTGCTGATGGAGCTCCTCACTGCACTTCTACCCACTATGCCATCTTGTTTGTTGTCTCTCTCATATCTTTTTGTAAAGGGTCTGTGTAGTGTTTCTGCCTAGTCTGCCATATTGCTGGAAGTCCCTTTGTTGGGAATTTTTCCATCTATATTCATAAGGGATACTTTTCTTATTTCTTCTGTTTTGATGTCTTTGTCCTGACATTAGGTAGAGGGGAATGATCCTCTCTGTAAAGATTTGTTCCCTTTTTGTGCTACTGCATCCATAGGTGTAGGTCAAGTTCATCAAATTGTATCAGATTACTCTTTTTTTCTTTTTTTCCCCTTCTTTCTTCTTCTGGTTGAGCTCTGATCATCTAGTCATTGAAGCCAGGTCAAGTGGGTATTATCTTCAAATGTGGGTGTTCTTGTGCATATGCCCTCTTTTTATCAGCTGAATGCTTCAATCTCCACATTGTAGGGCTTAGCTCACCGCTTCATTGCTGTGTTTCACTCACTTCCCCTTATCGGTGACGAGCATGTGTTCCCATTGAGTCTTAGTCTTGGAAGGAGGTTTGCACTGAGGGGACCCGACCACTTGCCTTGATGTTTTCTGGGCAAGCAGCTTGTTTGTTCTTGTAGTAACAGTCCCTCTGCCTCTATTGTTTTGTATTTTTCCTCTGGGTCTTTCTTTCAAGAAGTATCTTCTGTTCTTCTAGCTGCTCCAGGCTGGTCTGCTCATCCTTTCAAGTGGAAATTTCCCATCTCTGGAGATCTGGATGTGGTTCCGGCTTCTACCTATAGTCTTA
>NW_006408833.1:1175658-1176345 GCF_000296735.1 Chrysochloris asiatica
TTTTTCTTGTGGGTAAATACCAAGTAGAGGAATTGCTGGATCATAAGGTATTTCTATTTTCAACCTACTGAGGAAACACCATATTGCTTTCAAGAGAGGTTGGACCATTTTGCAGTCCCACCAGCAATGCAAGAGTGTCCCAGTCTCGCCACATCCCCGCCAGCATTATTTGTCCTCTACATTTTTGTTCTTTGCTGTTATTGTTGGTGTATCACATAACTTTTACCAATTCAAATTTTTGCTTATGTACAATTTATTCACAACAATTATAATAAGTGGTTGTATAACCTTATCCTTAATCAATGTGATTTTTCCATCACTATTTACCCTCGTTCCTAGTCGGTCTTTGTCTGGAAGCTCATCTGAAACCTGTCCACCATGGGTGACCCTCTGGTATTTAAAATACCGGTGGCATAGCTTTCAGAATCACAGCACATTCTCTGGGCAAATTATTGAATGATGCAGAAAGCATCAAGAAAACATGGATGGAATGTACAAGAGTCACTGTACCAAAAGGAAATCGTTCATATTCAACCGTTTCAAGAGGTAGCATATGATCAAGAGCCAATGATACTGAAGGAGGAAGTCCAAGGTGCTCCAAAGGAATTGGCAAAGAACCAGGTACCAGGAATTGATGGAATAAAAATTGAAATCTTTCAAGAAAGTGAGGTGGCACAGGAGGCACTC
>NW_006408833.1:1177665-1193599 GCF_000296735.1 Chrysochloris asiatica
TCATTGATGACGTCAAGTGTGGCAGTGGTAGTGAGGTTGGCCCAGGATTGGACATTGTTTTGTTCTGCTGTGCATGGGGTCGCTATGAGTTGGTCCTGATTCAATGGCACCTGACAACAACAACAAGAAACACTGTGTGCATGATAGAAGCTCTTATAGCTCTCAATTCTTTCTGAGCCCTCATCAGAATTGGGTTTAATGGGAATTATTCTACTACTTCTTGTAGTAGTGTTTTGTAGTTTTCTTTGTATTTGTTTTTTGTTTCTCTGGTTAGATTTATTCCTAAGTATTTCATCTTTTGGGTGATTATTGTTAATGGTATTGCTTTCCTGATTTCCATTTCAGAGATTTCTTTATTAGTGTAAAGGAATCCTGATTTTTGTATATTGATCTTATATCCTCCCACTTTGCTGAATCTTTCAATGAGTGTCAATAATTTTCTTGGTGAGTCTTTGGGATTTTCTATGTATAGGGTCACATCATCTGCAAATAGAATTTTACTTCTTCCTTCACAATCTGTATGTCCTTAATTTCCCTTTCTTGCTTTATAGCTTCTCTCTAAGACTTCCAGCACAGTATTGAATAAGAGTGGTGATAAAGGGCATCTTTGTCCTGTTCCTGTTAATAAAGGGAATGCTTTTAGTTTCTCTCCATTGATAGTGTTGGCTACTAGATTTGTATATATGTACTTACTTATGTTGAAGAATTTCCTTTCTATTCCTATTTCATAGAGTGTTGCTTATCAGGAATGTCAAATGCCTTTTTCTGCATCTATCAATATGGTTCCTTTGCTTTGCTTTATTTATGTGGTGGATTATGTTGATTATTTTTCTAGTAGTGAACCACTATTGCATACCTGGTATGACTCCCACTTGGTCAGATGTATTACTTTTTGATATGCTATTGAACTCTGTTGACTAGAAAACATTTTTTGAGAATGTTTACATATATTCTCATGAGGAGTGGTGGTGATGGTTGTATGCTATTGAGTCAGTTTCAAATCATAGTGACCCTGTATAGTGTTTCTGAGGCTGTCAATCTTCATGGGAGCATCATCTTTCTTCTGTGGGGTGGCTGGTAGATTTGAACTGTTCACCTTGCGACTTGCAGCCCAAATTGTAAACCACTACACTATCAGGGTTCCTTCATTAGGAATACTGCCCTATAATTTCCTTTTTTAGTGATGTATTTGCCTGGTTTTGGTATGAGGGTTATGTTCATATTCAGGAGTTTTCCATCCTTTTTTATATTCTGAAATAGTTTGATTAAAATTTATGTCAGT
The DNA here is from genome assembly GCF_000296735.1 of Chrysochloris asiatica. Lineage (NCBI taxonomy): Eukaryota > Metazoa > Chordata > Mammalia > Afrosoricida > Chrysochloridae > Chrysochloris > Chrysochloris asiatica. The sequence goes on from NW_006408833.1 coordinate 1,178,948, forward strand.
TCTTCTCTGAATCTTAGATAGAATTCACTTCTAAAGCCATCTGGTCCTGGAATTCTTTTGTTGGGAGTTTTTTAATGACCTGATCATTTCTTTTTCATTTTTTATAGGTCTGTTCAAGTTTTCTGCTTCCAACTGTATTAGTTTAGTTAGGTAGTGTTTTTCTAAAAAATTGTCCATTTTTTCTAGATTGTCTAATCTGTTATAGTATCCTATTCATTTTTGTTGGTTCTGTTGTGACAGCACCCATATAATTTTTTATCATGTAATTTGCACCTTCTTTTTTTGTTAGATTTGCCAATGGTTTGTCAGTTTTATTGATCCTTTCAAAGGAAATACTTCTTGCCTGCTTATTCCTTGTGTTGTTTTTCTGTTTTGTTTATTGCTACTCTAATCTTTAGTATTTCTTTTCTGGTGGTAGCAGTCCTTCTTTGCTGCTCTTTTTCTAATTGTTGGAGAAGTTGAGATAAGGTGTTGATTTTGTTTCTTTCTCCTTTTTTTTTGCTTTTGATATCCATTTTAAATGTCTATTCAAATACTCAAGGAGACCTGTTGGCACCGTGGGCCATGAGCTCAGCTCATGGTCAGCAGTTAGAATCTACTAGTCATTTGTTGGAAGGAAAATGAGGCCTTCTGATCCCACAAAGATTTATAGCTTTGGAAATCCTACACAGGTAGCAAACAACCACCGCCATCAGTCAAGTCCTTTGCCCAGTTCGTGGTTGGGATATTTGCTTTTTGTTGTTAAGTTGTTGAAGTTTTATAAAATTTTATTAGATTCTTGTCAAATATACAGCATCTGAAGATTTTCTCCCAGTTGGTAAGTTGTCTTTTCAATTTTTTTGGCAAAGACTTTGATGAACAAAAGTTTATAATTTTTCAAGATCTCATTTATTTATTTTGTCTTTTGGTGTTTATTCTTTTTAATTATATTGAGTAAACCATCATTGAAACCTATGCCTGACAGTGTTACCCCTACTTGTTCTTAAACACACATACACACACACACACACACACAAATCTTTTTATTATGAAATGAGAGAAGATTTAAAGAGCAGATCACCAGTTTTACATTAAACACATCATATACTTTGCTTCATTACATGGTTGTAATCCCCTCCATGCACCAACAGCTAACAACATTTACCTCTATTCACTTTAATTATTGCATTCCTTTCTGTGACTCCGACTACCTTCATCCTCTGCTAACCAACCTCTTATAAATTGCTTGCCCTGTCATGCATGTTAACATGTGTGTACTCTCTAGCCCATGAAAAATCCCCCACACCTCTAACCATCATAACTTGTTTCTTTTATCAATAAAACCATTTTTTTTTAACATTTTACAACAGTGGTCTCATACAATGTTTGCCCTATTGTGATTACTTAATTTCACTCAGCATAATGTCTTCTGGTAGCATAGTGGTTACAAATTGGGCTGCCTTTAAGGTCAGAAGTTCGAAAGTACCAGCTGTTCTGCGGGAGTAAGATGAGGCTTCCTGCTCCCGTAAAGATTTACAGCCTCGGAAACCCTGTACAGGGTCGCTATGAATTGGTTCCGACTCCATGGCACATAACCACCACCATAATGTCCTCCAGATTCAACCATGTTGTGAGGTGTTTCACACACTCATCATTATTCTTCAATGTTTTGTAATATTCCTTTGTGTGTATATGCCAAAGTTTGTTTAACCATTCTGTTCATGGACATTTAGGCTGTCTCCATCTTCTTGATAATCTCTTATAGACAGTATATTGAAGAATCCTGTTTTATCCATTCTGCTCTTTATGTCTCTTGACTGGTATGTTAAATCCATTTACATTCAGTGTAATTATCAATAGGTATGAAACGATTGCTGTAATTTGTGTGTGTGTGTGTGTTTTTGGTACTTCTGGATTCTTTGTTTCACATAATTTTTTTATTATTCATAGTCTATATTAGTTTATTTAAAATTTCTACAATTTTTAAGTTTTTCTTCATAATACAAACAAGTGAGGAAATCCTCATTTGTAAATAAATTGTTTTACACATGATATTACAAAGATGGTTTAAAAACAGATTCAAAATATCTTACAACTGGGCTGATTTCAATTAATTTTCTTAAACACAGATGTTCATGTAGTTTATGGAAGACGGGTAAATGATGAAAAAATGGGTGACCATGAACACACCCTTTAACTTCATTTCCAAACTGGTACATTATTCTATGGACAATGTCTCAGATGTCCTCTGTGAATAAGTACATGTGTAGCTGTCTAGATAGACGAACTGCTTCTCCCTCTAAATAGCATCACTTTTTGAGGTCTGCATTCATAAACTTCCTGTGCATATTTATTTAAGATAGCATTGAGGATTTCTTTTAAATCTATTACACCATAGAATGGGAGACAATTAGCCATTTCTTCTATTTCTAAGTAGTTTTCAGCAATGGAAACTCCTGATGTCAATTTTATCTTGAAACCATTTGCTGTAGGTAAGGTGACCCACTGTGTCCTTTGGTCATCTTTTGTCATTTTATATAAAATTTCTAAATAATGAGATCCGTTGAAATGACTCTCTGTTAGTATAATAGGCTTTTCTAATGGCTCCTCAGGAAGTTTATGATTCACAAGAAGTTTTTTAAGCAGTAGGGCTTCTTCCATTCTATATGGATTTAGTTACACATAATTTTTTAATGCTATGTTCATTTTGTTTGTGGGTTTTCTTTTCATTTTCATTTCTTTTGTATTAATGTTTACTAAATCTTTCTGGTTTAGCCTTTTAAAAAATTTTGATGTGTAAGTGTATTATTTTTCTTTGAGGTTACCCTATAATTTATTAACTTTTTTTCCCTGCTTAAAACAGTCTGTTTTATCTTAAAATCTACTTGAATTCCTTGCCATTTGGAAATTCTGTATCTACCCTATTTCCTCTTTTTGCTTTGTAGTTGACTTCATTATACATTGATATCTCTGGTGCCCTATTTTCAGTCTTGTAGGTTGGTTTTACTTTAAAGACTTTTATATCTGAATTAAATTCTGGGTGGTGTCATCATGCATGGTAATCTCAGGTTATTGTCTGTTGTTGGTTCTCAGTGCAAAAAACACCTTTTAGCAGTTTTTGTAGAGTTGATCTGGTCATTACAAATTCCTTTAATTTCTGTTTATCAGGAAATGTTCCAATTTCACTATCATATTTGAGAGACAGCTTTGCTGAGTGTATGATTCTTGGTTGGCAGTTTTTTTCTTTTGAGTTTTTATATGTCATCCCAGTGCCTTCTCACCTGCATGGTTTCTGCTAAGAAATCAGCAGTCTTTTTGGTTCTCCTTTGTAGGTAATATTTCATTCTTTCTGAGCTGCTCTCAGTATCCTTTCCATGCCTTTGATTTTCAGAAGTTTGACTGTGATATGTCTTGGTGATTTGGGGGAATGGGGAGTGTATCCTGTTTGGAGTTTGTTCCACTTCATGTATGCTTATATTCTTATCTTTCATTATATTTGGGGAGAATTCTTCCAAAAACTCTTTGACAATTTTCTTTGTGCTTGCCTCTTCCTTTTCTGTAATTCCAATCAGCTGTAAGTTGCTCCTTTTCATGGTGTCCAACATAACTCTTAGGTTTTCTTCAGATTTTTTTTCATTCTTTTTTTCCGATTGCTCTTCTAGCATACTAGAATGGAAGCGAATTAATTCAAGCTTCCATTGCTTTGCATCTACTTTAATTTTTTTTAATTTTAGCTCTTTATTTATTTCTTTTAAACACTCAGACATATATAATAATTTAAACCACCAAAGTGCACATTCTGCAAGCCTGCCTCCTGGCCGCCAGCTCTCAGTCCCTCTCTTTCCATGACTCTAGAGTCCTCAGCTGCTCCCTCTCTCCATCTCTGCCTCCATCTCTGGTGTCACTGATTCTCTGGATAATGTCCTGCATTCCACTTGTGCTCTTCTCCCTTGATGGTTCTAGGGTTCTCTGTTCCTGGAATGTAAGATTGACTACTCCCCCATTTTTGTTACAAAACTTCTGCCTTTACAATTGTGACAGTCTAAAATAGTCATAATAACAATTACTCACTATTGAATCTTAAGAATCTTATCCCCATCTCTTTTCACCAGACCCATCTAGACAAGATGAAAACTATTCAATGGGGACTCTATCTTCCCTTGTACACTCTTAAACTAAACTCCCTCTTGAAAACTTGTAAGCCAGTCATTTCATGCTTTTAAGTAGCCAATGTCTAAGTTACCTCTCCCTATCTACCCTGTATACAGAGGAGATAGCACTGTTACTTGGTGTGAAGACTCTTTCCCTCTCTGTTGGTACTTTAAGCTACTACATCCATGAGTATAGGTCAAGTTCATCAAATTGTAGCAATTTACCCTTGTTTCCTTTATCAAAAATGTTTTATTCTTTTTTTTTATTGTCCTCTAGTCGAGTTCTGATTATCGAGCCATCAAGGCTAGGTCAAATGAGTAATATCTGCAAATTTGGGTGTTCTTGTGCGTCTCCCCTCATTTCATATCAGTTGGATGCTTCACTCTTAGCTCTAGCCCTCCATGGCTATGTTCTTGTCCATGGGCTCTGGTGTCCCCAGGTCTCACCACACTTCGAACCAACCAGCCCCTCCTCCTCTCTCTCTCATCTCCAGGTCAACAGCAATCTATGGAATGTGGTTGAACTCAGCCCATTTCTTCATTGCTGCGTTGCCTCCTCTTCCACTCACCAGTAAACCAATGTAGTCACCAGCAAGCTTACATGCCTACTCATGTGTTCCCTTTGAGTTTCAGTCTTAGAGGGAGGTTTGTCCCAAAGCTTGCCTTGATGGTGCGTCTACTTTTTGCCCTTTCAATGTATTGTCCATTTCTGAGATCTTAGTATTAATCTTTTGAATTTCTTATTTTAAAATTTACATTTATTTTATGTTTGTCCTTGTAGTGTTTTCTGGAATTCTTCTGTTTTTATTGGCTTCTCCTTGCTTTCCTTAATCTTTCTATCAATCCTTTGGAAATATTTTTCAGTTAGTTCCATTACCTTTTCTACATCAGAATCATTTTCTGACTCTGCATCTTAATCATTTGTTTGAGCCATTCTCTCTTGTTTCTTTGTGTGAGCCTGTTTTCTCTGGGACATTGTGAGATTGCCATATTTGTAAAAACAATCAATACTTTTCATACTCAGAAAGGAGAAATCTTTGGGGGACTTCTGCAATTCAAGAAACTCATGAGGCAGTTGTGGAAGGGATGTGACTACAGAGTTCCTGGCCCTAGATGGAGTTCCTATTGGCCTCAGTGTTATCTCTGTTCAGGACACTCAATCTGGAAATAGTTTGTAAGGACCTTGATGGAGCTGGTTTAGGAGCACAGGAAAGCTAGGGGCAAAGTGGCTGGTTGAATGCTGGTCTGGTGGTTCTGTGGATTTTGTAGGTCTGGAGATGAACCCACCTGAATCCAGGCACCAAAGTGGCACAGCCTGCCATCACCTCACTCTGGTGTGGCTGCAAATCATGGGGCTCCAAGACCCCAGAGAGCAGGGTCTGTGCTGGGGTGAATGAAGGTGGTAGCTGGCCACACTTCTGGCCACCAAAGAAGCATGGAGGAAAAACAAGAACTCCACATTAGCTGTCACCTGCATGAATCTGCTCTTTCAGGCCTCCCTCGGCTGCCAAAGCTGTTCACAAGATGGGTTGAACCATGTCTGGCCAGCTGTTCACCAGTCAGTCTCCCTCTTTTGCTTTCCTTGTTTGGCCTCCTCTCTCAGCAAGCACTCCTTCCACCTCTCTAAGCTTTCTTCTGAAGTTCAGGGTGCCAGAATTTTCATCTGTGTCTGTTTTATTTGTTCTTTCATATCTTTGCTGTAGAGGGTCCACGTAGTACGGCTGCCTAGTTTGCTATCGTACTGGAAATGCTTTCTTTTTCATTTTTGGATGTGTGCTTTTATTGCTGTAAATGTCCCGCCATACACTATTTTTACTGTGTAGCAAATGTTTTGTTATATTGTATTTTGTTCTCATTTGAGTCAAGGAAATATTTTAATTTCACTTTTAATTTGTTCTATTATCCGTTAGCTTTTAAGCAGGATGTTATTCAATTCCCATGTATTTTATTGCTTTCCCATGGTCTTCTTATTATTGGTTTCTAATTTTATAGCATTGTGGTCTGAAAAGATGCTTGATAGTATTTTGATGTTTTCAAATTTATTAATGCTTATTTTTTTGGTCTCACATGTGGTCTTCTTTTTGTTGTTAAGTGCCTTCAAGTCAGTTCTGACTCATAGTGACCTACTATAGCGTTTCCAAGACTTTTCAAATCTTGGCGGGAGCAGAAAGCCTCATCTTTCTTCTGTAGAATGGCTGGCGGGCTCAAACCCAGACCTTGTGGTTTGCAGTCCAGCACTTATTGTAATGCGCCATTGCACTCCCACATATGGTCTATTCTGGAGAATATTCCATGTACACTGGAAAGGAATGTGTATTGTGCTGTTTGGGGGTTTAGTGCTGTGCACTGTGCATATATCTATCAGACCAAGTTGGTTGATCATGTTGTTTAGTTCTTCTGTGTCTTGTTGAGTATCTGTCTAGTTCTTTTGTCCTTCATCAAAAGTGTTATAATAAAGCCTTCATCAAAAGTGGTATAATAAAGCCCCCTATTATTGTAGATTCCAGATCTATTGTCAGGAGGGACCAGCCGCTGGAGAAGGACATCATGTTTGGTAAGGTGGAGGGTCAGAGAAAAAGAGGAAGACCCCCAACAAGATGGATTGGCCAAGTGGCAGCATCGATGGACTCAAGCGTGGCAACGGTAGTGAGGTTGACCCAGGATTAGGCAGTGTTTCATTCTACTGTGCATAAGGTTGCTATGAGTTGGTACTGACTTGATGGCACCTAACAACAACACATTATTGTAGAAGGAACTCTGGTAGCGTAGTGGTTACGAATCGGGCTGCCCTCAAGGTCGGCAATTCAAAACTACCAGCCATTCTGCAGGAGAAAGATGAGGCTTTCTGCTCCTGTAAAGATTTACAACTTCGGAAACCCTATACAGGGTCACTATGAGTCGGAACGAACTCTACGGTACTTAACAACAGCAAATTATTGTAGTGTTGTCTGTTTCCTCAATTATATTTGTTTGATGTGTGTATTTTTTGAGACTCTTTCATTGGGAGCACAGGTAATTATTATGCTTATGTCCTCTTGTTCAATTGACCCTCTAATCATGATATAATATCATTCTTGGTCTCTTATGCTGGTTTTTACCTTTAAAGTCTATTCTTGTCAGAAATTAATATTACCTCTCCTGTTTGTTTTTAGTTGCTGTTAATGTGATTTATTTTTCCATCTTTTGATTTTTAGTTTATTTTTGCCTTTGTGTGTCTGTTATAGACAGCATATTGAAGGATCCTGTTTTCTTACCCATTCTGTTGCTCTCTGTTTCTTGATTGGTGCATTTAATGCACTATATTCAATGTAATTATCACTAGGTATGAATTGATTGTCATTTTACAGTGGTTTTTTTTTTTAAGGTGCTGCTTGTTTCTTTGTTTCACATAATGGTTTGTGTTGAGTTCATTTTGTTTATGCATTTTTTGTCATGTCATCATTGCTTTTGTTTTAATGTTTAATTGTAAACTAGATGTTTACAATTTTTCTTTTTATTGTTTTGATGTAAATGTGTATTATTTTTCTTTGAGGTTACCCTGTAATTTATTAATTTCTTCCCCAGTTTAAAATAGTGTGTTTTATCTTGAGATCTACTTGACTTCCTTGCCATTTGGAAATTTTGCAACTATACTTTTCTCTCCTTTTGCTTTGTAACTGTGTTCATTATAGATTAATATCGCTGATTACTTATGTTAAGTCTTGTATGTTTGTTTTACTTGGAAAACTTCTAAGTTTATTGTTAGATGCCATTGAGTTGATTCCGACCCATAGTGACCCTGTATAGAGTTTCCAAGGAGTGGCTAGTGAGCTTAAACCACCAACCTTGCAGTTCAAACTGGCTTTGTAGTCCAGCACATTAACCCACAGTGCCACACTAGGACTTCTGCATTGAATTCTGGGTGGTTTTGCCTTGTATGCTAATCTGCTGTCTACTGTTGTTGGTTTCTCAGTAAAAATTATTCATTTTAGTATTTTTTGTAAAATTCATCTGATTATTACAAATTCCTTTAATTTCTGTCTATCTGGAAATGTTCTGATTTCACTGTCATATTTGAGAAATAGTTTTGCTGTATATATGATTTTTAAAAAATGTTTTATTGTGAATTATGTGATGGTTTACATGGGAGAGCATTAGTTTTACATTCATCCTATCATATATAGTTTTATTGCCATAGTTATAATCCCCTCCTTGCATCATCAACCAACCAAAGGGTATACCCTGCAAGCGTGCTCCCCAGTCCTCAGCACACAGCCCCTCTGCCTCTCTGGGACTAAAGTCCCCAGCTGCTCCATCTTTCCACGTCATCTTCTCTGTCTCCATCTCTGGTGTCACTGCTTCCTTGGTAGGGTCCCGCTCTCGACTCTTCTCCCTTGATGGTCCCAGGGATCTCTGCTCCTCAACTGCAAAATTAATCACATCCCTCCTTGCTATAGAACATCTACCTTTACATTTCTAACCCTCACAATCAGTCCTGATAACAATTATTCACTATTGTATCACAAGAGACCTATCCACATTTCCTTTATTCAGCTCCACCTAGACAGATTGGATACTACTCAGTGGAGATTCTACCTTTCTCCATGCCCTCTGGATCTAGGTTCCCTCTTGAAAGCTTGTAAGCCAGTCAATTCTTGCCATTGTAGCCCGCTCCCCCTTTGGGTAGCCATTGTCCAAGTTGCTCATTCCTGTCTACTCGCTGTAAAGATTTGTTCCCTCTTTTGAGCTACTGCATCCATAGGTGTAGGTAAAGTTCATCAAATTATATCAGATTACTTTTTTCCCTCTTCTTTCTTCTTCTAGTTGAGCTCTGATCATCCAGTCATTGAAGCCAGGTCAAATGGGTATTATCTGCAAGTGTGGGTTTTCCTGTGCATAAGCCCTCTCTTCTTATCAGCTGGACACTTCACTTTTTACTCTAATCCTCTGTGGCTATGCCACTGACTCTGGGCCCAAGAGTCAGGTCTTGTCACACTGCTGGCCAACCAGGTCTCCACCCAGGTTTACAGGCATCTATTGAACATTTTAGGGCTTAGCTCGCAGCTTCATTGCTGTTTTCTTCTCACTTCCCCTTATCAGTGACGAATGTGGTCACCAATCAGAACGTGTATTCCCATTGAGTCTTAGTCTTGGAAGGTGGGTTTGCCCTGACGGGACCTGACCACTTGCCCTAAGGTCTCCTGGGCAAGCAACTTGCTTGTTCTTGTAGTAATCAGTCAGTCTGCCTATATTGTTTTATATTTTTTCCTGTCGGTCTTTCTTTCAAGAAGTATCTTCTGTTCTTCTAGCTACACCAGGCTGGTCTGCCTGTCCTTTCAAGTGGAAATTTCCCACCTCTGAAGATTCTGGATGTGTTCAGGATTCCACCTATTGTCTTATGTAATGCAGAGGCTCCACAGGAACCATCCTTCACTGGGCACGTTTTGGTCCCATTTTAGGTATTTCAATCAGTTATAGGCTGAAGACGGACTTACAAGCTTTCTATGGTGATGTTTCTGGCTATTTCTCTCTCTCGCCCTCCAGTGTCTATTTTATAATGTAATGCAAGGGAAACCAAGATTCAAAAGACAGCCAAGCATCTTAACATTGTTTCCCCTCTTTTCCCCATTCCAAACATGTCTCAATCCCATATCCCAGAGCCCTGTTGTTCCAAGGTTGTGCATACATCATTCTTTACCTCTGTCCCACCTAGCCCATTCAACCTCCCTAATTGTTCTCCTATCTGCTTTGTTCTTCCATTCCCCTCCCCCTTCTTGTATATTGCCCCCCTCTCCAGCACCCAAACTATCCTGTCTATTCCCTGCCCTGTGATCCACCTTTCCCTCCCTCCTCTCACCCCACACCCCACATCCCAGTAACCAGAAAAGAATCCCCCCACCTCCCTTTAGTATGGGTTCTTTTAGTTAGCCTTTTACAGTACTGGTCCTATGCAGTATTTCTCTTTTTGTGACTGACTAATTTCACTCAACGTAATGTCCTCAAGTTTCATCCATGTTATGTGGTGGCTTGCAGGTTCCTTTTATTCTTCAAGGTAGCATAATATTCCATTTTGTGTATGTACCACAGCTTGTTTATCCTTTCTTTAGTTGAGGGGCACTTTGGCTGTCTCCATCTTTTTGCGATTGTAAATAGTGTTGCTATGAACATTGGTGTGCATATATCTACTCATGTTATGGCTCGTATTTTTTGTGGGTAAATACCAAATAGAGGAATTGCTGGATCATAAGGTATTTCTATTTTCAACCTTCTGAGGAAGCACCATATTGCTTTCCAGAGAGGTTGGACCATTTTGCAGTCCCACCAGCAATGCAGGAGTGTTCCAGTCTCTCCACATCCCTGCCAGCATTTATTGTCTTCTACTTTTTTTCATCTTTGCTGTTATTGCTGGTGTGAGATGATGTCTCATTGTTGTTCTGATTTGCATCTTTCTAATGGCTAGTGATCATGAACATTTCTTCATATGTTTGTTGGCTGCCTGGATCTCCTCCCTGGTGAAGTGTCTGTTCATGTCCTGTGCCCATTTTTTAATTGGGTTATTTATCTTTTTCTTGCAGCGGTGTTGTAATTTCCTATATATTTTAGAAATGAGTCCCTTTTCTGATGTGTCATTGCAAAAGATGTCTTCCAATTTTGTGGGTTCCCTTTTTACCTTTCTGGTGAAGTCTTTTGATGCACAAAAGTTTTTAATTTTTAGTATGTCCCACTCATCTATTTTGTCTACTTTTGTTTGTGTAGTTTTCAAAATGTTTGGTAGTCTGTTTATTCTCTGAATTAGTGCCCTCACATTTCTTCCAATTTTTTCATTGATGGCCTTCATAATTCTGGGATTCACATTTAGGTCTTTAATCCATGTTGAGGTGGGTTTTGTATAAGGTGTTGTAAGGCCCTAACTGATTTTGCCTAGCTACTTGACCAAACTTTAGTCAGGCTTCAAGAAGCATTTTAAATAGACTAGGCCTCAGTTTTTAGTTCCCTCCAGAGACAAGGTCAATCAGTTAGCCCTCAATATTAAAATAATCCTTGAGAAACTCATAGTGGTCAGACTGATCCAGTCTCCTGGTTTTAGGAGTCTGTGAAGGTGGACCCCAGCGCATTGGTAAATAAACCTCTTGCTTTTGCATCGGACTCAAGTCCTGATGATCTTTTTGGGGTCTCCTACTAGATTAGGCCACTAGGGGGCCTAATATTGGGGGCTCGTCCAGGATCAGGAGACCCCCCAGGTCATCAGGAAAAGACCCTCGAGTGGGAGGAAATCAGTCAGAATATGTGAGCTCAAATATTCTGCTGGACATCTGAGTGTGTGAGTATAAGACTGTTTGAGTAGTTTCTTGTTTTGCTTTCGGTTTGTTTTGTCTGACTTGGGCATTCAGGAGTAACGCAGAAGCAGCTAAAGTGCAGTAGGTAGACGTGCTGCGACGCTGCCAGCCGCGGGAGCCCGAGAGGACGCTCCGGACTCCTTGGAGAGGGTCGCAGGGACCCTCCTGTTGCCAGACCTCCAGGAGTGGGGTCTGGGACAGAATCTGGAGAGGGTCGCAGGAACCCTTCTGTTACCTGATTCTCTAACCAGGGAACAGGGATCTGTTTTACCGAGCTAGTACTTGGTTTGGGTCTAGAAGCACCGAGTGGTGAGCTGTGTAGTCTGTGTGAGTGTTCTTGTGTGTTGGACTGTGTTAGGACTGACAGTATACTCTGACATGGGATGATATTCAGCAGCCAGTGTCTTACTTTTGGTTTTGCCTTCAAGCTAGTGAAGGAGTGTCATGTTTCAGTGTTTATGTCTGTCTTGTTATTGTCTCTGCTGTCCATACAGTGAATGAATGGGCGAATGTAGTGTGAGTGCAGCCTGCTGTACTTGGTCCGTGCGGCTCCACGGCTTCGGCTACGGGGTCTGATTGGGCCTTTATCTGCGGTTCCATGACTGTCTCATATGGCATAACGGTGACTTGTCGCTTTGCTAGCGGTGACCAGGGCCGGGGTTTATACGGCTGCATCTTCGCTAAGAGAGAGTTGAAATACCTCTTCGGAGGAGTGGCCAGAGAGGCGCCTGTGTGAACTCCCCTGTCTGTCACCCAACTGCATGTTTTTCCCCGAGTTTGTGTGTATCCTGGTCAAACTTAAGTTTTAGACTTGCTGTAACTGCTCTTGCCAGTGTGAGCTCTTGGAAAAGTGAAACACCGCTGGCTGTGGAGTCCTGAGGCCAGCGGGGGTGACAGCGGCCACAGCGTCACTGAGGCCGGGATCTGCGACCTGCCTGCCTGTGAGCTCAGCACTTCCCCGGCTGCCTCCCGATTCCAGCACAGCCCGAGCTCACTGTCGAAGTTTCATCAGTCTGCCTGCAGCTGCTACATCCTCCCGCAGAGTCTACGCGGGCCTCTGAGCTTGCCCTCCCCTCCCTGCAGGGCTTGCCCCCCTGAAGCCTGAGCATCCTGCCTTACAGTGTATATGCAGGAGGCCCAGCTGAGCCGGAGCCCGGCGTGTTGCTTTGGCCCCTCCCTCATCCTCTGGCTGAGAGCTATGGGGGGGGGGAGGAAGTGAGGCGGGAGCCAGCGCTGGGAAGAAGCGACCTGACCGAGCGAGCAGGTGTGGCGTGAAGAAAAGTCTCCTGCTCAATCCCCTTCACCTTGCCCTCTCTCCCTCCTCCTCGCTTCCCCGCCCCACTGCAGAGCAGCACCATGTCAGTGCAGGCAGCCAGAGTCAGTGAAAAAGAGCTACGCTCCCTCCCCCTGTGCGGTGGAGGCCTGCAGAGCATTTTCCTGTCAGATTGTTTTAAACCTAGGCGCGGAAGAGAAAGTCCACGAAAGTGTCCCTTTGTCCCTCTTCCCTGCACGCTAAGCCTCTGTGAGTGAATCAAGCAAGGTAGATTTAGCCCCAGGTCTCAGAGCTTTATCCTAAAGTTAGAAATAATAAGTCAGAAAAAAAAATTTAAAAAGAAGCAGACACGGGGGAGAGGGGAGGGGGGCCCAGTAAAAGAAAGAGAGAAGCAAGCCTGCCAGCTCCCAACTCTGCTGAAAGTAGCCCCACCCTTGACACCTGATACTACAGAGCAGAAAAACCAGCAGTAAATTCTACCGTATTCCCTCTAAAAGCAGAACCCCCTGTTAAGAAATCCTAAGCCAAGGTTCAGGTTTCTAAAACAAAGTGCTAGTTCCAAGAGAAAGACATGAGAGTGTAAATTCAGTGCAATATATATGAAGAAAAGCAGACTGTATTTTGTTTAGCCAGCATAGAGATCTTAAAAGATCAAGAAGAGAACAACAGATCCTAGGCAAGAAGATTCAATTCATCTGAATGATTTACAGAAAGTAGCTGAGAGACTGTTACAGAAGTAAGGCATGAGAGTAATTTGCTGTGGGGTAAAGTAAGAATGCACAAGAAAAGAAAACATTTGCCTCAAAAGCAAAGACATCAAGTGAGAAGTGTAGAAAATGAGAGAGAGGCAGAAAGAGGAAAGTAGAAGCAGAGAGCAGAAAAGAATGAAAGAAAGAGGAGCAGAAGGAAAAAGTATGTAGCAGATGGTACAGAGTATGTTCTAAAATGGAGAAGAGAATGTAGTCCAGAATATAGAAAGTAGAGACTGTTAAAAAGTCAAGAATGTGAAGAAGCAGTGAAGAGAAGTTGAGAGAAAAAAGGCATGGTAAATTGAAAAGAAGGCAAAAAGTAAGAGTACATAAGTAATAAGATGGCAAATAGTAGAGGAATTGATTTTGTTTGAAAGATGTTTAGAAGTTCAAGATTTAGAAAGTTAAAATGACCTTAGAATTCTAGGGCATTTCTAGTAAGTAGCATTCTGTCAACTAATTATATTAGTAGCCCACTTTGCACAAGACTCTGGGCACCAAGAAGGCTGTTGGAACAGAGAAAGCATAGTCCCAAGAGTTAAGCATTTTAACCCTGAAAAGACAGGGAAGTAGTGCTCTCAGCACACCAAGTTTTCAGGTAACCCTAGAAATCTTATTAGCCTGTTAGAAACTGGTACCCATCAGCCCACCTAGGATGATTGTCAGCAGCTCCTCCAAATCCTATTCACCACAGAAGAGTGAGAAAGAATCCAGACAGAGGCCAGGAAATTAGTTCCTAGTGACATCATTAGAACCTTTCTCCTGTTGTCCCGACCAGACTAGGATTTCAACATGACAGAAGGTAAGGAGAGACTCCAAGTCTACCGCCAGGCTCTGTTGGGGGGGGTCTCAAAGTGGCTGTTACAAAGCCCACTAATTTGGCCAAAGTAGGAGATGTGCAGCAGCAAAAGCCAGATTAGAGCCCCGCTGCATTTTTAGAAAAGATTCGGAAAGCCTCCTATAGATCCAGAAGCTCCTGAGATTTGAAAGAAGTTACAGAAAGTAAGTAGACTGAGAAGAAGAAAGTATCCAAGATTTAGTAATAATAGCCAAAAAAAAGTGTATAACCATCAAGAAATTGCAGAAGAGAAACAAGTAAAGTCAGAAAGTCACCAGACTCAGAACCTAGCTTGAGTCTTGCTAGCCACTACTGCAGAAAAGCCAAGAGAACTGCAAGAGACAGG
>NW_006408833.1:1193699-1194463 GCF_000296735.1 Chrysochloris asiatica
GACTGCTCCAAGAAAAGACCAGAGAATAAACTGAAAACTCCCATCCTAGCAGTTGATGAACTGAGTGACTAGGAGAAATGGGGTTCAGTGCCCCTTCCCGAGCCCAGAGTAACCCTGAAAGTAGAAGAGAACTCATTCAGGTGTTGATTGTAAATCTTGAAGATGAGTTTCGGTTAAACGAAAAGCTGGCACAGCTGAACCCTGACATTGACTGGTGGCTGGTAACTGAAGCTGTGCCAACCATCCTGGAACACCCCCTTGTTGCCAGTACGTAAACTGTGCAGGACCTCCGTGAAGTAAACAAGAGAATACGCCTGTTGCCAGAGGCAATAATTGAGCCGACCAGAAGGCCAGAGAAAATTGCTTAAAAGCCAGCATAGTCCTAGTGACTCAGTTGCCTGACCCAAGAGACACCGCCTTGCCTGAAGACCCGCCTTACACCAAGGCTGACCTAGACTAGATCAAACATCTGACCGTGACACTCCTCATAGAGGAGTAGTAGAAAACATCTGATAGTAAAGCAATCTGGTGCCTGCTAAGAATTAGACTTTTCAGAAGGAAACCCCAGAAAATATAGTTACAAGTATCTGTTAGCCTTTATTTCCAAAGTAAGTCAGAGTTTAGCTAACGTACTGGGGGCCGATTAGAAATTATATTGTGTATACAGACCTGGTAGCGTAGTGGTTACGAATCGGGCTCTGAACCTTAAGGTCAGCGGTTCGAAACTACCAGCCGCTCCGCGGGAGAAAGATGAGGCTTTCTAC
>NW_006408833.1:1195203-1196259 GCF_000296735.1 Chrysochloris asiatica
AAGGTGGACCCCAGCGCGTTGGTAAATAAACCTCTTGCTTTTGCATCGAACTCGAGTCCTGATGATCTTTTTGGGGTCTCCTACTAGATTAGGTCACTAGGGGGCCTAACAGTGTGAGGTGAAGGTCTTTTTTCAATCTTGTGCAACTCGCTTTCCAGTTCCACCAGCACCATCTGTTGAAGAGACTATCACCTCCCCATGAGATATATTTAGGTATTTTGTCAAAAATCAGTTGGCTGTATGTTGTTGTTGTTATTAAGAGCCGTTGAGTTGGTTCCAACCCATAGCGACCCTGTACAGGGTTTTTTCCAAGGCTGTAAATGTGTACAGGAGCAGAGAGCCTCATCTTTCTCCCATGGACGGCTGGAAGTTTTGAACTTCTGATCTTAAGGTTTGCAGCCCAATTCGTAACCACTACACTGTAGATTTCGGCGACGACATATGCAGACTCTGAGACACTGTGGCCCTTTGAGAAGACAGACAAGACTATGGATCAGGGGCCCGCTCCGGATCTGCAAGTCATGGCCCTTGTGGACCAGGACACAAAACTCCTGAGGGCCCAGGCACATGGCCTTTGGCGAACTCACCTCCTGGCTAAAACTATTCAATTTCTCCTTATGACTGTATTTGTTGCAGACCATGCAGAGGTTCGAGGCCCTATAGGCCCAAGTGTAACAGATCTAGCCACTTGGCAGTTAATAGCAAATTGTTTTTCATCTTAGTGTTCAGTTATATTTATTTAATTCCAAACATGAGCCCTGGATGTCCACAGAGAAATGCAATATTCCCCTAAGTTTCTAAGGTCAAGATTTTCCCCCTAGAACCAAGGCAGTAAAACTTCCTCAGGATGAACAAGGACAGGTTACTGGGATTAAGCAGGGAGACTCTGGAGAGGAACTGCCTGGGGTATATTCACTTGGGGTAGAGTGGTAAATTCTGGGAATACGGGATTAAGGACAATGGGGGCAACTCCCTCGGACCACCCTGGGTTCAATCAGTTTGATCCAAGTGAAGGTTAAACCCAGTAAGGAAGAAAGGAATGTTGGTTTAAGTAAG
>NW_006408833.1:1197293-1200593 GCF_000296735.1 Chrysochloris asiatica
ACATTTAGACTTATAATGGTAATAAGCATTTCAGTATTCATTTATAAATCCTGAAACTAGGGTAGAAACATACAAGAATAAAATGTTGTACTGTTAGAATGAGTGTAAACTTGTCCCCAGACTTCCCTGAAAGTATAAAAGTCATATAGAGAAGATTAGGTTTCAATTAACTGCTTATAATTTTGCTCACAAATGAAACCATGTACCTTTCACACATAACATACACAGAAGGAATTAGAATTTCTAATGAACACTTAACTTGGCTCTTTTTAGCTAACTTTTCTTAAAATTTACTTGTAGTTCTTTGTAAAAGAAAAATCATGTGCTTTGGATGCCGCAAGTCGCTGCCCTGGGCCACTGGGGCCCATGAAGTTAAGGTTTAAACCAATAATTGCTTGCCTGCACCTTTAACTCCAGAAGAATGGTTGGCTAAGAATATGAGCACAGGATAATTTTCTGAGCACAAGATAATTTTCTAAGATCTGAATGATGCATGAGATTCTGTGAAATCACTTTGTACCCTCTTCAGATAATTAATCACATTAAACTTGTACCTCCTACCTTGATTTCCCTGGTCTGAAAACGAATAAAAGACTGAGGCAAAGCTAGTCCTGTATGCTATGCTAGCTTGCCTGACAGCTTACATCAAACTTGTGTGTCTGTGTCTTTGTTTCTATATTGTCTCTCTTTCGCCTCCAGATCTCCCACCTTCGTGAAGCCCACCCCTCCGGCGAGGCGGGACCCCGACATGTAGATGGGTTAAATTCTGGATTCTCGATTCTGTTCCATTGATCTAAAACTTTCATTGTACCAGTACCAAGCTGTTTTGACCATTGTAGACTTGTAGTAAATTTTGAAGTCGGGAAGTGAGAGGCCTCCAACCTTATTCTTCTTAAGCAGTGCTTTGCTTATCCTAGGTCTCTTTCCTTTCCATTTAAAGTTTGTAATTGTTTTTTCAATCTCTTTGAAGAATGTTGTTGGAATCTGGATTGGGATTGTGTTATATGTGTAAATTGCTTTGGGCAGTATTGACATTTTCAAAATATTAAGTCTTCCTATCCAGGAGCATGGTATATTCTTTTATTTTTGTAGGTCTCTTTTGGTTTCTTGTCATAGTGTTTTGTAGTTTTCTTTGTATAAGTCCTTTGTTTCTCTGGTTACATATGTTCCTAGATATTTCATCCTTTGGGTGGCTATTTTAAATGGTATTGCTTTCCTAATGTCTTTTTCAATGCTGTTGTTTTTGGTAAAGAGGAATCCAACTGATATTTGTATGTTGATCTTATATCCTGCCACTTTGCTGAATCATCCAATGAGGTTTAGTAACTTTTTTTTACTGAGTCTTTGGGGATTTCTATGTATAGCATCATATCGTCTGCAAATAGAGTTTTACTTCCTCTTTACCAATTTGGATGCCTTTAATTTCCCTGTCTTGCTGTATAGCTCTTTCTAAGACTTCCAGCATGTTATTTGTGTCTTCTCCCTCTCTTCTTTTAGGTTTGACAATGGTCTGTCAATTTTGTTAATCCTTTCAAAGAATCAGCTTCTTGTCCTGTTGATGCTTTCAATAGTTTTTCTGTTTTCTATCTCATGTATTTCTGCTCTAATCTTTATTATTTCTTTTCTTCTGGTGGCTGTAGGTTTCCTCTGTTGGTCTGTTTCTAATTGTTGGAGATGTTGTGTTCATGTGTTAATTTTGGTTCTTTCTTCTTTTTGGATGTGTGCATTTATTGCAATAAATTGTCCTCTCAGCATCGCTTTTGCTTTGTCCCAAAGATTTTGGTATGTTGAGTTTTCATTCTCATTTGTTTCTAGGAACCTTTTGAATTTACGTTTAATTTCTTCTACTACCCAGTTGCTTTTCAGCAGGGTGTTATTTGGTCTTCATGTATTTTACTTTATTTCCTTGGTCTTCCTATTGTTGATTTCTAATTTGATAGCATTGTGGTCTGAGAAGACGCTTTGTATATTTGGAAATTTATGGAGATTTGTTTTGTGGCCTAAGACATGGTCTATTCTGAATTCCTTGTCAGGCATTTCCAAGGCCTGCCCTCTGTCCAGAAAAGAGTCCAGGTCTACCTCTAAGTCATTTGTCTCAGATATTTTATCTTGTTTCTGGACATGTGCTGATATGGTCAACTGCTTTTGCTTCTTGGACATGATTAGTATTTATCTATGGCCTTAATACTTAATTGAGTGTGTGTTTTGGTATTTTTTATGCTTTCTGCTTGCTTCCAGGGAGATGTGATCAGGATGTGGGCTTCCCTTTTAACTCTTCTTATTGCTTAACTCAGAGTAACTTTCACAGGTGTTGTCTGCTTTTCTGGTATATGGTAATTGGTATTGGTTCTTGCCTGTGCTTTGGTGTTTTATTGAGTGTGATTGTAGCTTGTCTATATGGCAGCAGTGGCTGACTCTTGTGTAATTTATGGAGACAAAGAGTCCTCCAAAATTTGAAGAGGGAGCATATAATAGCAAAACAGCACCAGCAAAATAAAATACAAGAGAAAAAAATAAACTAAAAACAAACAAACAAAAAACAGCAACAACAAAAACTAGACTGCGTACTGCAGTCTATAATCGCAGAAAAAGGAGAGGAGGGAGAGAAGAAAAAATAAAATCTGTAGCCTAATATGAGTATAACTTTAAAGTCCTCTCTTTAGCTTCTTGCTTTCAAAGCTGCCTGAAAGATTTCAGGATGCCAGTGTTGGTTATTATGCTATATCTCAGGCTTTAATTTAATTTTCGGCCTGTTTTGATTTTAAATTCTCTTTCCCTCTCTATAGCCCTGTCCTGCCATTTCCCGTTTTAAAAAACAAAACACAGACAAGCAAAAACCCTTCGGGGCCTGCTCTTGGGCTGAGTATCTGTGTGCATGCGTGGTAGAAGAGCCCACCAGTGGTGAGGGTGGGATATATTCACTCTCTCAGGCTCCCCCCCT
Organism: Chrysochloris asiatica; assembly: GCF_000296735.1. NCBI lineage: Eukaryota > Metazoa > Chordata > Mammalia > Afrosoricida > Chrysochloridae > Chrysochloris > Chrysochloris asiatica. The sequence goes on from NW_006408833.1 coordinate 1,200,235, forward strand.
AGTCACCAGAACGGAGGTGGGCAAACAGTGGGCGTGCAAATGACTAGACACACACACACAAAAAAAAAAAAGAAAAAAGAGAAGAAAATCAGAACAAAGCAAAACTGACAACGTCCACCTTTGCTCCAAGGTTCCTGTGGCGTTTTTCCTTGGTGTTTCTGCTCCCCCGTTTGTCTTGTCGTTTGGTCTCACCCGATATGTCGGCTCCGGGCCTCTGAGCCCAGCCTGGCAGATTCAAAAGTACGCGGGTTTTTTTTTTCCTAAGGTTTTTATTATGGATTGAGTGAAAGTTTTCAGGGCACATCATTGGTTTCACATTCAAACATTCATATACCTTGTTTCATTACATTGATTATAAT
>NW_006408833.1:1209543-1229625 GCF_000296735.1 Chrysochloris asiatica
GGGAATTTTCCATCCTCTTCTATGTTCTGGAATAATTTGAATAGAATTAGTGACAGTTCATCTCTGAATGTTTGGTAGGACTCTGCCGGAAAGCCATCTGGGCCTGGGCTTTTGTTGGTCGGGAGTTTTTTGATGATCTGGTCAATTTCTTCTTTTGTTATGGGTTTGTTCAAATTTTCTACTTCAGTCCGAGTAAGTTTAGGCAGGTAATGTTTTTCTAGAAATGTATCCATCTCGTCCAAATTTTCAAATTTGTTGGAGTAGAGCTCTTCGTAGTATTCTGTTATTATCTTTTTTATTTCGGTTGGTTCTGTTGTGATTTTCCCTGTGTGGTTTCTAATGCGATTTATTTGTGTCCTCTCCCTCTTTTCTTTAGTTAGTTTTGCCAATGGTTTGTCAATTTTATTAATCTTTTCAAAGAACCAGCTTCTTGTCTTCTTGATTCTTTCTATAGTTTTTTGGTTTTCCATCTCATTTATTTCTGCTCTTATCTTTATTATTTCCCTTCTTTTGGAGACTGTAGGCTCCCTCTGCTGGTCTGCTTCTAATTGTTGACGATGCTGTGTTAAAGTGTTGATTTTTGCTCTTTCCTCTTTTTAAATGTGTGCATTTTTCACAATAAATTGTCCTCTCAGGACTGCTTTTGCCGTGTCCCAAAGACTTTGATATGTTGTGTTTTCATTCTTGTTTATTTCCAGAAACTTTTTGAATTCACATTTAATTTCTTCTTTTACCCAGTCGCTTTTCAGCAGGGTGTTGTTCAGTTTCCATGTCTTCGATTTTATTGATTTGGCCTTCTTATTGTTGATTTCTAGTTTTATGGCATTGTGGTCTGAGAAGATGCTCTGTAGAATTTTGATGGTAGTGAATTTATGGAGGCTTTCTTTGTGTCCTAACATGTGGTCAATTCTGGAAAATGTTCCATGCGCACTGGAGTAGAATGTGTATTGTGCTGTTGTTGGATAGAATGTTCTGTATACATCTATGAGGTCAAGTTGGTTGATTGTTTTGTTAAGTTCCTCTGTAACATTGTCGAGTTTCTTTCTGGTTGTTCTATCTATTTTCAAGAGTAGTATGTTGAAATCTCCCACTATAATTGTGGATTTATCTACTTCTTTCTTCAATTCCATTAATGTTTGCTTCCTGTATCTTGGTGCTCTTTCATTGGGGGCATGTATATTTATTATAGTTATGTCGTCTTGCTCATTTGACCCTTTAATCATAAGATAGTGTCCTTCTTTGTCTCTTATGCTGGTTTTCATCTTAAAATTTACTTTGTCAGAGCTTAATATGGCAACCCCTGCTTGTCTATTGTTACAGGTGGCTTGGTAAATTTTTTTCCATCCTTTAACTTTTAGTCTGCTTTTGTCCTTGTATGTAAGGTGTGTCTCTTTGCAGGCAGCATATTGATGGATCTTGTTTTCTTATCCATTCTGCCACTCTTTGTCTCTTCACTGGTGCATTCAATCCATTGACATTCAGTGTAATTATCGATAAGTATGAATTGATTGCTTTCATTATGTTATTTTTTTGGCGGTGCTGATCGTTCTTTGGTTCAGCTTTCTTTCTTGTGTTGGCTTTATGTCTTCTGAGTTGTTTTTGGTCAGTTTCCTCCTAGTTTCTCTGTTTGCTTGATCTGTTTGGGAATTCGTTTTTATAATATGTTGTGGAGTGTTAACTTTCTTTGGGGTTACCTTGTAGTCTACTAACTTTTCTCTGCATTTAGGATACTCCATTGTAACCTGTAATTTACCTGGCATCCTCACCACCTGGGTTTCCATTGCTGCATTTGTCCTTTCTTTGACGTTGATATGTTTTTGGCCTTCAGTTGATCTCCCCGTTCTTTTGAGTTTGTCGTTGTAGTCTCGTTCTGTTCTGGACTCTGCTATCTGTTGGCTGTGTTCCAGGTGGTGTTGCCATACCTGTCAATCTCTGTTTGTTGTCTGTTCTTGTTGTTTCTCTGTCCACAGAACTCCCTTTAGGATGTTTTGAAGTGCTGGGTTGGTTTTGATAAAATCTCAAATTCTGTTTATCCTGGAATGTTTTGATCGCACCATCATATTTGATTGATAGTTTTGCTGGATAGATGATTCTTGGTTGACAGTTTTTTTCTTGCAGAGCGTTGTATATGTCTCCCTATTGCCTTCTTGCCTGCATGGTTTGTTCTGAATAGTCAGAGCTTAATCTTATTTGCTTGCCTTTATAAGTTATATTTCTCTTCTCCCTGGCTGCTTTTAATATTCTTTCCTTGTCTTTGATTTTTAGAGCTTATTATGTCTTGGAGACTTTCTTTTGGCATCTATACTTCCTGGAGTATGTTGGGCTACTTGAATGTTTATCTTCTCGTCTTTCAAGATGTTAGGGAAATTTTCTTCCAGAAGCTCTGCAACGAACTCTTCTGTGGACTTCTCTGCTTCTTCTTGTTCTGGAATGCCAATAATTCTTACATTATTCCTCTTCATGTTATCCAGCATGAATCTTAGACTCTCTTCAGATTGTTTTATCTTTCAGCTGCTTGTTCTTCTACCTTGGAAGTATTGAGAGATTTGTCTTCCAGCTCGCTAGTTCTGGCTTCCATCTCTTCTAGTCTGCTCCTTTCCCTTTTCAGGCTATTGTCTATTTCTGATATCTTATTATTGATCACCTGGGCATCTTTTTGCAGGTTTTTAATTGTTTCCAATGCTGTGTCAATACTATTTGATTGTTCCTGGAGAATTTTTTTTACTTCTTCCTTATTTTTCTCGACCCCTTTTCAGATTATTTGAATTTGTTTCCATATCATTCTTCTGAATGGCATATCCAGAACCCACTCCTCCTCCTCTATAAAGCCTTTGTCTGTCTCCAGCTCATTTGCATTAGCTGTTCTCTTCTGTTTTGGGACGTGTTTCGATAAAGTTGATTGTTTCTTATTGGTCATGGATATTGTTTTATTATTATTAATATGATTGGGAGATGGGCTTCCCTTTTTGTCTGTAATGTGTAGCAGGTGTTGTTGGGTCTTGTCTTAGTGGTGGAGTATTATGTTGTATGCTTATAGCTTAAGTGTATGGCCATGATTGCTGCTTATTCTTATGAGATGTAGGCAGGATAAGTTCCCACCTCCAGGAAGGATGTGTGATCAAAAGGACTAAAAGCAGAAGTAATATAAACCATGGACAGAAATCACCACTTTGGAGCGGATATGTGGCTTTGGTTAACTTTTTCTGTTCCCTCTCCCGCCAGAACTGCCACTGGAAGATCCCCACTCCTAGCTAGGAGTGGGGGCAGAGGGCTTAGATGCAGGGATGGGAGATGGTGGATGATGTCCAAAAGCCGCTGCCTTTCTCCCTCTCTCTGTGCATGGGTGAGCTGCCCCTGCCTGATTTTTTTTGAGATCTCAGACCAGAGCAGGGAGATTTTGGGGAGAGCTATGTCGTTTATTGTAGCTTCTTTGTCCAGAGACTCCCTTTTTTTCCCCTTCCTACTGGAAACACCGCTTTCTGAATGCGCTGGCCTTAGCCCCGCCCTCTAAACTCTGCAGTCGCAGGAGCGACATGCGGTCTTGCAGGCAAGAGTCCCAAAATGTGAGCCTTTCTTTTTCCTTAGTAGCGTAATTTCTCAAAAATGTGAGTTCAGGAGACTGAAATACTAGATCTTATGATAGTTTAAAAGCCATGGGACTGGTATATGAATGTTTCTTTCATGAGCTTTCTCTCCGGAGCTTTCCCATACCTGACTGTCCTGGCTGTCCTGCAGTACCGGAAGCCACACAACTTACTTATTTTTGTAGTAGCCGATCATACTCTATTGGCTAGGGTTTTGCTGAGGATTTCTGCATCTATGTTCATAAGGAATATTGGTCTATAATTTTCTATTTAATGATGTCCTTCTCTGGTTTTGGTATGAGGATTATGCTTGTTTCGTAAAATGTATTAGGACATTTTCCATTCTTTTCTATATTCTGGAATAGTTTGAGTAGAATAGGTGTCATCTCTTCTCTGAATATTTGGTAAAATTCCCTAGTGAAGTCATCTTGGCCTGGACTATTTTTGGTTGGGAGTTTTTGATGACCTGATCTATTTTTTCTTTTGTTATAGGGTTGTTCAAGTTTTCTACTTCACTCTGTGGTAGTTTTTGTAAGCCATCAATCATGTTTTTCTAAAAATGTATCCACTTCCTGTAGAATTTCACATTTGTTGGAGCACAGTTCTTTCTAGTATACTCTTATTATACTTAAAAGAAAAACCTTTTAGTGTACATTGAGTGAATAGAAGTTTACAGAACAGATCATCAGTTTTACATTCAGCAAATCAGTGTAATGATTACAATTCCCTCTGTCTACCATCAGCCAACAGTATTTATTTAACTGTATTACCCTTTTTTTATATACAGAAATCACATAGTAAATATATGTTCACTTAAAAATCCAAAGGGCACATTTTGCAAGCCAGCCTCCTGTCCACAAGAACACTGCCTTTGTCAGTTCATGGGTATGTAGTCCTCTTCTGCCTGTCTCTCTATGCCATTACCTATGCCACCATCTCTGTTGTCACCACATTTCTGGTTAGGAGCCTTCACTCCTCTCATGTTCTTCCCTCTGGATAGTGCTAAGGTTCTCTGTTCATGAAATGACAAATTAACTGTTCCTCCATTTTATTACATCTCTTCTATATTTGTAGTTATGACAATTGCCACTAGAACTGATAGCAATTACTCATAATTCAATCATAAAATCCTATCCCCCTCATAACCAGACCCATATGGACAAGAGGAAAACTATGATTGACACTTTAAGTACAGGACAGGGCACAGAAAGGAGAACACTAGGGGGCAGGGCCTTCTGCTTGCCAATAATGCCACAGGAGCTTGAGAGGCAGAACATCCAATCCTAGAATTTCTGCCCACTTAGAAGGTGTCTGGGGTCAGGACAGTTGATCCAGCAGGAGTTCATGCCAGTTCAGTGGTTCTTGTGGGCTCAGAGGGCAACTGGGGGAAGGTCAACTGGTTCTGAAAGGAACTCCTGCCTACCCAGAAAGGTCTTGGGACAAGAGATGTGTCCAAAGTATGAGAGATGAAGTTCTGTCATCCTGGTTTCTAAGGAGTACTATGGTTGTATATCTTCCAACACAGATTTGTTTCTTTTTCTGGCAGTCTATGGTACTTTTAATATTCTAGTCACCAAAGTAGGTTGTAGAACAGTGTCTTTGTGAACTATGTTATGCCAATTGACCTGGGTGTCTCCTGAGACTATGGTCCTGAGCCCCGAGGCACAGCAACTTATTGCCTTAAGATGCTGGATAAGATCTAAGAAGGTTTCATCATTTTGCCTCCTATATGATCCACCACAAAGAGCCCTGGTAGCATAGTGGGTTATGAGTTGGACTGTTAACTTCTAGGTTAGCAGTTCGAATCTACCAATCTCTCTGCAGGAGAAAGATGAGGCTTTCTGATCATGTAAAGATTTACAACCTCAGAAAAAATATACTGGATCTTTATGAGTCAGAACTGACTTGAAAGCACACTAGCAATTATGTTGAGGAGTTTCCTTTTGATTCTTATTTTGTTGTGTTTTTCTATTAGAAATGGATGTTGAATTTTATCAAGTGTCTTTTCTGCATCGATCAATATGATCATGTTGTTCTTTTCATTTTTTAAATTTATGTGGTAGATTACTTTGCTTATTATTCTAATATTGAACCATTCTTATATCTCTGGTATAAAAGCCACTTGGTCTTGATGTATTATTTTTTTGATATGTTGTTGAATTCTACTGACTAGGGTTTTGTTGAGAATTTTTTAACTTTATGTTCATGAGAAATATTGGTCTATAGTTTCCTTTTTAGTGATATCTTTCCCTGGTTTTATTATGAGGGCTATACTTGCTTCATGAAATATATTCAGGAGTTTTCCATCATTTCTATGTTCTGGAAGAGTTTGAGTAGAATTGGTGTCAGCTTTTTCCTTAATGTTTGGTAGAATGCATCAGTACAGCCATTTAGGATCAGACTCTATTTTGTTGGATTTTTTTAAATGGCTTGATTAATTTCTTCTTTTCTTATGGATTTGTTCAAGTTTTCTAGTTCATTCTGTGTTAGTTTTGATACGTTGTGTTATTCTAAAAATGTGTCTATTTTTTTCTGGATTTTCAAATTTGTTAGAGTAAAACTCTTCATAGTTTTATGTTGTTATCCTTTTTATTTCTGTTGGTTCTGTTGTGACATCATCTATATTGTTTCTCATGCATTTTATTGTATCTTGTCCTTCATTTCCTTTGTTAGAATTACCAGTGTCTTGTCAATTTTATTAATTCTTTCAAAGAACCAATTTCTTGTCTTTTTGATTCTATTATTTTTCTTTCTGTTTCATTTATATCTGTTATAATATCTATTTTTTTTCATTTTTTCTTCTGCCCGCTTTAGGCTTACTTTGCTGCTTTCCCCCCCTAATTTTTTGGAAGTGTTGCATTAATATGTTGAGTCTGGTTCTTTCTTCTTTTTGGATGTGTGTGTTTGTTGCTGTAAATTGCCCTCTAAGCACTGCTTTGGTAGTGTCACAAAAGTTTAGGAATTTTTTATATTTCATTTTTTATTTGTTCTGGTTCCCAGTAGCTTTTAAGCAGGGTGTTATTAAATTTCCATGTATTTGACTTTATTTTTTTGATCTTCCTATTGTTGATATCTAATTTTATATCAGTGTGATCTGAAAAGATGCTTTGTGGTATTTGAATTTTTAAAAATGTACTGAGACTTGCATTGTGGCCTAACATATGGTCTAGTCTGAAGAATGATCATGTACATGGAAAACAATATGTATTGTACTGTTGTTGGGTTGAGTGCTATGTATAAGTCTATGAGATCAAGTTGGTTTTGGTGGTGTTTATTTCTTCTGTGCTTTCTTGAGTTTCTTCTGTTTGTTCTGTCCTTTTTTGAAAGTGGTGTACTAAAATCTCCTACTTTTATTTGAGAATTGTCTATATTTTTTCTTCAATTCTGTTAGACTTTGATTTATATCTTTTGCGGCTCTTTCACTGGGAGCATGAGTATTTGTTACAGTTATGTCCTCTGGTTCAATAAACTCTTTAATCATGAGATAATGTCCTCCTTTGTTTCTTACAGTTTTTTTCTTAAAGTCTATTTTAACAGAAGTTAAGATGGCCTCTCCTGCTCATTTTGTATTGCCGTTAGCTTAATGCATTTGTTTACATGTTTTATCATTTTATTAGGAATGATTCCAAATGGGTTATGAAGAAACTTAGTGAGTTCAATGAATTTTACAAAAACTCATATTGAAGATATGTTCACCAATAATCAATAAAACATCAGCAGTACTATTATACTGGGCAAAATGTCAGGCTAAAAGCAACATGCAACATAAAAAAGTTATAAAAGAAGACAATCTGCTGAATATTAAAAACCACCTCAAAAGTAATTTTTTGCAACCAGTATAGAACTAATTAGCTATCAATTTCAAACCACACCAACATTAAGTTTGGCTGATAGAAGCCAGGAGTCAATAATGGGGGGAGAGGGGAAGGAGTTCCTCAGTGCAAGAGATTTGACTAGTGTTTTGGAGCATTTCCCTGGCTGGCACAAGCAGTATTAGAAAATTTTTTTGGTAAGGGAGAGAAATAAATACAAATAGAATGCTATATTTTAAATCAGCAGAATGTCCCAGGAATGATAAAGGTATGAGAGTAAAGTAGCAAGGGAGTAACTTCAAAACATTATTTGTTGTGGGCTCAAAAGATAGTCAAAATGAAAACTGTTAATTGGTGTTTTGTTTTGTTTTTTAAGTTTTTATTGTGGATTGAGTAAAAGGTTACAGGGCAGAGCATCAGTTTTACGTTCAACAAATCATACACCTTGTTTCATTACAATGATTATAATCCTCTCCATGTACCATCAGTTAATAGTATTTCTCTTTATTCACTTTAGCTTTTTTTAAACAAAAAACCACTCAGGCATAAATAATAATTAACACCTCCAAAGGGCACATTCTGAAAGTCTGCCTCCTGGCCACTGGCTCTTAGTCCCTCTCTTTCCATGAATCTGGAGTCCTCAACTGCTCCCTCTCTCCATGTCCCCATCTCTGCCTCCATCTCTGGCATCAATGCTTCTCTGGATAAGGTCTTGCATTCTGCTTGTGTTCTTCTCCCTTGATGGTCCTAGGGTCCTCTGTTTCTAGACTGTAAGATTAACCACTCCCCTGTTTTTGTTACAAAACTTCTACCTTTATAATTGTGAGAGTCGCAATTGGTATATGTTTTGCTGTGCATATTTTCAACAACAAAATAAAATTTAGGGAAAAAATACATAAACTATCTTCCGGAACAAGGTGGAACATGCATAATATAGCACTGAAACCTTGATTTTTTAATACAGAAATTACTTCTTTTATGAAATTATAACAATTTTGTTTTTTAAAAAAACACATTCAAAACAAATTTATTTAAAGATATCACATAGCTATGTCCAAGCATTTAGGCTTAAGGGAAGTATAATGAGGAGGACACTTTTTCCCCCAAGTTAAGGTAAATTCCTTTGAAACCAAGCTTATTGCTAAACAGCAACATTCCACTTGGTGAACAATAATTGGCAATAAAATAAGTTTAAAAGCTGTAATATTTTGCCCCAAACCAGGCCTATATACTGTTTAATAACCAAGATTCAAACTAATTTTGTAACAAGCGTAGGCCAAATCTATCAAATATGTCCTTGGTTAGATATCCTGTTCCATTTAACATTTTGAAAGCTCATTTGACAGCCAGTCAAGACCCTCATACAGACCAGTTCCTGTTATGAAGAGACTGAAGACCTAATTTTTCTGTCATTTCACTGATGGCCATAGCATTTGGCAGCAACACTGAATCTTGCAACTCATCTTCTTGAAGCATTTTCTGCAGGACTTGTGCTTCTTCCTGAATTCTTTAACGATCATTGCGATCTACCACAAAAATAAGACCCTGGGTATTTTGGAAATAATGCTTCCAGACAGGTCTAATTTTATCTTGACCACCAACATACCATACCATGAAACAAATATTCTTATATTCTACTGTTTCCACATTAAAATCAATAGTAGGAATGGTCTTGACTATCTCTCCCAACTTCAGTTTATAAAGAATTGTCTTCTTGCCAGCAGCATACAAAGCAACTGCTATGCTTTGGCGCGGCAGTTCTGGCTTTGAAGTTAAGGTTTTGGTACTGCCACATTACACAGCAGTCGGGGTGACTTTGGCAGTGGACCGGCCCCTCCAACACGGATAAAATTGCGTCACCACCATCCCATCCCCCTGTGTTTCCAGCACTCAGCTTAATGCATTTTTAATCCTTTTATTTTTAAAATCTATTTTTGTCTTATAAACAACATATTTAAAAATCTGTTTTCTTATCCAGTCTACAGTTCTCTGACTCTTGGCTAGTGCATTTAATCCATTGATGTTCAGTGTAATTATCAATAGGCATGAATTAATAGCTGTTCTTTTGCTGTGTGTGTTTTTTCTGGTGCTACTGGTTTCTTTGTTCCATATAATGATCTGTGCTGAATTCATTTTGTTTCTGCATTTTCTTGTCACTTTCTTCATGGCTGTTGTTTTAATGTTTACTAAATCTTTATCCACCACTCATCTGTCAGTTTGTCATACTGTGGTGGCTTATGTGTTGCTGTGATTATGGAAGTTATGCCATGCCAGCAAGGTCACCCATGGTGGACAGGTTTTAGCTAAGCTTTCAGGCTAAGATAGACTAGGAAGAAGGAGAGATGGACTACTTCCAACTATTTAGTCACCGAAAACCTTATGAATAGCAGCAGAACAATGTCAGATAGCACCAGAATATTGAATATTGAAATATGAAGAAGAACATCAGAATATTGTCACATATAGTGGCAGATATAAGTGCTTCAAGCTGTAAGGCACGCAAAATGCCTTGGAGAAGAACTGCCTCTTCAAAGTAGAGTTGACTGTGATGACACAAAAGGAGTAAAGCCAGGGAGGTGGGGAGGGGAGACTACAAAGGCAAGAAGTGACTGGCTTACAAGCTTTCAAGAGGGAACCTAGAGCTAGGGGGCATGGAAGAAGGCAGAATCTCCAGTGAGTACTATCCAATCTGTCTAGGCGAAGCTGATGAAATGAAATGCAGAAGGGTCACTTGTGATACAATAGTGAATGATTGTTTTCAGGACTGATTGTGAGGGTTGGAAATGTAAAGGTAGATGTTTTGTAGCAAGGAAAGGAGTGATTAACTCTCCAGTCTAGGAGTAGAACGGAGAAGAACCGAGAGCGGGACCCTACCCAGAGAAGCAGCGAGGCCTGAGATGGAGGCAGAGACGATGATGTGAAGTGATGAAGTGGCTGGGGACTTTGGATCCAGAGAGGGAGAGGGACTGTGTGCTGAAGAATGGGGGTGGGGAGTGTAGGGGGCAGGTTTATAGGGTATACCCTTTGGTCGGTTGATGATGCATGGAGGGGATTGAAACCATGGCAATGAAACGATGTACGGTGGAATAAATGTAAAACTAAAGTTCTCCCATGTAAAATATCATATAATTCACAGTAAAACATGGGGGGAAAAAAAGGAGTAAAGCTTTTGGGACCTTCATGTGCCAATGGGACACTGCTCAAGATGAATAGAAACAGCTGCTTGTTGTTGTTGTTAAGTGTCATCGAGTCAGTTCTGACCTATAGTAACCCTGTATAGGGTTTCTGGGGAGCAGCTGGCGAGCTTGAACTGCCGACTTTGCAGTTCAAATGGCTTTGCAGCCTGGTACATTAACCCACAGTGCCACACAGCTGTAAGCACCCATTAATAATCAGAACATGGAATGTATGAAATATGAATCTAGGAAAATTGGAAATTTTCAAAAAAATGAAATGGAACACAAAAACATCAGTATCTTAGACATTACTGAGCTGAAATGGACTGCTATTAGCCATTTTGAATCTGACAATCACATGCTTTACTAGGCCAGGAATGACAAATTGATGATGAATGGCATAGCATTCATCATCAAAAAGAACATTATCTATCTTGAAGTACAAAGCTGTCTGTAATAGGATAACATATGCCTGCAAGTAAGACCAGTTAATACAACTATTATTCAAATTTGTTCTCTAACCACTAAAGTCAGTAATAATGAAATAGAAGAATTCTATCAACTTCTTCAGTCTGAAACTGATCAAACATGTAATCAAGATGTATTAATAACTACTGGCAATTGGAATGCAAAGGTTGTAAACAAAGAGGAAGGTTTAGTTGTTGAAAAATATGGTCTTGGTGATAGAAACTTAGCTGGAGATCGCATGATAGAAGATTGCAAGAAGATTGCAGTGACTTCTTCATTGCAAATACCTGTTTTGAAAAAAAATACCCATGGGTTTCACCAGATGGAATACACAGAAATCAAATTGACTACAACTGTAGGAAAAGATAATGGAAAAACCCCATATCTTCATCTAAAACAAGGCCACAAGCAGACTGTGGAACAGACCATAAATTGTTCATATGCAAGTTCAGGATGAATCTAAAGAAAATTAAAACAAGTTCATGATATAACCTTGAACATATCCGACCTGAATTTAGACATCATCTGAAGAACAGATTTGACTTATTAGACACTAAAGACCAAAGACCAGTAGAGTTGTGGGATGACATCAAGAACATTATGCAGGAAGAACACAAAGGTCATTAAGAAGACAAGAAAGAAGAAAAACACCAAAACAGATGTCAGAAGAGACTCTAACACTTGCACTTCAGTGTAGAGATGGTAAAGTAATGGAAGAAATGAGGAGGTGAAAGAGCTAAATAGAAAATTTCAAAGGTCAGCTCAAGAAGACAAAATAAAATATTATAATGAAATGTGCAAAGACTTGGAGTTAGAAAACCAAAAGGGAAGAACACCCAGCATTCCTCAAGCTGAGGCAACTGAACAAAAAATTCAATACTCGACTTGTAATATTGGAGGATACTATGCCCAAAATATTGAATGATGCTGAAAGCAGCAGAAGAAGATGGAAGGAATACACAGTCATTGTACCAAAAAGAAATGGTCAATGTTCAACCATTTCAAAAGGTAGCATATGATCAAGAGACAATGATACTGAAGGAGGACGTCCAAGGTGCATTGAAAGTATTGGCAAAGAACAAGGCTTCAGGAATTGATGGAATACAAATGGAAATCTTTCAATAAATTGATGTAGCACTGGAGGCACTCACTCACCTATGCCAAGAAATTTGGAAAACAGCTACCTAGCCAACTGATTCAAAGACATCCATATTTGTGCCTATGCCAAAGAAAGCTGACCTAATGGAATGAAGAAATCACCAGACAGCATCATCAATATCTCATGCAAGTAAAATTTTTCTAATTATAATTAAAAAATGGCTGCAACAGAGAACTGCCAGAGGTTCAAGCCATATTTTGATGAGGACGTGGAGCAAGGGATATAATTGCTGATGTTAGACACATCTTGGCTGAAAGCAAAGAATATCAGAAAGATGCTTACCTGTGCTTTATTGACTACACAAAGGTTTTTGATTGTGTGGATCATAGCAAGCTATGGACAACATTGCAGAGAATGAGTATTCCAGAACTCTTAATTGTGTTCATGAGGAACCCGTACATAGATCAAGAGGCAGTTGTTAGACCAGAACAAAGGAACACTGAATGGCTTAAAATAAGTAATGATGTGTGCAAGGTTTGTATTCTGTCACCATACTTATTCAATATATACATACTGAACAAATAATCTGAGAAGCTGGATTGTACAAAGAAAAGTATGACATCAGGATTGGAGGAAGACTCATTAACAACCTGCAGATGATACAACCTTGCTTGCTGAAAGTGAAGAGGACTTAAAATATTTACTGATGAAGATCAAAGAACACAGCCTCTGTTATGGGTCGCACCTCAATATAAAGAAAACAAAATTTCTCACCACTGGATCAATAAACAACATCCATATAAATGGAGAAAAGATTGAAGTTGTTAAAGACTTCATTTTGCTCAGATCAACCATCAACACTCATGGAAGCAGCAGTCAAGAAATCAAATTACACATTGCATTAGATATATCTGCTGCACAAGACTTCTTTAAAGTATTCAATCGCAACGATGTGAATTTTAGGACTAAAGTTCGCATGACCCAAGCAATGGTATTTTCAATAACCTTACATGCGAGTAAAAGTTAGACTGTGAATAAGGAAGAGTCTAGAAGAATTGATGCATTTGAGTTATGGTGTTTTAGGAGAATATTAAAAGTATCATGGACTGCTAAAAGAACAAACAAATCTGTGTTGGAAGAAGTACAGCCAGAATACTTCTTGGAGGCCAGGATGACCAGACTTCGTTTCTCAAACTTCAGACATATCAAGAGGGTTTGGTAAAGTGGAGAATTAGAGAAAAAGAGGAAGACCCCCAACGAGATGGATTGGCACAGTGGCACAGTGGCAGCAGCAATGGGCTCAAATGTAGCCCATTGGCTACAGGAAGATTGAGCCTAGTAGATACTGACTCAATTACACCTAACAGCAACAACTCTTTATAGTTTTTCCTTATTCTTAATTTAATGTGAATGTGTATTAATTTTCTTGAGGTTATCCTGTAATCTATTAACTTCTTCCTCAGTTTAAAACCATCTGTTTTGTTTTGAAATCTACTTGACTTCCTTACCTTTTGTAAGTTCAGTAACTTCACTTTTCTTCCTTTGTGCTTTGTAGTTGTCTTCGTTAGAAATTGTTATCTCTGGCTCCCTTTTTTCAGTCTTGTAAGGAGGTTTTCGTTGGATACTTTTGTATATGAATTGAAGTCAGGGTAGTGTTGTGTGTATGTCAATCTCATTTTTGTCTGCTATTGTTGGCTCTCAGTCCATTTGTTGTTGTTGTTGTTAAGTGCCATGGAGTGGATTCTGACCCATGGCGGCACTGTATAGGGTTTCCAAGGAGCAGCTGGTGAGCTTGAACCGCTGACCTTGTAGTTCAAATGGCTTTGCAGTCTGGTGCATTAACCCACAGCGCCACACCAGGACTCGGTCTCAGTCCGTAGGACTCCCTTTAATATTTTCTCTAAAGTTAGTCTAGTTGTAACATATTGATTTAATTTCAGTTTAACTGGAAATGTTCTCATTTTGCTGCCATATTTGAGGGACAGTTTTACTTAGTATATGATTCTTCATTGGAAATTTGTTTTCTTTCTCTGTTTTGTATATGTCTTCCCATTGCCTTTTTTCCTGCATGGTTTCTGTGGATAAATCATAGCTTTACTTATTGTTTTTTCTTTGTAGGTAACTCTTTGTTTTCCCTGAGGTTCTCTGAAGATTCTTTCCTAATCTTTGATTTTGGAGAGTCTGATTATAATATGTGTTGTTCTATTTCTTTTAGGATCCATTCTGTTTGGGGTTTGTTCAGCTTCTTGAATGCTTCTTGTCTTTCATGATTCAAGGATGTTTTCCTCCAACAAGTAACAGGTCTTCAACTATCTTTTCTGCATTTTTGTTTTTGTCTCTTCCTGTTGTGGAATTCCAGTCACCCATAAATGATTCATCTTTATATTTTCCCACCTGAATATTAGGTTTTCTTCAGATATTGTCATTCTATTTTGCCGTTCTTCTATCTTACTAGTATTGAGAGATTTATCTTTCTGCTCACTAATTCAAGCATTCACAGATTCAAACCTGCTTCTTTGCACTTTCAATGTATTGTCCATTTCTGAAATATTAGCATTAATCTTCTGGCTTTCTATTTGCAGGTTTTGCATGTCTCCAATCCCTTATCTACTTTGTTTGTTTTTTCCATCAATGTTTTCCTGAATTCTTCCTTATTTTCCCTAACCTTTCTGTCAATCATTTGGACCTACCTAAATATCATTCTCTTGAATTCTTTTTCAGGTATTTCAAGTGCCTTTTCCCCTCAAAACATTTTCTAGCTCTGCCTCTTGGTTACTTGTTTCAGTCAGTCTGTCTTGTTTCTTCATGTGAACAGAAATGGTCTGTTGCTTCCAAGACATTTTGTATTGCTGTATTTGTATTAAATTGACAATTGTATGTTTCTGTAGTTTTAAGCATGCACCAACTGCCTCCTGGAGGGTGTAATTAGGGGATGGAAACATATGCACTGTTCTCTGTTCACCATTTATGCAGTTGTTTTTCATGGTTTTGTTGTTGTTGTTTATCAGTTGTATAATAGCTGGCACTTGTTCTTGTCTAGTGGGTGGGGTTGTAGAGGGTATGGTTGTGGCTGGGCTGTATGTGCACAGATGCTATCCCATATTGGGTGAGGCAAAAAAGAAAAAAAAACATATAAAGGGGAGAAGGAAAATGGGCAAACAAACAAACAAGCAAATATCAGCAAAAAAATAAATAGTAAAGGGGAAAAAGTAAGAAACAGCTATAAGAATATAAAAAACAAAAATAGAAAAGAGTCAGAGGAGAAAATATATTTTTTAACCATGGAAAAAATATATATGAGATTAAAAAAAAAGGAAAGGAAAAGAACTAAACATAATTAGTGACAGGGATAAGTAAAAGGAAGAGGGATCAGAAAGTAGTAAAGAAGACCAAGAGAAAGAAAAGGAGAGAGACAAAAAAGAAAGCAACATCCGCCATTGAAAAATAATAGTGGGGGGGGGGGAAAGAAAATATTAAAGCTGATATAAAAAAGATAAAATGCAAGGGTAAGTAGAGAGAGAAAGAACAGGAGGAATACATAAGCTAACTAAAACAATAAAAGGGAAAAACAGGGGCAGGTGCCAGATCCAGAGAAGAGAAAATTCTAGGATTCCCTGCCAGCCAAGGATCTCATGTTGCAGGTGGTCAAAGGATGGTGCTTTGGTCCTAGTTGGATATCTTATAATGCTAGGTATTGTCTATTCTGGACACTCAATCTGGAAATAGTTCATGCAGATCCCAAAGCTGGTGGGGAATCAGGTTGTCCATCACAGAGGCCGACTACTAACTCCCCACACACTTTTATGCATCTTCAACTGCTGCAAGAGCAGGAGCTTCACTGGGAGTGTACACAGGTGGGAACTGGCCATGCCTCTGATCACCAGAGTAATGAGGGGTATAAGAAAATTTTTGCACCTTTCTCTCTACCAATTAGTGGTGCCTCTGTGCCACCAATCACATTTTTGCTTTCAAATCTGCCTTCAAAATTTCAAGATGAATGCCATGTGGTTATTTAAACGATTATATATCCCTGCATGATTCTTTTTATACATGTGCTAGAGGTTAGATACATACTGACATGGGTGATGGGGCAGGCAATATACAACCAGAGAGGAAAGGAAAGATGGGAGTGGTGGACACAGGGAGGAACGCAGTGGTTAAAGTGAATAGAGGTAAATGCTGTTAACTGTTGGTGCATGGAGGGGATTGCAACTATATAATGAAGCAAAGTATATGATTTGTTGAATACAAAACTAATAGACTTGCTCTGTAAACCTTCATTTAATTCACAATAAAAGTTTAAAACAAAATATTAGATAAATTTGTTTCAAAAGACCTGATTTAAAAATACAGATGTCACTTTGAGGACTAAGGTGTGCCTGACCCAAACCATGGTACTTTCAATTGCCTCATGGACAATAGAAAAGAAAGACTGCAGAAGAGTTGGAAGGAAAAAAAAAAAAAAAGTTCAAGATGGCTGTGCCTTGCTTGGCCAGCAGGAAAAGATCACCTGTCTACTTCCCACCCCCAACCCCCACACTATTGTTCAGCTGCTTCTGCTAGTTAGGGCTAGCCCTGCAGATAAGTAACAGAGATCACCTGAATCTAGACACTGGGTTTAATGCAGATAGCTCCCACCTCCTTTAATGGGGCTCACAACTGCAGTGCTCACTTCCATGTGGATCCAACCTCTGGGAGAGGGAGTTTCCCTGGGGGTGTATGCAGATGGGGGCTGGCCATGCCTCTGGTCACCAGAAGAGTGTGGGGAGCAAGAAAAAATTGCACCTTTCCCTCCATGATTCACTGGTATGTTTATGGAATGCCAATATGCTATCTTGCTTCTGAAGCTGCCCACAAAAGCTTAAAATGAACGTGCCATGTCTACTAGACCAGCACAAGTCACCATTCTGTCTCCTTTTATTGCTACATTTGTTCAGTTTTCTCTCCTGTTAAACATTCAGTACACTTCTCTATCCTTTCATCTGATGCTCAAGATTCCAGGACAATTATCTATATCCATTTAATTTGGTTTTCCATATCTTTGCTGTAGAGGGTCTATATAGGATTACTGCCTAGTTCACCATCTTGCCACCTTCCCCATGACTGATTTCTTGACTAGTGCTTTCATGATTGCCGATTGCAGATCCAGGCAAAATGAAATCTTTGACAACGTCAATCTTTTCTCTATTTATCATGATGTTACTTATTGGCTCAGCTGTAAAGATTTTTTTTTTCTTAACATTTAGGTTTAATCCATACTGAAGGTTGTAGTCTTTGATCTTCATCAATAGGTATTTCAGGTCCTCTTTACTTTGAGCAAACAAGGTTGTATCATTTGCATATTGCAGGTTGTTAATGAGTCTTTCTACAATCCTGATGCCACCTTCTTCATATAATCCAGTTTCTTGGATTATTTACTCAGCATACAGATTGAATAAGTATAGTAAAAGGATACAAGCCTAGCACACATCTTCCTGAATTTAAACTATTCGATATCACCTGTTCTGTTCTAAGGGCTGCCACTGGTCTATGTACAGGTTCCAGATGAGCACAATTAAGTGTTCTGGAATACACATTCTTTGGAATGCTATCCACAGCTTTTCAAGATCCACACCATTGAAAACCTTAGCATAGTCAATAAAGCACAAATAAAAATCTTTCTGGCATTCTCTGCTTTCAGCCAAGATTCATCTGACATCAAAAATGATATTTCTAATTCCACATCCTCTTCTGATTCTTGCTTGAATTTCTGGCAGTTGCCTGTTCATGTACTGTAGCAACTATTTTTTAATTATCTTCATCAAAATTTTACTTGCGTGTTATATTAATGATATTGTCTGATGATTTCTGCATTCCACTGGGTCACCTCTCTGAAATGGGCAAAAATATGGATCTCTTCTAATCAGTAAACCAGGTAGTTGTCTTCCAAATTTCTTGACATAGATGAGTGAGTGCTTCTAGTGCTGCATCAATTTGTTGAAAGATTTCAATTTGTATTCTGTCAATTCCTGGAGTCTTGTTTTCTGCCAATGCTTTCAGTACTGGTTGAATTTCTTCCTTCAGTTGCATTGGATCTTGATTATATGTTATCTCCTGAAATGGTTGAACACTGACTATTTTCTTCTTGATGCTTCCTACATCGTTCAATATTTTGCCTATAGAATACATCAGTATTTCAAGTCAAAACTTGTATTTTTCTTCAGTTTTTTCAGTTTGAGAAATGCTGAACATTTCATTATAGTACGTTGTTTTCTCAAGTTGTCCTTTGAAATTTTCTGTTCAGTTCTTTTACTTCCTCATTTCTTTCATTTACTTTAGCTTCTCTACACAAAATAGCAAGTTGCAAGCAAAAACACAGACTACCATAAGAAAAGTTTTAGTGGATGGTCCCAGAACTCTGAACTTCAGATAAAGGGACAAATAAGGGGACTGTGTGCTTACCAAGAGTAAAATTTGGAGCAGAAGCAAGAAACAAAGAGGCTTCTGATTTGTGGTGGCCAATGATTACCAGTGCAACCATTTGGAACAGGAGTGAGTGGACAGAGGTTAAAGTGAGCATTCCCATCACAGAAATCTGAAGAATCAGCAGAGATAAAGGAATGAGCATTCCATTTTTGTTCTTTTCTTTTCCTCTGTCTCCTCACCTCCACTCTGGGGACCAGAAAGTATACCTGAACAAGTGGACACCTCAGGGAGGGTTCTGCTTTGCATGTGGGAGGTTCTGTACAGTGAGGATTGCTGGGCACAGAATCAAAGGAATGGGAGCAGTCAGCAGGAAAAACATGCAACAAGAGTCTCTTTCAAAACAGGTCTGGCCAGCCCTGGGCTGGTTCTCACTAGGAGAATCACATAAATGGAATTGAGGAGGGGAGCAGAAAAAGGCCAAAAACAAAACCATGAGTTATATCATAAGGCACAATGGGAACCTCTTAAAATTTCTCAGGCAGCTTTGAAGACAAGAGACCATAAAGTCATGCTAACATGTTATTCAGACTCTGCCACAATTTTTTTTTTTTTTTTTTTTGGTGGGGGGCGATTTTGGACTTTAGTGTCTAGTCTGTTGTTTTTTTTTTCAGTCCCCCTTTTATCTTGGGGGAGCTCTTTCTCTTCTTTCCTTACCCAACAAGAGAAAGCAATTGTGGCCATACAGCTAACCTACAATTACAACCCATAAGACCCATTACCAGCTACTATAAACCAGAGCAGCATCTACTATGAACACCTGCTAAAAACATTGAGTTGAACTGTGGCAATGGTGGTGTGCTGTGGAATCAGTTCCAAACTTTAATGATCTGGCATAGGGTTTCTGGGGTTGTGGATCCTTATGGGAGCAGAAAGCCTCATCTTTCTTCTGTGTAATGGCTGGTGGTTTTGAACTGCTGACCTTGAGGTTGGTTAGCAGCCTGATTTGTGGCCACTATACTACCAGAGCTCTTTGCATTGAGCTGTAGGAGCACTGAAAAGAGAAGCCCATATACTGATTACATCTACCAGAAGGCAATTTGAGAGAGTTTAAGAATACACCAGACTTCTAGTTTTGGCAGGCAGCATAGACAGGTAGGTAGGAAAGGCTCTGTGGGGGAGGGATTGAAAACTCACAGAAACTGTGCTCACAGAACAAAACCAGAGCTCTGGATCTACCATAATGTCCAGGATGTCAGTTTGCCATATTCACAAGTGAAAAAATCACGATATAAAGGAAAATACTGCAAGTTAGGAATCTCTGGACACGGGACTCCCTCTACACCCTCCGCGCCTGGGCAGAGTTCAGAGGGCGGAACTACAGCTAGACTGACACAGGGAACCAGCACTAAAAGCAGTGCAGAGACATTTGCAAAAAGAAATGCGGGAGATTCTACACATTTTTTCCTCTTCTTCCCTGTCACACCTTCTTTGCCCAACCCAGATGCCTTCAGGAGGGTGGGTGCACCCCCCAAAAAAAA
>NW_006408833.1:1229725-1233105 GCF_000296735.1 Chrysochloris asiatica
TCCAGCACTGACCCACAGTTTTCCCACAGTACAGACAGAAAGAGCTTGGTAGCTACTTATGATGTCAGCCTCGGGGTGGCAGCCATAAAATTGACTTATGGGAGACCCTTGGTGGCTGTGTGCCATGGAGTTAGTTCTGGCTCATGGTGACCCTGTGCGTGGTTCCTGAGGCTGTCGGTCTTTGTGGGAGCGGAGCACCTTGTCTTTCTCCCACAGAATGATTGGTGGTTTCAAGCTGCTGACCTTGCAGTTGACAGCCCGATTTGTGACCACTGTGCTACCAGAGTTCCTTGTGCAAGACCTTTACCCAGGCCTATATAGCAAGAAAAAATCACGCACATCAGGCCTGACAGACAAGCCTTAGAAAATCTGTAAAACCCCAACATAAAAGGACGCAACTACCTCGAGAATTACACTGTACACATGCAGATACCTAACTGACGTTCAGAGACAAAAATAGTGGACAATCTTTCTCGCATTAACTCTCAATATCTATCTGTGCACCTCCACAGTGGTGACTAGAGGAGGGGCATGACAAGCGGACACCTCCAACCACTGCTGGAAGCTTCTACCGTGCACAAACACTACCTGTGGACACTCGGCCACAGTTAGATTTTTGTTTCAAAGTGGTGCTTTTTGACTCTGCTTTTATATTGCTTCTGCTATTGGTCCTTTTGATCACACATCTTTTCTGGAGGTGGGAGCTTTTCCTCCTACATTACTGAAGAAGAGACAACAATCGTGGCCATATAGCCAAACTACAAGCATACCCCATAATATTCCACCATTTAGACAAGAGCCAATAACAGCTGCTAAGCATTACATGTGAAAAGGGAAGTCTATCTCCTGATCATATCCACCAGGAGACACCCAGTAAGCTTAATAACACAACAACAAATATCCACTTAAGCATTAAAAAAATTTGAGAAAACACATAACTACTGGAAATGACAAACAAAAGTTCTCAAACACAACAAACGATCTCAAAACATGTCCAAAACCAGAAAAGAGTAACTGAGACAAATGCGCTGGAGATAGACAAAGGCTCCCCAGAAGAGGAAGAGCAGGTTTTGAATTTGCCTAAGAAAGAATTCAAGAGAATGATATGGAAACAAATTCAAATGCTCCGAAAAAGGGTGGAGGAAAACAAGGAAGAAATTAGGAAAGTACTACAAGAGCAATCAAACAAGATTGATACAGCAATGGAAACAATTCAAAACCTACAAAAAGAGGTCCAGATGATTAATAATAAAATATCAGATATGGACAATACACTGAAAGGGGAAAGGACAGAATAGAAGAGATGGAAGCCAGAACTAGAGATCTGGAAGACAAATCTCTCAATACTGCTAAGATAGAAGAGCAAGCTGAAAAAAGGATAAAAAAAAATCTGAACATAGTCTAAGATTCATGCAGGATAACATGAAGAGGAACAACTTAAGAATTATTGGCATTATGGAACAGGAAGAATCAGAGAAGTCCACAGAGGAGATAGTTGAAGAACTTCTGGAAGAAAATTCCCCTAACATCTTGAAAGATGAAAGATAAACATTCAAGAAGCCGAACATACCCCAGGAAGGATAAGCCCCAAAAGAAAGTCACCAAGACATATAATAATCAAGCTCTCCAAAGTCAAAGACAAGGAGAGAATTCTAAAAGCGGCCAGGGAGAAGAGAAATGTCACTTAAAAAGGCAAGCAAATCAGATTAAGCTCTGACTATTCAGCACAAACCATGCAGGCAAGAAGGCAATGGAGAGACATATACAAAACCCTAAAAGAAAAAAAAAAAAAACTGCCAACCAAGAATCGTCTATCTAGCAAAAATATCAATCAAATACTATGGTGCAATCAAAACATTCCAGGATAAACAGAATCTAAGAGATTTTATCAAAACCAACCTAGCACTTCAAAACATCCTAAAGGGAGTTCTTTGGACTGAAAACCAACAAGAACAGACAACAACCAGAGATTGACAGGCCTGGCAACACCACCTGGAACTCAGTTGACAGATAGCAGAGTCCAAAACAGAACAAAACTACAACAATGAATTCAACGAAGCTGGGACGTCAACCAAAGATCAAAATAATATCAATGTCAAAGAAGGGATAAATGTAGGAACAGAGATCTAGGTGGTGAAGATGACAGGTAGGTTGTAGGATACAATAGATTTTCGTAAATGGAGGGAAAAGTTAACAGACTATAAGGTAACCCCAAAGAAAGTTAATACTTCCCAACTTACCATGAAACTGAACTTCTATGCAGAACAAGCAAACATGAAAGCCAAGAAGAAACTGACAAGAAATTGCATAAAACCCACAAACTCAACACAAGAAGGCGTATAGAACAAAGCAACGAACAGCACTGCCAAAAAATTAATATAATGGCAGCAATTAATTCATACCTATCTGGTAGCATAGTGGTTACGAATTGGGCTGCGAACGTTAAGGTTGGCAGTTCTAAACTACCAGCCGCTCTTCAGGAGAAAGATGAGGCTTTCTGCTTCCGTAAAGATTTACAGCCTTGGAAACCCTGTACAGGGTCACTATGGGTTGGAACCGACTCGACAGCACTTAATAACAAACAACAACAACATCCATAATTACATTGAATGTCAATGGATTGAATGCACCAGTGAAGAGACAGAGAGTGGCCGATTAGATAAGAAAACAAGACCCTTCAATATGCTGCCTGCAAGAGACACAACTTACACACAAAGATAAAAACATACTAAAAGTTAAAGGATGGAAAAAAATATACCAACCTAACTGCAACAATAAACAAGCATGAATGGCAATTCTAACCTCTGAAAAAGACAAAAACCAGCATAAGAGATAAAGAAGGACACTACCTCATGACCAAAGGGTCAATTGAGCAAGACGACATAACCATAATAAATATCTATACTCCTAATGACAAAACACCAAGATATATGAAGCAAGCCTTACTAGAATTGAAGAAAGAAATAGATAAATCTAAAATTATAGTGGGGGAGATTAATACGCCACTTTCGAAAAGGGGCAGAACAACTAGAAAGAAATTCCACAAAGTTATAGAGGAACTAAATAGCACAATCAACCAACTTGACCTCATAGCTGTGTACAGAGCATTCAATCAAACATACTTTCACAATATACTTTCTTCCCTAGTGCAAATGGAACATTCTCCAGAATTGATAATGTGTTAGGTTACAAAGCAAGCCTTCATAAATTTACAGACATCAAAATACTACAGAGAGGGAGAACAAACAAGATGGCGGATCAGGTGGACGTGTAGCAAAGGGCTCCGCCAACAAAAACACAGAATACCCGACCAAGCAGGCTCAGGGGATGGTCCCAGAACTCTGAACCACATATAAAGGAATACTTAGAAGGTTGGAAGG
>NW_006408833.1:1258662-1265453 GCF_000296735.1 Chrysochloris asiatica
TACCCAGAGAAGCAGTGATGCCTGAAATGGAGCCAGAGATGATGACGTGGAGCAATGGAGCAGCTGGAGACTTTAGATCCAGAGAGGAAGAGTGACTGTGTGCTGAAGACCTGGGGGGCACGGGGGAAGGATTGCATGGAGGGGATTGTAACCATGGCAACGAGACTATATACGATAGAATGAATGTAAAACCAATGTTCTTCCATGTAAACTATCACATAATTCACAATAATACATTAAAAAAAAATAATGAACAGACACATCTTGTTTCTATTACACACTTTTGTATCACATACATACTAATAATTTTTTTAAAATCTGAATAATTAAAAATAAAAAAAGAATAAGCAAGTTATTCACCGGGAAGCCATCAATACAAGCAATCAAGTCCCTTCAGGACAAACACCCTCTAAAATGGAAACTCGAAGGGAACTAATGAACAGGCATGTAAGCTTGCTGGCGACCACATTGATCTACTGGTGAGTGAGTGGAAGAGTGGAAAATGCAACAATGAAGAAATGGACTGCATTCAGCCATGTTCCCATAGTCTCCCATTGACCTGGAGATGAGAGAGAGAAAGAGGAAGGGTTGGTTGGTCCTGGGACCAACCAAGTGTGGTGAGACCTGGGACAAGGACATAGCCACAGAGGGCTAGAGCTGAGAGTGAAGCATCCAGCTGATATGAAGAGAGGGGAGAATCACAAGAACACCCAAACTTGCAAATAGTTCCCATTTGACCTAGACTCGATGGCTTGATAAGTAGAACTCAACTCGCAGAAGATTAAAAACAAAAACAAAAACAATTTTTGATAAAGGAAATGAGAGTAAATTGCTGCAATTTAATGAACTTGACCTATACTCATGGATATAGTAGCTCAAAGTACCAACAAAGAGGGAAGTAGTCTTCACATCAAGTATCAATACTATCCCCTCTGTATATAGGGGAGATAGGGACAGGAAACTTAGACATTGGATACCTAAAATGAAGGGGCAATAAAGGCATGAAGTTTTCAAGAGGGAGTTTAGTTTAAGAGTGTGTGGGGGAAGATAGAGTCCCCACTGAATAGTTTTCAGCTTGTCCCAATGGGTCTGTTGAAAAGAGATTGGGATAGGATTCTTATGATTCAATAGCGAATAATTGCTATCATGAACAATTGAGACTGTCACGATTGTAAAGGTAGAAGTTTTGTGACAAAAATGGGGGAGTAGTTAATCTTACAGTCCAGAAATAGAGGACCCTAGGATCATCAAGGGAGACGAGCACAAGAGGAATGTGGGACCCTATCCAGAGAAGCAGCAACACCAGAGATGGAGGTAGAGATGGGTACATGGAGAGAGGGAGCAGCTGAGGACTGAGAGCTGGAGGGACTGAGAGCTAGAGGCCAGGAGGCAGGCTTGCAGAAAGTGCCCTTTGGTTGTTTAAATTATTATATATGCCTGAGTGTTAAAAAAAAAAAAAAAGAGAGAGAGAGAGAGCCAAAATGAATACAAAGAAATACTTTTAACTGATGGTACATGGAGGGGATTACAATCATTGTAATGAAACAAAGTGTATGATTTATTGAATGTAAAACTGATCATCCGCCTGCCATGTAAGGTTTCACTCAATTCACACACACACAAAGAAAGAATACTATGAAGAGTTGTACTCTAACAAATTTGAAAATCTAGAGGAAATGGATACATTTTTAGAAAAACATGACCTATTTAAAGTTACACATAGCAAAGAAGAAAACTTGAACAGACCTATACCAAAAGAAGAAATTGATAAGGTCATAAAAAATCTCCCAACCAAAAATAATCCAGGCCCAGATGGTTTCAATGGTGAATTTTATCAAACATTCAGAGAACAGCCACTATCAAATTTACCAATACATTTTTTCCCCAATACATTTTATGAAGCAAGCATAAACTTCATACCCAAACCAACTAAAAAAGAAAATTATAGACCAATATCCCTCATGAACATAGGTGCAAAAATTCTCAACAAATTCCTAGTCAATAGAATTCAACACTACACCAAAAAATAAAATAATACATCACAACCAAGTGGGATTCATATCAGGGATGCAAGGATGGTTCAATATTAGAAAAACAATCAATGTAATTGACCATATAAATAAGAAAAAAAAAAAAGAAAAGAACCACATGATCATATCGACTGCTACAAAAAATACATTTGACAAAATCCAACATCCATTCCTGAAAAAAACACTCAGTAAAGTAAGAAATGAAGGGAAATTCCCCAACATAACTAAGAGCATATATACAAAACCAACAGCCAACATCACTCTCAATGGAGAGAAACTGAAAGCATTCCCTTTGTGAAAAAGAACCAGACAAGGTTCTTTATCAACATTCCTATTCAATAATGTGTTGGAAGTCTTAGCCAGAGCGATAATGCAAGAAAGAAAAATTAAAGGTATCCAAATTAGGAAAGAAGAAGTAAAACTCTCTCTATTTGCAGATGCCTATACGTAGAAAAGGAGCTCTGGTAGCCTAGTGGTTACGAATCGGGCTGCGAACCTTAAGGTCAGCAGTTTGAAACTACCAGCCGCTCCGTGGGAGAAAGATGAGGCTTTCTACTCCCGTAAAGATTTACACCCTTGGAAACCCTGTACAGGGTCGCTATGGGTCAGAACCAACTCCACAGCACTTAACAACAACAATACATAGAAAATCCCAAAGACAAAGCAAGAAAAACTATTGGAACTCATTGGTATATTCAGCAAAGTGACAGGATACAAGATCAATATATAAAAATTAGTTGGATTGCTCTATACTAATAATGACAGCTCTAAAAGGAAATTAGGAAAGCAATACCATTTACAATAGCCACCCAAAGGATGAAATATTTAGAAATAAATCTAACCAGATGAACAAACGACAAACTACAAAACACTAATACAAGAAACCCAAAGAGATTTACAAAATGGAAATATATACCATACTCTTGGATAAGAAGAATCAACATTATGAAAATGGAAACATCACCCAAGAAATCCTACAGATAAAATGCAACCCCAATCCAGATTCCAACAACATTTTTTTAAAGAGATGGAAAAAGCTATCACAAACTCTATATGGAAGGCAAAGAATCCTCAGGTAAGCAAAGCACTGTTTGAGAAGAACAAAATTGGAGACCTCTTAATCCTTGATTTCAAATTTTACTACCCAGCTACAGTGGTCAAAACAGCTTGTTATTGGTACAAAGAAAGATACATAGATCAATGGAACAGAATTGAGAAGCCAGAAGTAAATCCACTCACATGCAGATCTTTGAAAAAGGGCCAAAATACATTGAATGGGGAAGAGATAATATCTTCCACAGATGGTGCTGGCAAAACTGGAAATCGATACACAAAAGAATGAAACAAGACCTTTATTTCACACCATTTACAAAAACTAACTCAACATGGATTAAAGACCTAAATGTAAATCACAAAACTATAAAAATCATCAATGAGTAAATAGGGTCAAATTTAAGTACTCAAATACTATCAAACATGGCAAAAATCGCAATAGAAGACAAAATAGATGACTGTGACACATTAAAAAGTAGAATCTTATGTGCATCAAAAGATTTCATCAAAAGAGTATTTAAATAGGGCTCTCACACACTGGGGAAAACTTTTTTGCAATGACATATCAGACAAAGGACTGTAGTATCTAAAATCCATAGGAAACTAAAACATCTCTACAATAAGAAGACAAATAATCCAATTGAAAAATGGGCAGAGGACATGAATAGACACTTTACCAAGGGAAGCAAACAAACATATGAAGAAATGTTCACGATCATTAACCATTAAGTTTAAGTGCCGTCTAGTCGACTCTGACTCATAGTGACCCTGTAGAGGGTTTCCAAGGAGCAGCTGGTGAGCTTGAACCACCTACCTTGTAATTCAAACTGACCATGCAGTCCGGCTCATTAACCCACAGTACCACACCAGGACTCCAACCATTAGAGAGATACAAATCAAAACACCAATGAGATATCATCTCACACCAGAAGTAACAGCAAAGTTCAAAAAAGAAGGGGACAACTATGCTACCAGAATCATAAATACTTTATGATCCAGCAATTCCTCTACTTAAGATATATCCACAAGGAACACGTGCCAGAATGCAAGTAGATATATGCACACCAATGTTTATCACAGCATTATTCACAATAGCAAAAAGATGGAGACAGTCTAAGTGCCCACCAATGAAAGAATGGATAAACGAACTTTGATACATACACACAGTGGAATACTATGCTACCTTGAAGAATAACAATGAAGCAGCAAAACACCTCATAACATGGATGAACCTTGGGTACATTATGCTGAGTGAAATTAGTCACAAAAGGATAAATATTGCATAAGACCATTATTGTAAAAGCTTAAGAAAAGATTTCTACACTAAAAGAAAAAGTTATTTGATGTTTACAAGGGGTGGGAGAGATCCCAGCAAGGCACAGGATAAGGGGTGCTAGCACAGGATAAGGGGTGCTAGCTCAGGTGATGGGCAGGGCAATATACAAGGAAGAGGAGGGCAATACACAAGAAGGGGAAAGGGTGTGATAGAACAAGGAATATAGGGGAAGACTAGGGAGGTTTGCATAGGTTAAATGGGATAGAGGTAAAGAGTGATGTATACTCACCCTTGGAATAACAGGGCTCTGTGATATAAGGATCGAGGCATAGTCTGAATGGTAAATGAGGGGAAATAATATAAAGATTCTTGAATGTCTTGTGGATATTGGTTTCCCTTGTCTACTATTGTAAAATAGACATATAATTAGGATAGAAAGGAATATTGGAAATATAATTATAGAGAGCTTGTAAGCCCATCTTCAGCCTATAATTGATTGGATTAGTTAAAAGGGGTACTAGAATTTGCCCAGTGAAAGAGGTTTCTTATTAAGCCTTTGTAGAGTATAAAGCCTTAGGTAGAATCATGAGCCCCATCCAGAACCTTCAGAGGTGGGACATTCGCACTTCAAAGGACATTCAGACCAGCATGGAACAGCTAGAGGAATAGAAGGTGCTTCTTGAAAGAAAGATCAGCAGGGGAAAAAAAAAAAAAAAGCAGACTGTTACAAGACCAAGCAAGCTGTTCGTCTAGGAGCCATCAAGGCAAGAAAAGTCAGCCCATCAATATATTAGGATAAACCCTCTTCCAAAACTGAAACAGGGAACACATGAGCAGGCTTGTAAGCTCCTTGTTTACCACTTTAGTTTAATTGTGAGTGGCAGTGGGGCAAAGGCAACAATGAAGACATGGGCTGCGTTTGAACATGTTCCCTAGACACCAATTGACCTTGAGATGAGAGAGAGAAGGGGAAGGACCGGTTGGTCTAAAGTTTAGGGAGACTTGGGAACACCTGAGCCCATGAACGTTGACTGATGTATCCACTTGGGGCTAGAACTGAGAGTGAAGCAGCTAACTGATCTGAAGTGGGGGAAGGTGTGCAAGAATGCCTAAACTTGCAGATAGTGCCCATTTGACCAAGCTTGGATGTCTTGCTGATCTGAACTCGACTGGAAGATAAAGAAGTTTGATACCAGACAACAAGTTTAAGTGCTACAATTTGATGAACTTGACCTTTGCTTATGGCTGTAGATGCTCAAAATTTCATCCGAGAGGGAAAGAGTCTTCATATCAAGGATTAAACCTAGGCCCTCAGGACACAGGGTTAATAGGGATGGGCAACTTAGACATTGGCTACCAAAAATGGGGGGCTATAAATGCATGAAGTGGCTGGCTTACAAGTTTTTAAGAGTGTGCTTAGACAGAGAACAAACAAGATGGCAGATTGGGTGGACGTGCAGTGAGGAGCTCCACCGGCAACAACACAGAATACCCGACCAAGCAGGCTCAGGGGATGGTCCCAGAACGCTGAACCACATATAAAGGAATATTTATAAGGTTGGAAGGCTTATAGCTGGGGGAATTTGTGACAGAAGCAAGAAATCCATTGCTTTCTAGTTCAGGATGCTCAGCTGCTCCAGAAGCCACCATCTTGGGTGAGACCAAGTGGGGGAAGGATAGCAGCAGCCATGGATGCCTGGCAGAACCGTGGAGATAAAGGTGTGGGCATTCTTTTCTTTTGGTATCTGTTCATTGGTCCCTTTCTGTCTGAGCGCCTCCATTCTGTTGACTGTAGGGGTGCCTGAGCTAGTGGACACCCCACCCCCACCCTCAGAGGGTTCTACTATGCGTGCGCACAGATCTCCTCGAAATTTAAACAGTTTCCAATTAAAACCAAATGGCCACAGTCGGACCTGAACTGTTTATAACTAGAAAAAAGGCCTGAACGGGGATTGTGGAGTGGGACAAGCAGACAAAAAAGGAAATAGGCCAAAAATTAAATCCTAAGTTACATCAAAACAACCAACAGTGGCACTACTAAAATAGAAGAACAAACACAAAAAAGGATAAAAAAAAATCTGAAGCAGGCCTAAGATTCATGTTGGATAACATGAAGAGGAATAACATAAGAATTATTGGCATTCCAAAACAGGAACAATCACACAAGTCCACAGAGGCAATAGTTGAAGAGCTTCTGGAAGAAAAACTTCCTAACATCATGAAAAGTGAAAAGATAAGCATTCAAGAAGCTCAACGAACCCCAGGATGCATAGACATATAATAATCAAGCTCTCCAAAATCAAAGGACAGGATCTTGAAAGTAGCTAGGGAAAAGAGAAATATAACATACAAAAGCAAGCAAATCAGATTAAGCTTGGATTTCTCAACAGAAACCATGCAGGCAAGAAGGCAATGGGGAGACATATATAAAA
>NW_006408833.1:1266091-1271319 GCF_000296735.1 Chrysochloris asiatica
GATCTAGGTATAGCTTGAAGAGGGTAAATAATACTAAAATTCTTGACTGCCTTATGAATATTAGTTTCCTTTGCCTACTATTGTAAAATAGACACTTGTGTAGGATAGAAAGGTATGTTGGGAAACATTATTACAGAAAACTTGTAAGCCCGCCTTCAGTCTATATAACTGATTGGAATACTAAAAGGGGTTCTACAACTTGCCTAGTGAAATAGGCCTCATGCAAAGCCTTTACAGAGTATAGGACCTTAGGTGGAATCCTGAGTCCCATCCACAAACTTGTGAGGTGAGACATTCCCACTAGAAAGGACAAGCAGACTGGAACAGCTATAGTGACAGAAGATACATCTTCATGATGAACCTGACCTATACTCAGAGCGGTAGTTAACTCTAAATACCACCAGAGAGGGAAAGAGTCCACATTAAGTATCAATGCTATCCCCTCTGTGCACAGGGTAGATAGGGATGGGCAACTTAGACATTGACTACCTAAAACGAGAGGGCTATAAAGGCACAAAGTGACTGGCTTACAAGGTTTCAAGAGGGAGCTTAGTTTAAGAGTGTGGGGGGAAAGAAAGAGTCCCCACTGAATAGCTGTCATCTTATCTAGATGGGTCTGGTGAAAGGAGATGGGAATAAGATTCGTAAGAATCAACAGTGAATAATTGTTATTATGACTAATCGCAACTGTCACAATTGTAAACGTAGTAGTTTTGTAACAAAACAAAGGGGAGTCGTTAATCTTACAGTCCAGAAACAGAGGACCCTAGGACCATCAAGAGGGGAATGCACAAGTAGAATGCAGGACCTTATCCAGAGAAGCAGCAGCACCAGAGATGGAGGCAGAGATGGGGGCATGGAGAGGTGGAGCGCTGAGGACTCTAGATTCATGGACTAAGAAGAGAAGGACTAAGAGCTGGTGGCCAGGAGCAGACTTGCAGAATGTACCCTTTGGAGATGTAAATTATTTGTTGGGGACCAAAAGGCTTACAGGCCTCACTAAGCTTTAAGGCTGGGTCTAACCAGACAGTGTCTGCTTATCAACACAGAAGGGAAGGTAGCTTTCTCAAGGTCGCCTGATTTACAGAGCTTTCCCAAGGTCGCCTGATTCACAGTAAAGGACAGACTTGTAACTATGCAAAACAGCAATGACTTGCAGAACCACCCTATATATACTCTGAGATTGGAAATAAACTTTGTCACTAGCAATCAGCTGTTTCCCTTGCCTGTTCGTTAATCCTTGCCTCTCCTTTGGGAAACATGCGCAGTGGTCCGAGCAGGCCTCGGACCCTGATAATTATTACATATGCCTGAGTGGTTTTTTGTTTGTTTGTTTGATTTTTAAAAAGCTGAAGTGGATAGAGAGAAATACTGTTAACTGAAGGTACTTGGAGGGGATTATAATCAATGTAATAAAACAAGGTACATGATTTGTTGAATGTAAAACTGACGATATGTCCTGTAAACTTTCACTCAATCCACAATAAAAACCTTAAATATTAAAAAAAGAAAAAGTGTGCTTAGTTCCAGAACTAGTGGGGTAATGTAAAATATCCACTGAATAGTTTTCCTCTTGTCTAGAAGGATCTGGTGAAAGCGGTTGGGGGTTTATGGGGATAGGATTCTTTTGATTCAATAGTAATTGTTAACATGACGAATTATGATTGCCACACTGTAAAGGTAGAAGATGTGAAACAAAAAAGGGGAGTAGTTAATCTCTCATTCCAGGAACAGAAGAACCTAGGACCATCAAGAGGGAAGAGCATGAGCAGAGCGTGGGATCCTAACCAGAGAAGCAGCGGCATTGGAGATGGAAGCAGAGGCCATGACATAGAGAAAGCAGCCGAGAACTCTTCACCCATGGAACGAAAAAGGATGTGTGCCTTTTGGCAGAAGGCTGGCTTGCAAAATGCGCCCTTTGGTTGTTTACATGAACATATATTTTCTGTGCATTTTGTGTACATAAAAAAAAAGAGGGACTAGAGGTAAATACTGTTTACTGATGGTGCATGGAGGGGATTGTAATCATGGCAATGAAACAATATGACTGAGAGAGTGCAAGGCTGATGATCCGCCCTGTAAACTATTGCTCATTTCACAATGTTGTTGTTGTTAAGTGCCGTCGAGTTGGTTCTGACCCATAGCGACCCTGTATAGGGTTTCCGAGGAGCAGCTGGTGAGCTTGAACCGCCGAACTTGCAGTTCAAACTGTTTTGCATTAAGCCACAGCGCCACACCAGCACTCTGATAAAAGCTTTTTTTTTTTTTTTTTAAAGTGCTAGTGTCACAGTCTCTTCTGACATCCATATTGGTCTTTCTTGTCTTTTTAATGACCTGTTACTTTTTTTCTTGTATGATGTTCTTGATGTCATCCCACAAATCTTCTGGTCTTCAGTCATTAGTGTCTAATGCAGCAAATCTGTTTTTGAGATGGTCTTTAAATTCAGATGGGATATGTTCAAGGTCATATTTTGGCTCTCATGGACTTGTTTTAATTTTCTTCAGCTTTAGATTGAACTTACTTATGAGCAATTCATGGTCTGTTCCATAGTCGGACCCTAGACTTGTTTAGGCTGATGATGTTGAGCTTTCTCACATCCTCTTCCCAAAGATGTAGTCAATTTGATTCCTGTGTATTCCATCTGGCGAGGTCCACGTGTTGTTAAAAAAAAGTATTTTCAATGAATAAGTCATGCAAAATTCTATCATGAGATATCTATCATCTTTTCTATCACCAAAGCCAACCATTGAGCCTTCCTCTTTGTTTCCAACTGTCACATTCCAATCACATGTAATTATCAATGCATCTTGATTACAAGTTTGATCCATTTCAGACTGAAGAAGATAGAATTCTTCAATTTCATCATCACTGGCTCTAGTGGTTGAGACATAAATTTGAATAATAGTGATATTAACTTCTCTTCCTTGTTGTTGTTGTTATGTGCCGTTGAGTTGGTTCTGATCCATAGCGACCCTGTATAGGGTTTCCTAGGAGCAACTGGTGAGCTTGAATCACCAACTTTGAGGTTCAAGCCGACTTTTCAGTCCAGTGCATTAACCCACAGTGCCACACCTGTGTTCCTTGTAGGCCTATGGATATTATCCTATCACAGACAGCACCGTACTTCAAGATAGATCTTGAAATGTTCTTTTTGACAATGAATGCCTTTCTTCTTGAATTTGTTGTTTCTGGCATAGTAAACTATATGATTGTCTGATTCAAAATGGCCAGTACAAATCAATTTTGGCTCACTAGTTCAAGCTCACCAGTTACTCTTTGGAAACCCTATACAGGGTTGCTACGGGTCGGAATCGACTCGACGGCACTTAACAACAACAACAATGCCTAGGAGGTCAATCTTTATAAGTTTTATTTGATTCTTGACAACTTCAAATTTTCCTAGATTCATACTTTGTACATTTCATGTTTCGATTATTAATGGGTGTTTGCAGCTCAACACGCAAGCCAACATATGACAAACTGACAGACAAGTGGTGGCATGCTGTACACACTATTTTGCAAATATCTTTTTCACTTAATATTATATATTTTACATCTTTTAAATGAATATAGATCTATGGTTTTCTTTTTCCTTCTATTTCTATTTTTAATCATTTTAAATTACATAATAATACAGGATTTTTTATTAGTTGTTGAATCTGACTTATGGCACCCCAATGTGTGCAGAGTAGAACTGCTCAGCTGGGAATGTATGTCTGTGACCTTTTGGAAGCAAAGATCCAGGTCTGTCTTCAGAGACCTGGGTGTGTCCAAAATGCCAGCCTTTGGGCTAATAGTCAAGTGCTTAACTGTTTGCATTACCCAGGGATCTCAAAAGATGGTTGCTGTACTGCTGAGTAACAAATTACCATAAATTTAGTGGCTTAGAAAGAAAACAAAACACACACATTTACAGGCAATCTTAATGAGTTTCATTACTGTGTCTTTAAGAAATTATGGGTAAGCTGAACCAGGTGCATAGGTTCTTATTTAACCTCTAGACCAAGAAAAGGTTGTAAGCCTTTTCTATTATTTAAAAATTGTATTTACTGGGAGTAAAGGTGATTGTGATGAAGAATTTGTTGTCAGTAGAGTTTGGTTCAATGGGTTCAAAGTAAGGGCAAATTTCTAAAATATTAAAGGGAAAATAGGAGTTGCCCATGGAGTCCTGGTATGACCGTGCTAATCAAAAGGTCAGTGGTTCAAACCCACCAGCTGCCCCTCATAAACTCTATATATGAGTCAGAACTGACTGGATGGCACTAAATAATAGGAGTTTGTTGTTATTAGTTGTTGGAACCCATAATGATTGACCTCCTAGGCATTAGTGAGCTGAAATTGATTTGGTAAGTCATAAGATTGTATCTATCCTAGGGACTGTTTGTATTTATGTGGTCAGAAACCTGAATGCAATTTAGCTGGTCAGGAACCTGAACACAGTTTAGCTAGGCTATCTTCTTAAGGTCACATTAGGTTGCAATTTAAGTGTTGGCCTGGGCTGGGGGCCTCATCAGAAGGCTTAATGAAGGAAGAAATCACTTTGAAGCTCACCTGGTTGTTGACAGATTTTCAGTCCCTTAAGAACTGTTGGAAAGGAGCTCTGGTAGCATAGTGGTTATGAATTGGACTGCTAACCTCACGGTCAGCAGTTCGAAACTAACAGCTGTTCCGTGGGAGAAATATGAGGCTTTCTGCTCCTGTAAAGATTTACAGCCTCGGAAACCTCATACAGGGTTGCTATGAGTTAGAACCAACTCCACAGCACACCACCACCACCACCTGCTGGCATAGTGGACTACACGTTGGGCTGCTAATCACAAAGTCAGCAGTTCAAATCCACCAGACACACAGGAGAAAAGGACTATTGGGATGAAAGCCCACCAAGGACTACTGGGATGAAAGCCTCAATTTCTAGCTGGGTGCTGATCTTCAGTTTTTTACCACATGGACCTTCCCAACATGGCAATGCTGGGGACAGCATACGCAGACCCTGGGTTGATCAGTGGCAACCCTATTGAACGACCTCTGAATATAATCAGTTTAACCCAGATGCTTTTCTTCCTCCTGAAAGTATATAGGAATATTAAGAACAATGTAGCATTTTAGGTATAGATAAATGAAGCCAGGTGCCTGAGATCTTGCTCACAAACAAAAGTTTGCAAAGTGTACAGAGACAGCTTGGCTCCTTTCAGGAACCTTGCTTTATGTTATGTATCCTTAAGAAACC
>NW_006408833.1:1271693-1273722 GCF_000296735.1 Chrysochloris asiatica
GGGCTATGCTAGGCAAAATGTTTGCAGATCTGTCTACCTGCCAGCTTGTATCATATCTATGTGTCTGTCTTTTTTGTATATATTTCATCTCTCTCTTTCTCTATCACTTTTGCCGCCAGATCTCCCTTCTTCGTGACACCCACACTTCCTTGTCGAGGCGGGACCCCGACATAGGACCTCGACAGGCAAGTTGCTTTATCAAAGCCAGCAAGAGAGAGAATCATTTAACAAAATGAAAGTCACAAAAGTCACAATCTTATATAGCCAATTGACAAGATAAAATTCCATCACCTTTGCTGCATTTATTTTTAGAAGTAAGCCATTAGGCCAGCCCACACTGAAGGGGACGGGACTACAAAAGGGGACCAATACCAACAATTGAGGATCATTATGACCATCTTATAGGCTGCCTGCTACAGTCACTAAGGATGAAAAATAATTCCAAAAGAATATTATAGAAATACCCTGGTACATGGACAAAAGAGACATGGGGGTCAATTTCATTTCTGCAATTCATAAGAGAATTATGGTCTCTGGTAGAAGAGGAAACTGCAGTCTCTTTAGACCAAGTAAATAATAATCACTTCCCTTTGTATGGCACTTTAGGGTTTACAATCAGTTTTTGGAACAACTGTTTTATTTGATTCTCATAACGATCTTGTGGTTACCAGATAATGAAATGAACTTTCAAAGAACCCATGGAGACTCCACAGATCTCACAGTCCTATTGGTGGCAGTTAGGACTACAACCTCAGTCTTCAAATTCCTAGCTTGCTATATCAGAATACATTTCTCCAAAACCCAAAGTTATCTTGTTTCCTCTTTGATAGCTTCTCCCCCCATCATCCTCCTTCTCTGTGTTTGTATTCTGGCTCAGTTATGGTTCCACATTCTATAATTATTGTAGGTATCAGAGATGTTTGTAAAGCCTCCAGCACACTGTTTGACACACTGAACTAAATGGTGTTGTTGTTAGTTGCAGTGGCATAGATGCCAACTCATGATAACCCATATGTATAAAGTAGAACAGCTTCATAGAATTTTCATGGCGGTGACCTTTCAGAAACAGGTGGCCAGACCTGTCTTCCTGAGTCTCCTCTGAGTAGGTAAACAATTGTCATTGTTGCTGGGTGCCATCAAGTCAGTTACAACACATTAGCAACCCTGTACACAATAGAACGAAATACTGCCAGATGCTGCACCATCCTCACAATTGCTGTTATGTTTGAGCTTATTCTTGCTGCCACTGTGTTAATCCAGCTTGTTGGGAGTCTTCCTCTTTTTCACTTTGCCAATAGACCAACATAGTCACCAGTAAGCTTACATACCTGCTCGTGTGTTTCCTTTGAGTTTGAGTCTTGAAGGAGGGGTTGTCCTAAGGGACTTGATTGCTTGCTTATAAGAACAAGCAAGTTGTTCTCACTGGAGAACAACTTGCTTGTTCTTATAGCAATCAATCAGACTGCCATTTTTGTTTTTTATTTTTCCTGTTGGTCTTTCATAAAAGAAGTATCTTTTTGGGAAATTCCCACTTGAAAAGATAAGCAGACCATCCTGGAGCAGCTAGAGGAACAGAAGGTAGTGAGAGCTGATTGGCCCAAAGTATGGTGAGACCTGTGGTCTCCTGAGCCCATAGACAAGGACATGGTCACAGAGGGCTAGAACTGAGAATGAAGCGTCTACTTGATATGAAGTGAGGGGATATGAACAAGGGCATCCAAACTTGCAGATAGTGCCCATTGGCCTTAGCTTCAAAGGTTGGATGTTCAGAATCCAACTAGAGGAAGGAAAAGAGGAGGATTTTTTTTTTTTTTTAAAGAAAACAAGTATAAATCACTACAATCTAATGAACTTGAACTATAGTTATGGATGTAGTTGATTAAAATACCAACGAAGAGGGAAATAATTTTTTTCTCTTAAATGTTTTATTGTGAATTATGTGATCGTTTACATGGGAGAACATTAGTTTTACATTCATTCTATCGTATATCGTCTCATTGCCATGGTTACAATCCCCTCCATGCAATCC
>NW_006408833.1:1274371-1276718 GCF_000296735.1 Chrysochloris asiatica
CAAGTGTGGGTGTTCTTATGCATATGCCCTCTCTTCTTATCAGCTGGACGTTTCACTCTCCACTCTAGTCCTCTGTGGCTATGTCACTGACTCTGGGCCCAAAAGTCCCCAGGGCTTGCCATACTGCTGGTTAACCAGGTCTTCAGCCGGGTTCACAGAAATCTATTGATCCCACTTATATGAAATATAAAAAAGTCATTTTGTGACTGACTTATTTAATTCAGCTTAATGCTTTCAAGGTTCATCTATGTTGTAGCATGCATTAAAACTTCACTTCTCTTTTTGTTTATCCATTCTTCTGTTAATGGACGTTTAGTCTGCTTTCCCATTTTGGCTGCTGTGAATAATGCTGCAATGAACATTGGTGTACATGTATCTGTTTGTGTTCCTGCTTTCTAGTCCTTTGGGTATATACCTAGGAGTGGAATTTCTAGGTTATATGCCAATTCCATCTTGGGCTAGTTGCAGATAGAGTCAGCCAATGAATGAATGAATCAGTGGTTGAATGATGAATGAAATTCAGGTTCAGTTCTATGATTGCATACTCTTGCTCCAAAGTGCCAACATGACATCACTTGTTGCTTGGCAATTTCCCCTCTGTGCCAAGGTTTGGTACCTACAGCAGAGGCATGGCCTAGGTTAGTGCAGGGTGAAATGCTCAAGTAACTGAAACCAGCCAAGTCTTGAGCTTAGAGACACAGTGGAAAAGAAGGGGTGTGGAACAAGCAATAAGAAAATCCGAAAGAAAAAAACTGTCAACCAAGAATCCTTTATCCAGCAAACTATCAATCAAATATGATGGTGTAATGAAACATTCCAGGATAAACAGAAGCTAAGGGATTTTTGCCAAAGCCAACCCTGCGCTACAAAACATCATAAAGGGAGTTCTGTGGACTGAGAACCAACAAGAACAGACAACAATCAGAGATTGACATACATGGCAGCAGCTCCCAAAACTAAATCGACAGAAGGAAGAGTCGAGAACAGAACAAAACTATAAGAACAAGCTCAGAGAATCTGGGAAGTCAGTCAATGGTCAAAACAATTACACTGTGAAAGAAGATAAACATGTAGGAACAGCGATCCAGATGGTGAGAAAGTCAGGTAGATTACAGGATAAAATAAACTGCACTAAATGGAGGGAAAAGTTAATGGAATATAAGGTAACATCAACGAAAATTAACACTTCACAACAACCAAGAATATGAAAATCCAAGATGATCACGGAAACATTAAAACTATGAGGAAACTCACAAGAAAGAACACAAAAACCATGAACTTAGCATAGGAAGACAGGCTGAACAAAGAAAGCAGCAACACCACAAATAAACAAACAAACATAATGGCAGCAATTAATTATTGATAATTACACTGAATGTAAGTGGATTAAATGCTCCAGTTAAGAGAAGGAGGGTGACAGAATGGATAAGAAAACAAGATCTTTCCATATGCTGACTGCAAGAGACACGTCTTACACAAAGAGACAAAAACAGATTAAAAGTCAAAGTAGGAAAAAAATATACCAAGCTAATTGCAATAAAAAAATGAATAGGAGTGGCAGTACTAATCTCTGATAAAATAAACTTCATGGTAAAAACCAGCATAATAGATATTATCTCATTATCTCATGATTAAAGGACAATTGAACAAGATGATGCAACCATAATAAATACCTATGCTCCCAAAAAAGAGCTCCAAAATATATAAAACAAACTCTAATAGATAAGAAGAAAGACATAGACCAATCTACAATAATAGTGGGCAATTTTAATACACTGCTTTCAAAAATGGATAGAACAACCAGAAAGAAACTTGACAAAGACATAGAAGAACTAAACAACACAATCATCCAATTGGACCTCATAGATGTGTATAGAGCATTCAAAGCAACAACAGCACAATGCACAATCTTTTCCAGTGCACATGGAACATTCTCCAAAATAGACCATGTGTTAGGCCACAAAACAAACCTCCATACATTAACAAATATCAAAATCCTACAAAGCATCTTCTCAGGCCACAATGCTATCAAATTAGAAATCAACAATAGGAAGACCAAGGAAAAAAAGTCAAATATATGGAAACTGAATAATACCCTGCTGAAAAGCAACTGGGTAGTAGAAGAAATTAAACATGAACTTACAAAGTTCCTTGTTCCTAGAAGCAAATGAGAATGAAAACACAACATACCAAAATCTTTGGGACATGGTGAAAGTGGTGCTGAGAGGACAATTTATTGCAATAAACGCACACATCCAAAAAGAAGAAAGAACCAAAATTAACACATTAACACAGCATTTACAACAATTAGAAATAGACCAACAGAGGGAACCTATAGCCACCAAAA
>NW_006408833.1:1277548-1279525 GCF_000296735.1 Chrysochloris asiatica
AACAGCCATCATTACTCTCAATGGAGAGAAACTGAAAGCCTTCACTCTGCGAACAGGAACCAGACAAGGATGCCCTTTGTCACCACTCCTATTCAATACTGTGCTGGAAGTCTTAGCAAGAGCTATATGGTAAGACAGGGAAATCAAAGGTATCCAAATTGTATTTAGGAATAAATCTAACCAGAGAAACAAAGGATGTATACAAAGAAAACTACAAAACTACTACTACAAGAAACCAAAAGAACCTACAAAAATGGAAGAATGTACCATGCTCCTGGATAGGAAGACTTAACATTGTGAAAATGTCAATACTGCCCAAAGCAATTTACACATATAACGTGATACCAATCCAGATTCCAACAACATTCTTCAAAGAGATGGAAAAAAAATTACAAACTTTATATGGAAAGGAAGGAGACCCACAATAAGCAAAGCACTGCTTAAGAAGAAGAAAAAGGTTGGAAACCTCTCATTCCCCGACTTCACAGTTTATTACACGGTTACAGAGGTCAAAATATCTTTGTTCTGGTTCAGTGAAAGACACTCTGATCAATGGAACAGAATTGAAAATCCAGAAATTAACCCATCCACATTCAGCCAACTTATTTTTGACAAACTACTAAATATATTGCATGGGGAGGAGATAGTCTCTTTAACAAATGGTGCTGCCAAAAGGTTAAAACAAGACCTTTACCTCATGCCCTATACAAAACCCAACTCAACATGGATTAAAGACCTAAATGGAATCCCAAAATTATGAAGGCCATCAATGAAAAAATAGGGACAAATGTGACAACTCTGATTCAGGGAATGCACAGATTACCAAACATTTTGAAAACTACACAAACAGAAGCAGACAAAATAGATGATAGGAACACACTAAAAATTAAAAACTTATGTGCATCAAAAGACTTCACCAGAAGAGTAAAAAAGGAACCCACAGAATGGGAAAAAATCTTTTGCAACAACACATCAGACAAGGGACTCTTTTCTAAAATATATAGGAAACTACAACACCTCTACAAGAAAAGGACAAATAACCCAATTACAAAATGGGCGCAGGACATGAACAGACACTTCACCAAGGAAGAGATACCGGCATCCAACACATATGAAGAAATATTCACAATCACTAGTCATTAGAGAGATGCAAATCAAAACAACAATGAGATGTCATCTCTCACCAGAAATAACAGGAAAGATAAAAAAAAAAAAAGAGGACAATAAATGCTGGCGAGGATGTGGAGAGACTGGGACACTCCAACATTGCTGATGGGATTGCAAAATGGCCCAACCTCTCTGGAAAGAAATACGGTGCTTCCTCAGAAGGTTGGAAATAGAAATCCCTTATGATCCAGCAATTCCTCTACTTGGTATTTACCCACAAGAAATAAGAACCATAACACGAGTAGATATAAGTACACCAATGTTCACAGCAGCACTATTTACAATCGCAAAAAGATGGAGACAGCCTAAGTGCCCATCAATGGAAGAATGAATAAACAAACTGTGGTACAACACACAATGGAATATTATGCTACCTTGAAGAACAACGAAGAAGCTGTAAGCTATCACATAGCATGGATGAACCTTGAGGACATTAGATGAGTGAAATTAGTCAATCACAAAAGGAGAAATACTGCATAGGAGCACTGCTGTAAAAGACTAAGAAAAAGAACCCATACTAAAGGGGGTAGGGGGGATTCTTTGTTTGGTTACCAGGATGTGTGGGATGGGGTGATGGGAGGAAGGGGAAGGTGGAGTACAGGGTAGGGAATAGACACAGGATAGTCTGGGTGATAGGGAGGGGGGCAATACACAAGAAGCGGGAAGGGAATGGAAGAACAAGGTGGATGGGAAAACAGTTAGGCAGGTTTGCGTGGGCTAAGTGGGACAGAGGTAAATAATGATGTATGCACAACCTTGGAACAACAGGGCTCTGGGATACAGGAATTGAGACAGAGTTGGAATGGGCAA
>NW_006408833.1:1279625-1284621 GCF_000296735.1 Chrysochloris asiatica
AAAAGGGGGAAAATAATGTTAAGGTGCTTGGCTGTCTTTTGAATCTTGGTTTACCTGCCATACCATTATAAAATAGACACTTGAGGGGGAGAGAAAGGAATTGCTAGAAATATCACCATAGAAAGCTTGTAAGTCTGTCTTCTGACTATAACTGATTGGAATACCTAAAATGGTGCTACAATGTGTACAGTGAAGGAGGCTTCCTGAGGAGCCGCTGCATTATATAAGACCATAGGGGGAATCCTGAACACCATCGAGAATCTTTTTAGGTGGGAAAGTTCCACCGGAAAGGACAAGCTGACCAGCTTGGAGCGGCTAGAAGAACAGAAGATACTTCTTGAAAGAAAGACCGACAGGAAAAATACAAAGCAATAATGGCAGTCCTACTGACTACTACAAGAACAATCAAGTTGCCTGCCCAGGAGACATCAAGACAAGCAGTCCAGTCCCCTCTGGTCAGACCCCTTTCCAAGACTGAGACTCAATGGGAATACACGATCAGTTACATGCTCTGACTGGTGACCACATTGGTCACCGATAAGGGGAAGTGAGGGAAAAACAGCAATGAAGCTGCGCGCTAAATTCAACCATGTTCAATAGACTCTTGTGAACCCTGGTGGAGGCCTAGTTGGCCAGCAGTTTGGCAAGACCTGGGGACTCGTGGGCCCAGAGTCAGTGACATAGCCACAGAGGACAAGAGTAGAGAATGAAGCATCCAGCTGATAATAAGAAGAGAGGGCATATGCACAAGAACACCCACACTTACAGATAATACTCACTTGACCTGGCTTCAATGGCTGGATGATCAGAGCTCAATTAGAAGAGGAAAGGAGAGGGAAAAAAGTAATCTGATACTATTTGAACTTGACCTACACCTATGGATGCAGTAGCTCAAAAGAGGGAACAAATCTTTACAGCAGGGATCATTCCCACCCCCTCAATGCACAGGGTAGTCAGGGATGGGCAATTTGAACATTGGCTACCCAAAATGGGGAAGGGGCTACAAAGGCAAGAAATTACTTTCTTACAAGCTTTTAAGAGGGAGTCTAGATCCAGAGGGCGAGGAGGAAGATAGAATCTCCACTGAGTAGTACTCAATCTTTCTGGGTGGGACTGATTAAAGAAGATGTAGATAACACTCCTATGGTATAATAGTGAATAATTACCATCAGGACTGACTGTGAGGGTTGGAAATGTAAAGGTAGATGTTTGTAGCAAAAGGAGGGGAGTGGTTGACTTTGCAGTCCAGGAGCGGACGTCCCTGGGACCATCAAGGGAGAAGAGCAGAGTGTAGAACCCTACCCAGAGAAACAGTGATGCCCGAGATGGAGGCAGAGACGATGATATGGAAAGATGGAGCAAGCTGGGAACTCTAGACCCAGAGAGGCAGAGGGGCTGTGTGCTGACGACCAGGGTGCAGGCTTGCAGGGTGTACCATTTGGTTAGTTGATGATGCATGGAGGGGATTG
Source organism: Chrysochloris asiatica (assembly GCF_000296735.1). NCBI lineage: Eukaryota > Metazoa > Chordata > Mammalia > Afrosoricida > Chrysochloridae > Chrysochloris > Chrysochloris asiatica. The sequence goes on from NW_006408833.1 coordinate 1,281,095, forward strand.
TAATCAAGGCAATGTAATGATATATGATAGGATGAATGTAAAGTTAATGTTCTCCCATGTAAACTATCACATAATTCACAATAAAACACTTTTTTTTTTTTTTTTGATGTTCAAGAGTAAAGATGTACTGATCCAAGTATGGTATTTTCAGTATTCTCATATGTATGTGAAAGTTGGACAATAAAGAAGGAAGGCCATAGAAAAATGAATGCATTTGAGATATGGTGAAGAAGAATATTAAAAGTACCATGAACTGCCTGAAGAACAAACTAATATGTATTGGAAGAAGTACAGCTAGAATGCTCCTTAGAAGCCAGAAGTGTGAAACTTCATCTCTCATACTTTGGACATGTTATCATGATGTCCCTGAGAAGGACTTCATCTCATACTTTGGGCATGTTATCATGATGTCCCCGAGAAGGACATCATGTTTGGTAAAGTGGAGGGTCACGAAAAAGAGGAAGACCCCACCACCACCACACAACGATATTTAATGGCACAGTGGAAGCCGCAATGGTCTAAAGTATAACAACAATTGTGAGGATGGCTCAAGACTGGGCAATGTCTCGTTTTGTTGTGCACATGGTTGCTATGAATCAGAACTGACTCAATGGTACCCAACAATAACAGAATTGTGGATGATCCTAATTACCAAGCAATGAACTAGAAATTTATCCTGTGTGGGGTGAGGTGTCATAGAAGGAAATGGTGTGTTGACTTTTTCCTCAATGCACTCTCACTGCTACTGCAGAATGGTAGTTTGAAGTGGGTTGACTTGGGATGTTCCACGAGAGGGATGCTGAGCCTGGAGTAGGGCAACAGCAGTGGGATATAGAAAGAGGCAGATTTGGGAGACAGACAGTAGAGAATCAATTGGACAATGAAGGAATTGGCAATGATGAAAGAGGTGGCGTCTGGGCAGAGAATACAGAGAATGTATATTGCAAAGTGCCATGGGGTGATTACAACAAAGATCAACATTGGAGGAACTCTGAGGGCTGAAAAATCAGTGTCAGATAGAATGAGCAGAAACACTTTTCTGGAGAAGGAAAGATCCATCAGACAAATATTCACTGCATGATCTTGGTGCAGTCATTCCCCCACCTCTCTTTGGTCCTTTAGGTTTCTGCTTGCTAAACTGGGAGTAAGGAGATGGTAATTATGAGGATTTAATTTAACAAGAGAATATTTTGGAAGTGCCTGGCCCTATGGGTGCTTTGAAGGGGGAAGCATGGGGCAGGTGTGCTTGGGCCAGGGTGGGATGCAAATAAGAATGGAGGGGGTGGGTTGTCATTTGTGCAAAAGAGTTGGTAGGAGGCCACCACACATGTGCAGACAAATAGAGTGGGGAGGGCGGGGAAAATGTGACCCAAATATATGTGTATTGGGTTGAGAGGTCAAAGGCTAAGGCAGCCAACTCAGTCTTATCATGGTAGGACTCCTCTTCACAGTCAGCAGTGAGAGGCTTCTCTAGGTTCTGGTCTTAAGTCAGTGCCTGACTTGCTAAATTGCTATTTGATCTTAAGTCAGTGAGTCAGTTCTAACCCTTTCTGGATCCCGGGTTTTCCATATAAACAACAGCAGAAAAGTGTGTGTGTGTGTGTATGTGTGTGTGTGTGTGTGTGTGTGTGTGTGTTGGTGGTTAGGTAGATAAAATGTTTCCAAGGTCTTCTCTAATTTTGTTATGCTACAATTCTTTGGTCCTGAGTTCTTTAAAAAGTTCAGTTCTGTCTCTGTCCCTGACTTCATATTGAGCCATTTGCTAGACCTCTCTAGGCCTATTTTCACATCTGTAATATCAGGGAAATTAAACAAGAGTGTCTCCAACATCCATCAATTCTCCCTGGAGGACTCTCACTTCATCTCCAGCTGAACACTTTAAACAAATCAGCAGAAAGTGAGGCTCTGGTCATAGATATCTAGTTATCTAGTGCTTCTACAGAAATAACATAAATGGATACCATTGTTGTTGTTAAGTGCCGCTGAGTCAGTTCTGACCCATAGCAACCCTGTATAGGGTTTCCAAAGAGCGGCTTGTGAACTTGAACTGCCAACCATGTGGTTCAAACAGGCTTTGCAGTCCAGTGCAATAACCCACAGAGCCACACCAGGAGGTAGCATTAGCAAATAGAAATTTATTTTCTCACGGTTTAGAAAGCTAAAAGTCCAAATTCAAGTAGTGAAAGGCTTTCTCACTCTGTAGGTTCTGGAGGAAGGTCCTTGTCCCTTCTGAACTTCTGCTCCTGGGTGATTTTCATGTGGCTTGACATCTCTTTCCTCCCTTACAAGCTTAATAGTTCATATGTTTGGTTTCCTCTATATTTCAAAAGAGATCAACTCAAAATGCAGCATATACTAACACTGTCTCACCATTATAACAAAAACAACCAATTCTCAAATGAGATTTTAACCACAAGCATAGAGTTCAGGATTTGCAGAATATTGGGGGGGGGGGAGGGGACCACACAATTCAATCCATAGCACCCCTTCCAATCTTCCATCTTCTCCCACTGCCCTATCATCCTTGCTTTCAGGAGCTTGTCTGTAATTGCTTGCTTTCCAAACTTGTTGCCATGACAATGAGTGCCTCAGATGCAGATGGAGATTTTTAACTCAAGAGTTGCTAGGCCAAGGACTTCTTGCTCCCTTCCCAGACCAGACTAAGGGAATAAGCTAACAAATTCTTTTGGATCAAGTCATGTCCCTGCTCACAAGCTTCCACAGCCCCTATGTCAACAAGAAGAAAACCTGGTATTCAAGACCTTCTGAAATCTTCATTCAAATATTTCCAATCACATTTCTTATTTTTGTACATTATAAAAGTGATCACTTCCATTATCGAGCACCTCGTGCCAAGCCCTGTGGTGAATGCTTTACATATATTATCTAAGGAAATCCTACTAGAAATCTATCAGTAGACATTATTATTCCCATTGTTCAGAGGAGAACATCAAGGCCCATCGATGGAATTAACTTGAGTAAGTCAGAATCAGAAATCAAGAAGCTCAAATCTATCATCAGACTTCCAGACTCAGGCTTGTGTCACTACCAGTGATTCACAGATGTTGGTCTCTAGACTTGGTCTCCAAATAATCTGGAGCAGTTAGAAATTCAGATTCTGACGTCTATTCAAGAAGGTAGAATGCATTTATCTCCTCTTCCTCCTGAGACCACATAAAATAAGAGTAAAGGGATCAAGTGTTATTGTTAGGTGCCATTGAGTCGGCACCGACTCAACGACCTTATGCACAGCAAAATGAAACAATGTCTGATCCTGGGCCAACCTCACTACTGTTGTCACACTTGAGTCCATAGATGCTGCCACCTGGCCAATCCATCTCATGGGAGTCTTCCTCTTTTTCTCTGACCCTCCATCTTACCAAACATGATGTCCTTCACCAGCGACTATTCCCTCCTGACAATATGTCCAAAGTATGAGAGACGAAGTTTGGCCATCTTGACCTCTAAGGAGCACTCTGACTGCACTTCTTCCAACAAAGATCTATCGGTTCTTTTGGCAGCCCATG
>NW_006408833.1:1284803-1289878 GCF_000296735.1 Chrysochloris asiatica
TGTGCAGCAGATTTGCCTAATGTAATACGTCATCTGATCTCTTGACTGCTGCTTCCGTGAGTGTTGATAGTTGATCCACGAAGAATGAAGTCCTTGACAACTTCAATCTTTTCTCCATTGATAAGAATGTTGTTTATTGGTCCAGTGGTGAGGATTTTTGTTTTCTTGACATTAGGAACTTCTTATGAAATCATAGGTGCAGACCATGGGCATTTGAGCCACTTCTTCATGTAACTTACTTGTGCCTTCAGGGCCTGCTTGGCCCCAGTTTTGTATTTACCACTTCCATGATGGACTGCTGTGGTGCACTCAATTTTGTGACTCTGTGGATCAGACAACACGGTTTATGATGGCCAGCTCAGAGTGCATGGTGACTTGGTGATCCATAGTTAAACATTCAGTCTCTACTAAGGCCCATCAGCAATCCAAAAGCTACCTTTCAAAAGACTGGTTATCTTCAGGGGATGGCAGGGCTTTGCTTCAAAATCCTAAGGATCTTTCAAAGGCACCAAACAACATGACTACCTGCCACTGCCACTTCAAACACCATTGAATCCAAGCAACAAAACAGCTTGCATGACAGCCTGGATCTGTTATACAGCTTTCTCTTGTTCTGGACACCATTCAAAACTAGAGGCTTTTTGCATCACTCAGCAAATAGATCAGAGTAGCATACCCAAATTAAGAATACTTTGCCTTTAAAAATCTAAAGAGGTCTACCAGGCATTGAACCTTCTTTTTAGTTATAGGAGGAGTGAAACATAACAACTTATCCTTCACTTTAAAAGGAATATCTCAGCATATGTCTCATCACTGTCAAATTAATTTCCTACCCTCTAACATGGGAGTCCTGGTGTGTCGCTGTGGGTTAATGTGCCAGACTACAAAGTTGTTTGAACTGCAGGGTTGGCGGTTCAAGCTCACTAGCAGTCTTGATAACAATTATTCACTATTGTATCACAAGAGACCTGTCTGCATCTCCTTTCATCAGCCCTGCCCAGACAGATTGGATACTACTCAATGGAGAGTCTACCTTCCTCCATGCCCTCTGGATCTAGGCTCCCTCTTGAAAGCTTGTAAACCAGTCACTTCTTGCCTTTGTAGCTCCCCCACCCCTTTTGGATAGCCAATGTCCAAGTTGCCCATCCCTATCTACTCTGTGTATGGAGGGGATGGGAATTGATCCTTGCTGTAAAGATTAGTTCCCTGTTTTGAGCTACTGCATCCCTAGGTGTGGGTCAGGATTTTCATTTTCTTGTTATGTTGTGAAGTATTAATTTTCTTTGTGGTTACCCTGTATTCTATTAACTTTTTCCTCCATCTAAAACAGTCTATTTTATCCTGCAATTTATCTGACCTCTTCATCACCTGGATCTCTGATCATATGTTTTTACCTTTTTTCACATTGTAATTGTTTTGATCATAGACTGACCTCCCAGATCCTCTGAATTCATTCTTGTAGTTTTGTTGTGTTCTGGACTCTTACATCTGCTGATTGATTTCTGGGTAGTGCTGCCATGTATGTCAATCTCTGGTTGTTGGCTGTTCTTGTTGGTTCTCAGTCCAAAGAACTCCCTTGAGGGTGTTTTGAAGTACTGAGTTGGCTTTGACAAAGTACCTTAGCTTCTATTTATCCTGGAATGTTTTTATTACACCTTTATACTTGATTGACAGCTTTTTTGGATTGGCAGAGTTTTTTTCTTGGTTGGCAGATTTTTTTTTTTTTTTTTTCTTTTAAGGTTTTATATATGTCTCCCGATTGTCTTCTCACTGGCATGGTTTCTGCTGAGAGATCAGAGCTTAATCTGATTTGCTTCTCTTTGTATGTAACACTTCCCATTTCCCCAGATGTTTTCAGGATTCTCTCCTTATTTTTGATTTTGGAGAACTTGATTATGATATGTCTTAGTGGTTTTCTTTTAGGGACTATCCTTCCTGGGGCTCGTTGAGCTTCTTGAATGCTTTTCTTTTCATTTTTCAGGATGTTAGGGAATTTTTCTTCCAGCAGGTCTTAACTATTCAGGAACAGATAATCCCAGAACCAGCAAGAAGGAAGATCATGAGTGAAGCATGAGATCCTACCTACCTAGGAAAGTGGTAACAGCTGAAACAGTGGCATGGAGAGACAGAGCAGCTGCAGGCTCAGCCCATGGACTGAGTAAGGCTTGCAGAATGTGCCCTTTGTCCATTTAAATTGATATGTAATTTTTGTTTTGTTCATTTGCAAAATATACGATGTAAAAGGGAAGCCACAGGGAGGAAGTAGAATAACTGTTATTGCAGGAAGGGGATTATAATCATTGAGATGAAACAAAGTATATATATTTTTTTAATGTGAAGCTGATGATCTTGTCTGTAAACCTTCATTCAATTCACAATAAAAAGATACAAATATTGAGACATAGTATGAATGATAAATGAGGGGAAATAATATTGGTTTTCCTTGCCTACTGTTGTAATATAGACATATAAGTGGGATAGAAAGGAATATTGGGAAATATAATTACAGATAGCTTGTAAGCCCATCTTCAGCCAATAACTGATTGAATTAGCTAAAGGGGTACTCAAATTTGCCCAGTGAAATAGGCTTCTTGTTAAGCCTTTGTAGAGTATGGGTCCTTAGGTGGACTTGTGAACCTCATCCAGAACCTTCTGAGATGGGACATTTGCACTTGAAAGGACATGTAGAGCAGCCCAGAGTGGCTAGAGGAACATAAAATACTTCTTGAAATAAAGACCAGCAGGAAAAAAAGTAGACTGTTTGGCTGTTACAAGAACAAGCAAACTATTCACCTGGAAGCCATCAAGGCAAGAAAAGTCAGCCCATTAGGATAAACCCACTTCCTAATGGGCTGACTTTTCTTGCCTTGATGCCTACCTGTTGACCCCCTTGATCTACTTGTGAATGGGGCAAAGGCAGCAATGAAGACATGGTCTGAGTTTGACCATGTTCCCTAAACACTCACTGACCTTGAATTGAGAGAGAGAAGAGAAAGGGCTGGTTGGTCTGAAGTTTAAGGAGATTTCGGAACTCCTGAGCCCACGGACACTGACCTGGAGGCTAGAGCTGAGAATAAAGTGGCTAGCTGATCTGGAGTGGAGGAAGGTGTGAAAGAACACACAAACTTGCAGATAGTACCCATTTGACCAAGCTTGGATGGCTTGCTGATCAGAACTCGACTAGAGGAAGATAAAGAAGTTTGATACAGGAGGCAAGTGTAAAATGCTCCAATTTGGTGAACTTGCTTATGGATGTAGTTGCTCAAAATTTCAATCTAGAAGGAAGGAGTCATCAGATCAAGGATCAAACCTATCGCATCAGTACACAAGGTTTATAGGGATGGGCAACTTGGAAATTGGCTACCAAAAATGGGGGCGATAAAGGCACAAAGTTGCTGACTTGCAAGTTTTCAAGATTGTGCTTAGTTTCAGAATGAGGGGGTAAGGTAGAATCCCCACTGAATACTTTTCCTAGATGGGTCTGGTGAAAGGGGATGGAAATAGGATTCCTTTGATTCAAAAGTGAGTAGTTGTTATTATGAATAATTATGATTGCCAAAACTGTAAAGGTAGAAGATTTGAAACAAAAATGGGGGATTAATTGATCTTCTTTCCAGGAACAGGAGACCCTAGTTTAATCAAGAGGGAAGAGCATGAGTGGAAAATGGTATCCTATCCAGAGAGGCAGTGACACCAGAGATGGAAGCAGAGATAGAGCAGCTGAGGATTCTAGACCCATGGAATGAAGAAAGCTGTGTGCCAGTGGGGCAGGAGTCTTGCTTGCAAAATGTGCCCTTTGGTCATTTAAACAAATACATATTTTCGGTGTTTTGTGTACATTTAAAAAAAAAAAAGAGGGAATAGAGGTAAACACTGTTAACCAATGGTTCATGGAGGAGGTTGTAATCATTGCAGTGAAACAAAATATGATTGGTTGAGTGCAAAACTGATGATCTGCCCTGTAAACTACCACTCAATTCACAATAAAACCTTCAAAAAAAAAAAAAAAAAGTAACGGAACTAACTGGAAAAGAGTGATATCTAGGTACCTACAAAAGATAGAAAATCGAAGCAAGTGAGGAAAACACAGAAAAAAACTTTAGAAGAATTCAGGAAAATACTACAAGAACAAACAGACAAAATAGATGCAGATTTTGAAACAATATATAACCTGCCATTAAAAATCCAGAATATGAATACTAAGATTTCAGAAATGGACAATACATTGAAAGTGAAAAGGAATAGAAGCACAGGAATGGAAGCATGAATTAGTGAACTTGAAGATAAATCTCTCAATTCTATATAAATGAAAAAATCTGAAGAAAGCCTAAGAGTTATGTGGAACACCAGGAAGATGAATAACTATGGGTGCTCAGAATTCCAGAACAGAAAGAGACAATAAAAATCACAGAGAAAATTGTTAAACAGTTGTTGGAAGAAAACTTCCCTAACATCATGAAAGACAAGAAGTTAAGCTGAATGAACCCCACAGTACATCCCCAAAGAAAATCATCAAGACAAATCATAATAAAACTTTCCAAAATCAAAGACAAGGAAAGAGTCCTGAGAGCAGCTCAGGAGAAAAGAATACTTACCTACATAGAAGACCCAATGAGATTAAGCTATGATTTCTTAGCAGAAACCATGCAGGCAAGAAGGCAATGGGATGGTATATACAAAACTCAAAGAAAAAACAAATGTCAACCAAAAATCATATGCTCAGCAAAGTTGTCCCTCAAATATGATAATGTAATTAGGACAATTCCATATAAACAAAAATTAAAGAAATTTGTAAAAAAAAAAAATTGTAATAAAAAGACCAACTTTACAAAAACTGCTAAAGGATGCTCTTTGGACTGAGAACCAATAACTGCAGTTAATACATGATAACACCACCAAGAACTCAATCCTGAAGTTGAAGTATTTAAAGTAAAGTGAACTTATAAGACTGAATATAAGGAACAAGAGATATCAATTTATAATGAAGTTAACTACAAAGTTAAAAGAGGGAATACACTAGAAACAGAACTTCTAAATGGCGAGGAAGTCAAGGAGATCTCAAGATAAAACAGACT
>NW_006408833.1:1309012-1311731 GCF_000296735.1 Chrysochloris asiatica
GTGGGGAGGAAAGAGTGTAGGGTCCAGGCTTGCAGGGTATACCCTTTCGTTGGTTGATGATGCATGGAGGGGATTGTAACCATGGCAATGATATGATGTACGATAGAATGAATGTAAAACTAATGTTCTCCCATGTAAACTATCATATAATTCACAATAAAACACTGAAAAAAAAAACAAAAAAGAAAGAAAGAAATCATACAACATATTGCATTAGGCAAATCTGCTGCACAAGAACTTTTTCAAGTGTTGAAGAGCAAAGAAGTCAGCCTGACGCAAGCCATGGTATTTTCAATAACCTCTTATGCATGCACAAGCTGGACAGTGAATAAGGAAGACTGTAGAAGAATTGATATTTTAAGTTATGGTGTTGGAGGAGAATATTGAAAGTGCCATGGGCTGCCAAAAGAACCAATTTTGGAAGAAGTGCAGCCAGAGTGTTCCTTGGAGGCCAGGATGGCTAAACTTCATCTCTCATACTTTGGACATATTGTCAGGAGGGACCAGTCGCTGGAGGAGGATATCATGTTTGGTAAGCTGGACGGTCAGAGAAAAAGAGGAAGACCCCCAGCGAGATGGATTGGCAAAGTGGCAGCATTAATGGGCTCAAGCCTGGCAACAATTGTGAAGTTGGCCCAGGACCAGGCAGTGTTTAGTTCTGTTGGTACCGACTTGATGGCACCTAACAACAACAACAACAATGGCAATCAAAAACCAGTAGAAGTGACAGATTTTTTTGACTTTTTATTGTGAATTGGGTGAAGCTTTACAGATAAGACCATCAGTTCTAAATTCAGAAAACCATACACTTTGTTTCATCTCAATGATTACAATCCCCTCCCTGAAACAACATTTATCCCACTTCCCCCTTGTGGCTCCCCATTTACATATTATATTTCACAAATGAACAAGGCAAAAATATTTGATGTGCACTTACAAAACAAAACATATATATAGTCATTGAAATGTCCAAAGGGCACATTCTGCCAGTCAGACTCCTGCCCACAGGCACATAGCCTTTCTCAGTTCATGGGCCTAGAGTCCTCAGCTGCTCTATCTCTCTATGCCATAGCCTCTGCCACTGTCTCTGCTGTCATCACTTTTCTGGTTAGGATCCCACTCTCCACTCATGCTCTTTCCTCTTGATGGTCCTAGGGTTCTCTGTTCCTGAAATGAAAGATTAACTACTCTCCTCTTTTAGTTACATGTTTTCTACATTTACAGTTGTGACTATTGCAATTAGTCCTGCTAACAATTACTCAAAATTGAATCATAAACTCCTACCGCCATCCTCCATCATCCCTGTTCACCGGACCCATCTGGACAAGAGGAAAATTATTCAGTGTGGATTCTACATTACCCGCCTATTTCTGAAACTAAGCACACTCATGAAAGCTTGTAAGTCAGCCACTTCGTGCCTTTATTTATTTATTTTTGATAGCCAATGTTTAAGTTACCCATCTTTATCAACCCAATGTACTGAGGAGACAAGCTTAATCCTTGAGAATAAGAGACCTTCTCTTTCGGTTAGAATTTTGAGCAACTACATCCATAAGTAAAGGTCCAGTTCAATACATTGTAGCAATTTATGCTTGCTCACTGTACCAAACTTATTTATCTTCATTTGGTCGAGTTCTGGTCATGTAGGCAACCAGGCTACGTCAAATGAATGCTCTCTGTAAGTTTAGGAGTTCTTGCATGCCCCACCCCTACTTCAGACCAGCTGGCAGCGTCACTTTCAGCTCTAACTTCAGCTAGGTCAGTGTCCACAGACTCAGGAGTACACATGCCTCCCTAAATTTCAGAACAACCAGTCCTTCCTCTTCTCTCTCTCAGCTCAAGGTCAACAGATGTCTATGGAATATGGCCAAACTTAGCACATGCCTTTATTGCTGTACTTCCCCCACTTCCACTCACAAATAGACCAGGGAGGTCACCAGCGAGCATACAAGACTGCTAATGTGTTCCCTTTTAGTTTTAGTCTAAGAAGGTTGATTACCCTGATGGGCTGACTTCTCTTGCTTGAAGTCTTGCCTGGGCTCAAAGGCAAACAGCCTGCTTGTTATTTTAACAGTTAAACAGTGTGCTTTTTTTCTGATGGTCTTTCTTTCAAGAAATATCTTTTGTTCCTCTAGCCATTCTGAGTTGGTTGGCATGTCTTTTCAAGTGAGAATGTCCCACGTCAGAAAGTTCTAGGTGGGGATCAGGATTCCACCAAAGACTTAACAAAGACTTAATAAAGGCTTAACAAGAAGCCTATTCACCTGGGCAAGTTCTAATTCCCCTGTCCTGGTGTGGCGCTGTGGGCTAATGCGTCAGACTGCAAAGTCGTTTGAACTACAAGGTCGGTGGTTCAAGATCACCAGCTGCTCCTTGGAAACCCTATACAGGGTCACTATGGGTCAGAATCGACTCGATGGCATGCCTGCTTAGGTGTTCCCTTTGAGTTTCAGACTGAAAGGGGGGCAGGTCTTTAATTTTTAATCTATTTTTGTCTTTTTGTGTTAGGTGTGTCTGTTGGAGACAGTATATTGTAGGGTTCTGCTTTCTTATGCATTCTGTTACCCTCTGCCTCTTGACTGATGCATTCAATCCATTGACATTTGGTGTAATTATCGATAGGCATCAGAGAATCTCTTTGATATCTCAAGCAAGTAAAGTTTTGCTAAAGGTAATACAGAAACGGCTACAATCATACATTGACAGAGAACTTCCAGAG
>NW_006408833.1:1312741-1319654 GCF_000296735.1 Chrysochloris asiatica
GTGGCAGCGGTAGTGAGGTTGGCCCAGGATTGGACATTGTTTCGTTCTGCTGTGCATGAGGTCACTATGAGTCGGTTCTGACTCGATGGCACCTGACAACAACAACAACAACATGGATTAATTGATGACATTATGCTATTTGTTTTTTGTGGTGCTGCGGGTTTCTTTGTTTCATATGCCCTTCTGTGCTGAGTTCACTTTTTTGTGTGCTTTTCTTGTTAATTTGTTCATAGTGTTAATGTTTCCATACTCTTTTTGTATATTTCTTTTCTTGATTTGATGTGGTGATGTATCCAGTTTCTTTGAGGTTACTCTAAGTTTTGTTACGTTCTTCCTCTTTTTATGACAGATTGTTTTAATATGAGATCTACCTGACCTCTTCACCATCTGGATCTCTATTACTATACTTTTCCCTACTTTTGCTTTGTAGTTGCCCTGTTCATGAATTTACCTCCCAAATCTCCTCATTTCAATCTTGTAGTTTTGTTCTGCCCTGGACTCTTCCATCTCTGGATTGAGTTTCAGGTGGTGTTGCCACATATGTCAGTCTCTTGTTGTTGTCTGATCTTGTTCATTCTCAGTCCAAAAACAGCCTTTAGTATGTTTTGGAGTGGAGGTTTGGCCTTTACAAAATCCCTTAATTTCTGTTTATCCTGGAATGTTTTGATTTTGTCATCATATTTGATTGACAGCTTTTCTGGGTATATGATTCTTGGTTGACAGCTTTTTTTCCTTTCAGAGTTTTGTATATTCTCCCCACTGTCATCTTGCTTGCATTGTTTCTGTTGAGTAATCAGAGCTTAATCTTATTTGCTTTCCTTTGTATGTAACATTTCTTTCTTCCTTAGCTGCTTTTAGGATTTTCTCCTTGTCTTTGGTCTTGGCAAGTTTGATTATGATATGTCTTGGTGATTTTCTTTTAGGGGTCTATCCTTCCTGGGGTTCATTCAGCTTCTGGATGCTTATCTTCTCATTCTTCAAGATATTAGGGAAATTCTCTTCCAGCAGCTTTTCAACAGTCTCTTCTGTAGGTTTGAGTTTTTGTTTGTTTGTTTGTCCCTTCCTGTTCTGGAATTCCAATCAGGCTCAAGTTATTCCACTTCCTGTTGTCTCACATAAATCTTAGGCTTTCTTCAGATTTCTTTATTTTTTATTCTGCTTGTTCTTCTATCTTAGTAGTTTGAAAGAGTTTTGTCTTCAAGCTCGCTGATTCTGACTTCCATCCCTTCAGTTCTACTTCTTTGCCCTCTCAATGTGTTGTCCATTTCTGATATTTTGTTTTTTATCACCTGGACCTCTTTTCTCAGGTTTTTTATTGATTCTAACACTGTATCAATTTTGCTTGTCTGTTCGTGTAGCACTTTTCTATTTCATTTTTCTCTGCTTTTCTGTGGAACATTTGGATGTACCACAATATCATTCTCTTAAATTCCCCTTCAGACTATTCCAGAGCCTCTTCACCCTCTAATACCATTCCTAGCTTTCCCTCTTGGTCATTTGTCTGAGCTACTCTCTCTTGCTTCTGCACATGGGCAGAATTTTTATGCTGCTTTTTAGGCATTATGGTGCTGTTGTGTTTGTGCTAATTAGATGAATGTATGATGGTGTATTCTTAAGTACACTCCAAATTGTCTCCTGCTGGTTATTATATATAAATTATCTTCTCTATTCACTGCTCTTGCAGCTCCCTTCAGAGTGATTTTAACAGGCATTGGCTGTATATACTATACTGATATACAGCAGCTGGTATTGGCTCTTGCCTTTTTGGTGGAGTTTTACAGGATGCAAATGTAGGTTGGCTGTATGGCCAGAGTTTCTGTTTCTTTTTAGGTGAGGCATGAATAGAAACTCCCACAAAAATAGGAGGAAGGCCAAATTCAGGACTAAATACCTAAGTTAAATGTCAAAAAAACCCCACCAAAGATATTTATATGAAATTGTGAAACCTGATAAAATAAAACAGCAGTAACCTAAATTAAAATAAAAATCAAAATAAAAGAAAAAAGGAAATATAAAAATTATTTGGCACCACCTAGTGGACAGAAAAGGAGCTCTGGTAGCGTAGTGGTTACGAATCGGGCTGCGAACCTTAAGGTCAGCGGTTCGAAACTACCAGCCGCTCCGCGGGAGAAAGATGAGGCTTTCTACTCCCGTAAAGATTTACACCCTCGGAAACCCTGTACAGGGTCGCTATGGGTCGGACCCGACTAGATGGCACTTAACAACAACAACAACAACAGTGGACAGGAAAAAAAAAGGATTCCAATCTACAAAGTCAACTGAGGTTTATGGCTGTTTTATTCCATTTGGTCTCTGGGCAAATCCTTCCCCTGGGCAACTCTGGTGGTCAGTGTTATTCATTCTTCCCATCACAAACCTTGTATGTGAAATGCTGGACTTCCCCTGGGTGTGTGCTCCCACCTGCGTGGAGATGCCCAGACTGGACAGAGAGGGCATGACAAGAGAAAGCGGAAAAAAATAAAAAAAGGTTGAAAGAAGAAAAGAAAAGGCAAAAGACCCTCGCACCTCTATCTCATCAGCCAAAACAAGGCCAGGGGCAGATCATGGAACAGACTATCACTTGCTCATATGCAAATTCAAACTGAAGCTGAAGAAAATGAAAACAAGTCCACGAGAACTAAAATATGAACTTGAATATATTCCACCTGAATTTAGAGATCATCTGAAGAACAGATTTGATACATTAAACACTAAAGACCGAAGACCAGAAGAGTTATGGGATGACATCAAGAACATCATACAGGAAGAAAGCAAAAAGTCATTAAGAAGATAAGAAAGAAGGAAAAAATCAAAATGGATGCCAGAAGAGACTGAAACTTGTTGTCCAGCATAGAGATGCTGGAAGAAATAAGGAGGTCCAAGAGCTGAACAGAAAATTTCAAAGGTCAGCTCAAGAAGACAAAGCCAAATATTACAATAAAATGTGCAAAGATCTGGAGTCATAAAACCAAAAGGGGAGAATACGCTCAGCATTTCTCAAGCTGGGAGTGAAGAAAAACATCAAGCCTTGACTTTTGTTATTGAAGGATTCTCTGGGGAAATTATTGAATGATGCAGAAAGCATCAAAAGAAGATGGAAGAAATACACAGAGTCACTGTACCAAAAGGAAATGGTTGATATTCAACCATTTCAAGAGGTAGCCTATGATCAAGAGCCAATGATACTGAAGGAGGAAGTCCAAGGTGCATTGAAGGAATTGGCAAAGAGCAAGGCACCAGGAACTGATGGAATAAAAATTGAAATCTTTCAACAAAGTGAGGCAGCACTGGAGGCACTCACTCATCTCTGCCAAGAAATTTAGAAGACAACTATCTGGCCGACTGATTGGAAGAGATCTGTATTTGTGCCCATTCCAAAGACAGGTGACCCAATGGAATGCAGAAACCATCGGCCAGTATCTTTGATATCCCATGCAAGTAAAGTTTTACTAAAGGTAATACAGAAACGGCTGCAAGTATACATTGACATAGAACTTTCAGAGGTTCAAACTAGATTCACAAGAGGATGTGGAATCAGGGATATCATTGCTGATGTCTGATGAATCTTGGCTGAAAGCAGAGAATACCAGTAAGATGTTTACCTGTGCTTTATTGACAACACAGAGGCTTTTGATTGTGTGGATCATGACAAGGTATGGATAACATTGTGAAGTATGAGCATTCTGGAACACTTAATTGTGCTCATGAGGCATCTGTACATGGACCAAGAGGCAGTTGTTCAAACAGAACATGGGAACACTGAATGGTTTAAAATTAAGAAAGGTGTGCAACAGAGTTGTATTCTTTCACCATACTTATTCAGCCTGTATGCTGAGCAAATAATCCTAGAAGCTGGGTTATATGAAGAAAACCATGGCATCAGGATTGGAGGAAGACTCATCAACAACCTGGGATAAGCAGATGTTAGAATATTGCTTGCTGTCTGTGAAGAGGACTTAAAACATTAACTGAGGAAGAACAGAGTACAGTCTTCAGTATGGATTGCATCTCAATGTAAAGAAAACAAAAATCCTCACCACTGCACAAATAAACAACATTCTTATCAATGGAGAAAAGATTGAAGTTGTCAAGGACTTCATTCTTCTTGGATCAACTATCAACACTCATAGAAGCAGCAGTCAAGAAATCAAAGGACGAATTGCATTAGGCAAATCTGCTGCACAAATAAACAACATTCTTATCAATGGAGAAAAGATTGAAGTTGTCAAGGACTTCACTCTTCTTGGAACAACTATCAACACTCATAGAAGCAGCAGTCAAGAAATGAGATGACGTATTGCATTAGGCAAATCTGCTGCACAAGAACTTTTTCAAGTGGTGAAGAGCAAAGATGTCAGCTTGAGGACTAAGATGCGCCTGATATGATATACATATGAAGTTACTGATATTTTCAGTAACTTCATATGTATGTGAAAGCTGGACAGTGAATAAGGAAGACCATAGAAGAATTGATGCTTTTGAGTTATGGTGGTGGAGGAGAATATTGAAAGTGCCATGGATTTCCAAAAGAAGAAACAGATCTGTGTTGGAAGAAGTGCAGCCAGAGTGCTCCTTGGAGGCCAGGATGGCCAAACTTCATACTTCAGACATATTGTTAGGAGGGACCATTCACTGGAGAAGGATATCATGTTTGGTAAGGTGGAGGGTCAGACAAAAAGAGAAAGACCACCAGTGAGATGGATTGGCAATATGGCAGCATCAACGGACTCAACTGTGGCAACAATTGTGAGGTTGGCCCAAGACCAGGCAGTGTGTCATTCTGTTGTGCATAGGGTTGCTATGAGTCGGTGCCAACTCGGTGGCGCCTAACAACAACAACAAACCTCTATCTCAGCAGATCACTGAGTAGTCTCTGTACCGGCAGGGAACTCATTGCTGTCCTCACCCTCTGTCTTCCCGCACCAGTGCCGGCTGCACCAGTTCAGCAGTCACTCTCTTTATTGCCACTACTTCAAATTTTTCTGCTTGTAAGTACCCAAATTTGCTGCTCCCTCAGCTTATATGAAGTTCAGAGTTCTAGGACAGTCCCTCCAATCTGTCTTGCCTGGCTTTCCATGCCTTTGCTGATGAGACCCCACATGGCCCCTCTCCTCCTGCTTGTTTTTGATTGCCATTTGTTTGATAAATTTTTCCATCCTTTTAATTTTAGGTTTTTTTTCTTTTTCTCTTTCTTTCTGAATATGATGTGAATATGATGGTGAATTAAGGATGCTTTCAGATAAAGAGAAATTAAGGGAATTTGTAACAACCAGACTACCTTTTCTTGTAGACAGCCTGTTGAAGGATCCTATTTTTTTTTCAATCCATTCTGTTACTCTCTATCTCTTGACTGGTACTTTTAATCAATTCACATCCAGTGTAATTATTAATGTTGTTGTTAAGTGCTGTCGAGTCGATTCCAACCCATAGCAACCCTGTATAGGGTTTCCAAGGAACAGCTGATGAACTTGAACCACCGACTTTGCTGTTTAAATGACTTTGCAGTCTGAGCCATTAGCCACAGTGCCACAACATTAACTGCTGTCATTTTGCTGTGTATTCATGGCACTGCTGCTTTCTTTGTTCCATGTAATTTTCTGTGCTGAGTTCACTTTGTTTATAGGTTTTCTTTTCATTTCCTTCATAGCGGTTTTTTTTTAGAAATCAATTTTTATTATTTGTTAATAATCTTATTTAGACTTCAATTTTACTTTGTTAGCAAGAGTTACTCAGTGGGCATAAATCACCCTCAATTGTTACTAAGATTATGCTATGAACAGTTTATATAGTTAATGTTGTCAGAGTAAATTTATTACTACTAATAAATAGGATATCCTGATCATATAACAAAAGCACAAGCAGCAAAAGACAAAATGAATAGAGATCATATACAAATTAAATATTTTTCTTCATCAAAAGAGTTTATACAAAAAGTGAAAATACAACCTGCAGATTGGAAGAAAATTTGGGGAGACATTTTGCTTCCCAGAGCAACCATTCTACAGCCTCAGAAACATTCTACAGCAACACTATGAGTCAGAACCGACTAGACGACACTTAACAACAACAACATACAATATATATTCAATAAGGGTCTATGTCCTGGTGTGGTACTGCAGGATAATACACTGGACCACAAGGTTGGTTTGAATTGCAAGATGGGTGGTTCAAACTCACCAGCCGCTCCTTGGGGTTGGTTTGGACTCATAACGCCCCTGCATTGAGTTTACAAGGCTATAAATCTTTATGGGAACAGAAAGCCTCATATTTCTTCTGCTGAACAGCTGGTAGTTTCAAATTGCTGATCTTGAGGTTAGCAGCCCAGCTTATAACTACTATGCTACCAGAGTTCCTTCAGAAACCCTATACAAGTTCGCTATGAGTCAGAACCAACTCTATGGCACTTAACAACGTCCAAAATATATAATATGCACTGACAACTTAAACAAGAAAAAGACAATTCTATCAAAAAATGGGCAAACAATTTGACCAAATACTTCACCTAACAGTGTATTCAATTGGCCAATAAGCATATGACAAGATGTTTACCTGTCCAGGATCATTAGCTACTAAACCCACTGCCGTTGAGCCAATTCCAACTTTGAGTGACTGATTTCAGAGACTAAATCTTTATAGAAGCAGAAAGACTCATTTTTCTCCCTCAGAGCAGCTGGTGGGTTTGAACTTTCAACCTTGCAGTTAGCAAGCCAACTCCTAACCCATGCTGCTACCAGGGCTCCTTCATTAGTTAATGTTGTTAAGTACCGTTGAGTGAGTTCTGACTCATAGTGACCCTGTATAGGGTTTTTGAAACTGTAAATCTTTTTTTTTTTTTTTTCTTAAATGATTTATTGTGAGTTATGTGACAGTTTACATGGGAGAACATTAGTTTTACATTCATTCTATCGTATAT
>NW_006408833.1:1319759-1327244 GCF_000296735.1 Chrysochloris asiatica
CTCTCTGGGTCTAGAGTCTCCAGCTGCTCCATAGCTCCACATCATCATCTCTGGCTCCATTTCAGGCATCACTGCTTCTCTGGGTAGGGTCCCACTCTCTGCTCTTCTCCCTTGATGGTCCTAGGGACCTCCACTCCTATACTGAAAAGTCAATCACTCCCCTCCTTGCTTCATAGCTGTTGTTTTAATGCTTTATATTTTTAAAAAAATTTCCTCCTTTTTATTTTGATGTGAAGGTGTGATTTATTCATTTCTTCCCCAGTTTAAAACAGTCTGTTTCATCTTGAAATTTACTTGATTTCTTCATCTTTTTTGAATTCTGTATCTACACTATTTCCTCTTTTGACCTCACAGTTGTCTTCATTATAAATTGATATTTCTGGTTTCCTATTTTCAGTCCAGTAGGTTCGTTTCACTTTAAATGCTTCTACATCTTAATTCTTCTTTGGATGATGTTGTTATATTTGTTGATCACAAATTGTTGTCTCCTGTTGTTGGTTCTCAGTCAATTTTTTTTTTTTTTTGTAAAGGTGGTCTGGTTGTTAGAAATTCCCTTAATTTCTCTTTATCTGAATGCGTCCTTAATTCACCATCATATATGAAAGACAGCTTTCCTGAGTATATTCTTCTTCTTTTGTTTTAAAAATGTTTTATTGTGAATTATGCGATAGTTTATATGGGAGAACATTAACTTTACATTCATCTTATCATATATTGTTTCATTGTCATGGTTGCAATCCCCTCCATGCATCATCAAAAAACCTGCAAGCCTTCCCCCCTAGTCATCAGCACACCGCCCCTCTCCCTCTCTGGGTCTAAAGTCCCCAGCTGCTCCATATCTCCATGTAATCATCTCTGCCTCCATCTCTGGCATCACTACTTCCTTGGTAGGATACCGCTCTCTGCTCTTCTCCCTTGATGGTCCCAAGGACCTCTGCTCTTAGACTGCAAAGTCAACCACTCCATTTCTTTTGCTACAAAATGTCTACCTTTACATTTCCAACCCTCACAATCAGTCCTGATAACAATTATTCGCTATTGGATCACAAGAGACCTATCTGCATCTCTTTTCAACAGCCCTGCCCAGACAGATTGGATACTACTCAGTTCTACCTTCCTCCTCACCCTCTGGATTTAGGCTCCCTCTTGAAAGCTTGCTTGTAAGCCAGTTACTTCTTGCCTTTGTAGCCCTCCCCACCCCCCATTTTGGGTAGCCAATGTCCAAGTTGCCCACCTATCTACTCTGTGTATGTAGGGGTGGGAATGATCCTCACTGTAAAGACTCTTTTGAACTACTGCATCCATAGGTATAGGTCAAGTTCATCAAATTGTTTCAGATTACTCTTTATTTCCTCTTCTTTCTTCTTCTAGTTGAGCTCTGATCATCCAGTCATTGAAGTCTGGTCAAGTGGGTATTATCTGCAAGTGTGGGTGTTCTTATGCATATGCCATCTCTTCTTATCAGCTGGAAGCTTCAGTCTCCACTCTAGTCCTCTGTGGCTATGTCACTGACTCTGGGCCCAAGAGTCCCCAGGTCTTGCCACACTGCTGGCCAATCAGGTCTCCACCTGGGTTCACAGAAGTCTATTGAATGTTGTAGGGCTTAGCTCGCAGCTTCATTGCTGTTTTTCCCTCACTTCCCCTTATTGGTGACAAACGTGGTCACCAATCAGAGCGTGTATTCCCATTGAGTCTTAGTCTTGGAAGGGGGTTTGCCCTGAGGAGACCCAACCACTTGCCTTGATGTCTCCTGGGCAAGCAACTTGTTTATTCTTGTAGTAATCAGTCAGACTGCCTTTATTGCTTTGTATTTTTCCTGTTGGTCTTTCTTTCAAGAAGTATCTTCTGTTCTTCTAGCCACTCCAGGCTGGTCTGCTTGTCCTTTAGAGTGGAAATTTCCCACCTCTGAAGATTCTGGATGGCATTCAGGACTCCATCTTATGGAATGCAGAAGCTCCACAGGAAGCCTCCTTCACTGGGCACATTGTAGCCCCATTTTAGGTATTCCAATCAGTTATAGGCAGAAGACAGACTTACAAGATTTCTATGGTGATATTTCTGGCTATTGCTTTCTCTCCCCCTCAAGTGTCTACTTTATAATGGTATGCCAGGTAAACCAAGATTCAAAAGACAGCCAAACATCTTAACATTATTTCCCCCTTTGGCCCATTCCAATCATGCCTCAATCCCTGTATCCCAGAGCCCTGTTGTTCCAAGTTTGTGCATACATCATTATTTACCTCTGTCACACTTAGCCCATGCAAGCCTGCCTGATTGTTTTCCCATCTGCTTTGTTCTTCCACTCCCCCCCTTCTTGTGTATTGCCCCCATCTCTAGCACCCAAACTCTCTTGTGTCTATTCCCTACCTTGTACTCCACCTTCCCCTCTCTCCCCTCATCCCACCACCCATATCCCAGTAACCAGCAAAGAATCCCCCCCCCCCTTTTAGTATGGGTTCTTTTTCTTAGTCTTTTACAATAGTACTCCTATGCAGTATTTCTCCTTTCGTGACTGACTAATTTCACTCAACATAATGTCCTCAAGGTTCATCCATGTTATGTGGTGGCTTGCCTGGGTATATTATTCTTGGTTGGCAATTTTTTTTCTTTCAGAGTTTTGTATGTATCATACCATTGTCTTCTTTCCTGCAGGGTTTCTATAGAGAAATCATAGTTTAGTTTTATTGGTTCTCCTTTGTAGGCAACATTTTGTTTTTCTTAAGTAGCTCTTAGGAATCTCCTTGTCTTTGATTTTGGCAAGCTTGATTATGAAACGTTTCATGATTTTCTTTCTTTCTTTCTTTTTAAAACAACAAACCTAATATAGCTTATGATTCAATAAGGTTTCCATATTTACCTGTTGAGCCAAGAGCAATTGTGTATTGGTTTTGTTTCTTTTTTTTTTTTTAACTTTTTATTGTGAATTGGGTGAAGGTTTATGGACAAGATTATCAGTTTAACATTTAACAAATAATATACTTGTTTCGTCTCAATGATTGCAACCTCCTCAATGCAACAACAGTTATTCTGCTTCCTTCTTGGGATGACTATTTACACTATACCCACCTTCCCATCTCTTCTCAATTATGTCCTTGGTAAATGTCACCTTTTGAGATTGAATGTAGACCATTCCATGGTGAGCATACCTTACTAGTGTTGTTGTGCTTATCTACTGCTTGGCTTAAAATTGGACCATGAGGGAGAGTTCCTTTCTAGATGTCTAGGGTGGTCGAGGGCCATTGTCTCAGATTCCTCTAGTGTCTTTCTGACCAGTTAGCCCAGTCTTTTAAAAATATTTTGAGTTTTGTTCCACATTTTCTTCCACTCTATCTCAGACCTTCTAATGTGATCCCTTTCAGGGCAGTTGGTAGTGGTAGCTGGACAACATATAGTTCTTTTGATCTCAGAGTCAGGGAGGCTGATATTCACATGTTTCATTTGTCTGTTAGACTAATTGATTTGAAGCATCTTCAGTTCTCATCACCCTCCTTTCTTCCATACATGAAGAGACCAATAGCTGCACCTTAGATGGCCACTCATGAGTTTTTAAGATGCCAGACAACTATTCACCAAATTAGGATGCAGAGTACTGTCTTTGTGGACTATGTTATACCAATTAACCATGGTGTCCCCTGAGACTATGGTCCTGAGCTCCCAGGCTCATCAATGCATTGCCTTAAGATGCTTGATAATATCTAAGAAATTTTCATCATTTTACCTGCTGTATGCTCCACCACATCAATAGTTGTGTTTGCAGGAAAGGTAAATACTCATGTAAAAATATCCTCTTTCAAACTCTTATATAATTTTGATTATATCCGCACTTTCCATTCAATACCAATTGAAATAAAAGGATAATAACAGAATATTATGAAGAGTTGTACTCAAACAAATTTGAAAATCTAGAGGTGATGCATACATTTTTAGAAAAGCACAACCTACTTAAACTTACACAGAGTAAAGCAGAAAACTTGAACAGACCTATAACAAAGGAAGAAATTGACCAGGTCATCAAAAAACTCTCAACCAAAAAAAGTTCAGGTCCAGATGGCTTCACTGGTGAGTTTTACCAAAATTTCAGGGAAGAGGTATCACCAATTCTCAAATTATTCCAGAACATAGAAGAGGATGCAAAACATCCTAATACATTTTATGAAGCAAGCATAACCCTCATACCAAAATCAAGGAATGACATCACTAAGAAAAAGAACTATAGAGCAATATCCCTCATGAACATAGATGCAAAGATTCTCAACAAAATCCTAACCATCAGAATTCAACAATACATCAAAAAAATAATACATCAGGACTAAGTGGGATTCATATCAGGGATGCAAGGATGGTTCAACATTAGCAGAACAATCAATGTAATCCACCAAATAAATAAGAAAAAAGAAAATTACCATATGATCATATAGTTTGATGCAAAAAAGGTATTTGACAAAATTCAACATCCATTCCTGATAAAAATGCTCAACAAAGTAGGAATTGAAGGGAAATTCCACAAGATCATTAAGAGCATATATACAAAACCAACAGCTAACATCACTCTCAATGGAGAGAAACTGAAAACCTTCCCCTTGCGAACAGGTACCAAACAAGGAAGCCCTTTATTGTCACTCCTATTCAATATTGTTTTGGAAATCTTAGCCAGAGCTATAAGACAGGATAGGGAAATTAAAGGCATCCAAAATGGCAAAGAGGAAGTAAAACTCTCCCTATTTGCAGATGATATGATCTTATACATAGAAAACCCCAGAAACTCAGGGAAAAAAACCAACAAAAAACTACTGGAACTCATTGAAAGATTCAGCAAAGTGGCAGGGTACAAGATTGACATACAAAAATCAGTTGGATTCCTCTATACGAATAATGACAACGCTAAAAAGGAAATTAGGAAAGCAATACCATTTACAATAGCCACCCAAAGGATGAAATATTTAGGAATAAATATAACCTGAGAAACAAAGGTTACAAAGAAAACTACAAAACATTACTAAAAGAAACCAAAAGAGACTTACAAAAAATGGAAGAACAGAGGTAGGAGAGGCTCCTCAGTAGAGGTGCGGAAAAACTAGAGAAGGTACTTTCCCAGAGCAGCTCCAGAGTTTTGGATCTAGTATAAGGTGCAGGGCATCATTTGCCCGCACCCATTGGTGGAGAAATCTGACTGTGGAAAGGAAAATATGGCAATTTCTGAATCGATCGGGATGCGAGATGCTCCCTGCGGCCTTTCGGCCTGGGCTGCGATCAGAGGGTGGGGTCACAGCCAGCCTAATACAGTGATTCAGCACTAAAATCCGCGGTAGCATCTGAAAAAAGAGGTGTGACAGATTTTAAACTTTTCTATCCTCCTCTCTCCTGTGGCACCCTCTCTACCCATCCTGGACACCGTTAAGCAGGTGAGAGCACACCCCCAAAAGGGTGCTGCCTTGCACCCACAGTTTTCCCATGGCACAGTGAGGAGGAGCCCCATTGGTCCCATGGGCTGATCTTTTGGTGGCTTCTTATGACATCTGATTCTGGAACCCAGCCCTAAAGCTGACCTGGGCAGGGCCCTTTATTCCTACCTACCAAGCCAGAAAAAGAAGGTCTGGTTATACAGCCAAACTGTATAAGCACCCTGTAAAACTCCAACATAAAAAGCGAGAGCCAATACCAACTACTAAACGCGAGGATGCAACTATTTTGAGAAGTACGCTGTGCACAGGCAGATACCTAAATGACCTTCAGAGATAAAAACAGTGGACAATCTTTGTTCCATTAATTCCTCAATATTTATCTGTGTACCTCCACAGTAGATACTAGAGGGAGGTCCTGACCTGGAGATTTGTACTGTGCACGCATACTGACCTGCACATCAAAGGCTACAGTTTTGTTTTAATTTTATTTTTTTGAGTGTTGGTTTTTGTCTCTTTCTCTGATTTTCTATTGTTTATATTTTTGGTTCTTTTGATCTCACTTTTTTATTGGGGGTGGGAGCTTTCTTTCCCTACATTACCCAAGAAAAGACAGCAATCATGGCCATATAGCCAAGCTACAAACATACGACATAATATCCCACCATTGGGACAGGAGCCAATACCAGCTTCTAGGCATTACACATGAAAAAGGAAGCCTATCTCCAGATCACATCCACTAGTAGACACTCAGTAAGCTTAACAACACAGCAACATATTCATTTAATTATTGAAAACACACTTAACTACTGCAAATGTCCAAGAAAAAGCAACAAAAGATCTCAGCACATGTCCAAAACCAGAAAACAGCAACTGAGACAAATGAGCTAGAGGCAGACATAGATTTTCCACGGGAAAAAGAGCAGGCTTTGGATCCCCCTGAGAAGGAATTCAGAAGAATGATATGGAGACAAATTCAAAAACTCCACAAAGGGGTGGAGGAACATAAGGAAGAAGTCAGGAAACTGCTACAGGAGCAATCAAACAAGATAGATATAGTGAACACAGAATACCAGGCAAAGCAGATCCAGGGCAGAGCTCCAAAACTCGGAACCACAGAGATAGGAATATTTTAAAAGTTTGAAGGCTTATAGCTTTTGGAAATTGGAGCTGAAGTGAAAAATCACATACTTTTGAATCTGCCAGGCCGGGCTTGGAGGCCGGGAGCCAACATCTTGGGCGAGACCAAACGGCAAGACCAAGTGGGGGGAGCAGAAACACCACAGGAAAAACACTGCGGGAACCTTGGAGCAAAGGTGGACAACACACTTTGTTAGTTTTGCTTTGTTCTGATTTTCTTTGTTCTTTCTTTCTTTTCTTTTTTTTTCCTTTTTTTTTTGATATCTGGTCATTGGCACACCCACTGTTTGCCCACCTTCATTCTGGTGACTAGAGGGGGAACCTGAGCAAGTGGACACCCCCCACCCTCACCACTGGTAGGGTTTTCCTCCACGCAACATTTCTTATTTATTTGTTTTTTGTTCTGTTTTTTAATTAGGGAAAGGGCAGGACAGGGCTGTAGAGAAGGAAAGTGAGTTTAAAAACAAAACAGGTCGAAAATTCAATTAAAGCCTGGGGTATAGCATAACAACCAACACTGGCACCTTGAAATCTTTCAGTCAGCTTTGAAAGCAAAAAGCTGAAGAGAAGACATTAAAGTCATACTCATATTAGGCTACAGATTTTTTTTTCTTTTTCTTCTCTCCCTCCTCTCCCTTTTCTGTGATTAGAGACTGCAGTATTCAGTCTAGTTTTTGTTGTTGTTGTTGTTTTTAGTCTTTTTTCTTTCTCTCTTTTTTTTCTGCTGGTGCTGTTTGGCTGTTATATGCCCCTCCCCTTCAGCCTTTGGAGGACTCTTTGTCTCCCTATATTACACAAGAAGAGTCAGCAACTGCTGCCATATAGCCAAGCTACAATCACACTATAAAACACCAAAACCCAGACAAGAACCAATACCAACTGCCATATACCAGGGAAACAGACAAGATCTGTGAAAGTTACTCTGAGTTAAGCAATAAGAAGAGTG
>NW_006408833.1:1327454-1328509 GCF_000296735.1 Chrysochloris asiatica
AGAACTCTGAACCACATATAAAGGAATATTTATAAGGTTGGAAGGCTTATAGCTGGGTGAATTTGTGACAGAAAGCACGAAATCCATTGCTTTCTAGTTCAGGACACTCAGCTGCTCCAGGAGCCACCATCTTGGGTGAGACCAAGCGGGGGAAGGATAGCAGCAGCCACGGATGCCTGGCAGAACCATGGAGATAAAGGTGTGGACATTCTTTTCTTTTGGTATCTGTTCATTGGTCCCTTGCTGTCTGCGCACCTCCATTCTGGTGACGATAGAGGTGCCTGAGCTAGTGGACACCCCAGCCCCAACCTGGGAGGGTGCTATTACGTATGCACACAGATCGCCTCGAAATTTAAACAGTTTCCAATTAAAACCAAATGGCCATAGCCGGCCCTGAACTGTCTATAACTAGAAAAAAGGCCTGAAAAGAGATTGTGGAACAGGACAAGCACATAAAAAAGGAAATAGGCCAAAAATTAAATTCTAAGTTATGTCAAAATGACCAACAGTGGCATCTAGAAATTTCTCAAGAAGAAGAATGAAAAGGGAAGCCTATTTCTTGATCACATCTACCTGGAGGTAATCAAAAAGCATAAAAAATACCAAAATACACACCCATCTAAGTATAAGGCCACAGATAACCCCTGAATATGCCCACAAAACAGAAGCAGATGACCATATCTGCACATGTTCAGAAACAAGATAAAGTGACTGAGGCAAATGAGCTGGAAGTAGACCTACACGCCATATTGAAAGATGGGCAGGCTTTGGAAATGCTGGAGAAAGAATTCAGAAAAATGATTATAAAATGTATCAAACCACTATACAATGGAGCTGAGAAAAATAAGGAAGAAGTCAAGAAAGCGTTACAGGAGCAATCAAATAAGATAGATATAGCATTGGAAACAATTCAAAACCTACAGAAAGAGGTCCAAACGATTAATAATAGAATATCACTGACAGGGCAAAGAAGTAGAATTGAAGAGATAGAAGCCAGAATTAGTGAGCTAGAAAATAAATCTCTCAATACTACTAAGATAGAAGAACAAACACAA
>NW_006408833.1:1329314-1329946 GCF_000296735.1 Chrysochloris asiatica
TGTAAAATAGACACTTGAGTGGGATAGAAAGGAATGTTGGGAAACATGATTAGAGAAAACGTGTAAGCCCATCTTCAGCCTATACCTGATTGGAATACCTAAAAGGGGTTCTACAACTTGGCCAGTGAAATAGGTCTCGTGCAAAGCCTTTACAGAATATAGGACCTTAGGTAGAATCCTGAGTCCCATCCAGAACCTTATAAGGTGAGACATTCCCACTAGAAAGGACCAGCAGACTGGAACAGGTACAGTGACAGAAGATAAATCTTCATGATGAACTTGACCTATACTCAGAGCGGTAGTTACTCTAAATATCAACAGAGAGGGAAAGAGTCTTCACATTAAGTATCAATGCTATCAGCTCTGTACACAAGGTAGAGAGGGATGGGCAACTTAGACACTGGCTACCTAAAATGAGGGAGCAACAAAGGCTTACAATGTTTTAATAGGGAGTTTAGTTTAAGTGTATGGGAGTAAAGAAAGAGCCCCCACTGAATAGCTATCATCTTATCTAGATGGGTCTGGTGAAAGGAGATGGGGATAAGATTCATAAGATTCAATAGTGAATAATTGTTATCATGACTAATTACGACTGTCACAATTGTAAAGGTAGAAGTTTTTTAACAAAAAAA
>NW_006408833.1:1330967-1336708 GCF_000296735.1 Chrysochloris asiatica
TTGGCCAGCAGTGTGGCAAGACCTGGGGACTTTTGGGCCCAGAGTCAGTGACATAGCCACAGAAGACTAGAGTGGAGAGTGAAGTGTCCAGCTGATAAGAAGAGAGGGCATATGCACAAGAACACCCATACGTGCAGATAATACCCACTTGACCTGACTTCAATGACTGGATGATCAGAGTTCAACCAGAAGCAGATAGAAGATGGGGGGGGAAAGAGTAATCTTATACAATTTGATGAACTTGACCTACACCTATTGATGCAGTAGCTCAAAAGAGGGAACAAATCTTTACAGCGAGGATCATTCCCACCCCCTCCATACACAGAGTAGACAGGAATGGGCAACTTGGACATTGGCTACACAAAATGGGGGCAGGGCTACAAAGGCAAGAAGTGACTGGCTTACAAGCTTTCAAGAAGGAACCGAGATCCAGAGGGCGTGGAGAAAGGTAGAATCGCCACTGAGTAGTATCCAATCCATCTAGGCAGGCTGATGAAAGGAAATGAGACTAGACCTCTTGTGAAACAATAGTGAATAATTGTTATTAGGACTGATTGTGAGGGTTGGAAATGTACAGGTAGATGTTTTATAGCAAGGAGGGGAGTGATTAACTTTTCAGTCTAGGAGCAAAGGACCATCAATGGAGAAGAGCGGAGAGCGGGACCCTACCCAGAGAAGCAGTGGTGCCAGAGATGGAGGCAGAGATGATGACATGGAAAGATGGAGCAGCTGGGGACTTTAGATCCAGAGAGGGAGAGGGGCTGTGTGCTGATGATCAGGGTGCAGGCTTGTAGTGTATACCTTTTGGTTGGTTGACGATGCATGGAGGGGATTGTAACCATGGCAATGAAATGATATATGATAGAATGAATGTAAAACTAATGTTTTCCCATGTAAACTATCACATAATTCACAATAAAACATTAAAATAAAAGATAGCTATAGCATTGGAAACTTCAAAACCTGAAAAAAGAGGTCCAGATGATTAATAATAAAATATCAGAAATGGACAATACACTGAAAGGACAAAGGGGTAGAATTGAAGAGAGGAAAGCCAGAACCAGCGATCTGGAAGACAAATCTCTCAATACTGCTAAGATAGAAGAGCAAGCAGAAAACATGATAAAAAAAAATCTGAAGAGAGTCTAAGATTCATGCAGGATATCATGAAGAGGAATAACTTAAGAATTTCTGGCATTCTGGAACAGAAAGAATCACACAAGTCCACAGATGAGAGAGTTGTGGAGCCACTGGAAGAAAATGTCCCTAAAATCTTGAAGGATGAGAAGATAAACATTCAAGAAGCTAAATGAACCCCAGGAAGGACAGACCCCAAAAGAACATTATCAAGACATATGATAATCAAGCTCTCCAAAATCAAAGACAAGGAGAGAATCCTACAGCAGGCAGGGAAAAGAGAAGTGTTACTTACAAAGGCAAGCAAATAAGATTAAGCTCTGATTTCTCAGTAGGAACCATGAAGGCAATAAGGCAATGGGAAGACATATATAAAACCGTAAAAGAAAAAAAAAAAACTGCAAACCAGAATCGTCTATCCAGAAAAACTGCCAATCATATACAATGGTGCAATCAGAACACTCCAGGATAAACAATAGCTAAGAGATTTTGTCAAAGCCAATCCAGTGCTACAAAACATCCTAAAGGCAGTTCCTTGGACTGAAAACCAACAAGAACAGACAACAACCAGAGATTGACAGATGTGACAACACCACTCAGAACCTAGGTGACAGATAGCAGAGTCCAGAACAGAACAAAATTACAACAGCAAATTCAAAGGACCTGGGAGGCCAATCAAAGATCAAAATAATAACAATGTCAAAGAAGCGGGGGGGAAAAGGAACAGAGATCCTTAAATGAAGGGAATTGATTATCTTAAATGAAGGGAATTGATTGTCTTAAATGGAGGGAAAAGTCAATAGACTGTAAGGTAACCCCAAAGAAAGTTAATACTTCACCAACTTACCATGAAAAATGAAGATCCAAGCAAAACAAGGAAACATTAAAACCAAGAAGAAACTGACAAGAAATAGCACAAAAAATATAAACTCAGCACAAGAAGGCATGCAGAACAAAGGAATGAATAGCACCACAAAAATTAACATAATGACAGCAATTAATAGCGTAGTGGTTACGAGTCGGGCTTCCAACCTCAAAGTCAGCAGTTCAAAACTACCAGCTGTTCCATGGGAGAAAGATGAGGCTTTCTGCTCTCGTAAAGATTTACAGCCTTGGAAACCCTGTACAGGATCGCTATGAGTCAGAATGGACTCCATGGCACATAACAACAACAACATTGATAATTACGCTGAATGCCAATGGATTAAATGCACCAGTGAAGAGACAGAGAGTGGCAGAATGGAAAAGAAAACATGGCCCTTTAATATGCTGCCTGCAAGAGACACACCTTACACACAAAGAATAAAACAGACTAAAAGTTAAAGAGTGGAAAAAAATATACCAAGCTAATTGCAATAAAAAAAACAAGCAATACTAATCTCTGATAAAATAAACTTTAAGGCAAAAACCAGAATAAGAGATAAAGGACAATATCTCATGATTAAAGAGCAAGATGGCATAACTATAATAAATATCTATGTTCCCAATGAAAGAACACCAAGATATATAAAGGATACTGTACTAGAATTAAAGAAAAAATAGATAAATCTACAATTATAGTTGTTGTTGTTGTTGTTAAGTGCCTTCGAGTCAGTTCCGACCCATAGTGACCCTGTACAGGGTTTCCGAGGGTGTAAATCTTTACGGGAGTAGAAAGCCTCATCTTTCTCCTGCAGAGTGGCTGGTAGTTTCGAACCGCTGACCTTAAGGTTCGCAGCCCGGGAGATTTTAATACACCACTTTTGAAAAGGGATAGAAAATCAGAAAGAAACTAGACAAAGATACAAAGGAACTAAACAGCATAATCAACCAACTTGACCTCATAGATGTGTACAGAGCATTCAACCCAAGAACAGCACAATACACATTCTTTTCCAGTGCACATGGAACATTCTCCAGAATTGACAATGTGTTAGGTCACAAAGCAAGCCTCCATAAATTTGCAAACATCAAAATACTACAAAGCATCTTTTCAGACCACAATGCTATAAAACTAGAAATCAACAATGAGAAGACCTAGGAAATAAAGTCGAATACATGGAAACTGAATAACACCCTGCAGAAAAGTGCCTGGGTTATAGAGGAAATTAAACGTGAACTCACAAAGTTCCTAGAAATAAACGAGAATGAAAACACAACATACCAAAATCTTTGGGACACAGTAAAAGCGGTACTGAGAGGACAATTCATTGTGATAAATGTGCACATCCAAAAAGAAGAAAAAATCAAAATTAACACAGTAACACAGCATCTACAACAATTAGAAACAGACCAACAGAGGGAACCTACAGTCACCAAAAGAAAAAAAAATAACCATTAGAGTAGAAATAAATGAGACAGAAAACAGAAAAACCATAGAAAAAATCAACAGGACAAGAAGCTGGTTCTTTGAAAGGATTAACAAAATTGATAAACCATTGGCAAATCTAACAAAAGAAAAGAGGGAAAAGACACAAATAACACTCATTAGAAACCACATGGATAAACATTATCAAAAGGATAATAACAGGATACTATGAAAAGTTGTACTCCAACAAATTTGAAAACTTAGAAGAGATGGATACAGTTTTAGAAAAACACGACCTACTTAAACTCACACAGAATGAAGTAGAATTGAACAGACCCATAACAAAAGAAGAAATTGATCAGGTCATCAAAAACTCCCAACCAAAAGAAATCTAGGTCCAGACATTCAGGGAAGATTTGTCACCAATTCTACTCAAATTATTCCAAAATATAGAGGAAGATGGAGAACTTCCTAATACATTTTATAAAGCAAACATAACCCTCATACCAAACCAGGGAAGGACATCACTAAGAAAGAAAATTACAGACCAATATCCCTCATAATATAGACGGAAAAATTCTCAACAAAATCCTAGCCATCAGAATCCAGCAGCACATCAAAAAAATAATACATCATGACCAAGTGGGTTTCATAAAAGGGATGCAAGGATGGTGCAACATTAGAAAAACAATCAATGTAATCCACCATATAAACAAGAAAAAGGAAAAGAACCACATGATCATATCGATGGATGCAGAAAAGGCATTTGACAAAATCCAACTTCCATTCCTGGTAAAAAAAAACCCTCAACAAAGTAGGAATTGAAGGGAAATTCCTTAACATAATAAACAGCATATATACAAAACCAACAGCCTACATTACTCTCAATGGAGAGAAACTGAAGGCCTTCCCTCTGTGAAGAGTAACCAGACAAGGATGCCCTTTGTCACCACTCCTATTCAATATTGTTTTGGAAGTCTTAGCCAGAGCTATATGGCAAGATAGAGAAATCAAAGGCATCCGAATTGGCAAAGAGGAAGTAAAACTCTCTCTATTTGTAGACTATATGATCCTATATATAGAAAACCCCAAAGACTTAGTAAAAAAGCTACTAGACCTCATTGGAGGATCAACACCCAAAATCAGTTGGATTCCTCTATACCAATAATGACAGTGCTGAAAAAGACATTAGGAAAGCAATAGCATTTACAACAGCCACCCAAAGGATGAGATATCTAGGACTAAATGTGACCAGAGAAATAAAGGACTTATACAAAGAAAACTACAGAACACTACTACAAGAAACCAAAAGAGACTTACAAAAATGGAAGAATATGCCATGCTCCTGGATAGGTAGAGTTAACATTGTGAAAATGTCAATACTGCCCAAAGTAATTTACATGTATAACACAATCCCAATTCAGATTCCAACGACATTCTTCAAAGAGATGGAAAAAATAATTATGGAAAGGAAATAGACCCAGGATACACAAAGCACTGCTTTAAGAAGAAGAACAAGGTGTGGGGCCTCTCATTCCCTCATTTCAAAATTTACTACATGGCTACAGTGGCCAAAAGAGCCTGGCACTGGTATAATGAAAGATACATTGATCAATGGAACAGAATCGAGAATCCAGAAATTAACCCATCCACATACAGCCAACTGATTTTCGATAAAGTACCTAAGTATATTTCATGGGGAGTAGATGGTGCTGGCAGAATTGGAAAGTGATATGCAAAAGACTGAAACAAGATCTTTACCTCACACCTTATACAAAAACCAACTCAGCATGGATTAAAGACCTAAATGTGAACCCCAGAATTACAAAAGCCATCAATGAAAAAAATAGGGACAAATGTGAGAGCTCTAATACAGGGCATACACAGACTACCAAACATTTTGAAAATTACACAAACAAAAGTAGCAAAATAGATCAATGGGACATACTAAAAATTAAAAACTTATGTTCATCAAAAGACTTCACCAAAAAAGTAAAAAGGGAGCACACAGAATGGGAAAAAATCTTTTGCAATGACACATCAGGTAAGGGACTCATTTCCAAAATATATAGGAACCTACAACACCTACAAGAAAAGGACGAATAACCCAATTAAAAAATGGGCACAGGACATGAATAGACACTTCACCAAGGAGGAGATCCTGGCAGCCAACAAACATATGAAGAAATGTTCATGATTGCTAGCTAGTGTTATTGTTGTTAAGTGCTGTCGAGTCGATTCCAACGCATAGCGACCCTGTATAGGGTTTCCGAGGAGCAGCTGGTGAGCTTGAACCACCGACCTTGCAGTTCAAATG
>NW_006408833.1:1337526-1340164 GCF_000296735.1 Chrysochloris asiatica
TATAATTTATTTATTTTTTGTGGTGGTGGTGGTGGTTACTGGGGTGTATGGGGTGGAGTGAGGGAAGGGAGGGAAAGGTGGAGCACAGGGTAGGGAATAGACACAGGACAGTTTGGGTGCTGGTGAGGGGCACACACTAGAAGGGGAAGGGGCAAGGAAAAACAAGGTAGATAGGAGAATAGCTAGGCAGATTTACATGGGCTGAATAGGACAGAGGTAAATAACGATGTAAGCACAACCGTGAAACAACCGAGCTCAAGGATACAAAGATTGAGGCAGGTATGAATGGGTAAAAGTGGGGAAATGATGATAAGATGCTTGGCTGTCTTTTGAATCTTGGTTTCCATTGCCTACTATTGTAAAATAGACACCTGAATGGAAGAGAGAGGAATAGCCAGAAACATCACCAGAGAAAGCTTGTACGTCTGTCTTTAGCCTATAACGGATTGGAATACCTAAAATGGGGCTAGAACTTGCCCAGTGAAGGAGGCTTCCTCCAGAGTCTTTGCATTGCACAAGAACATAGGTGGAATCCTGATCCCCATCCAGAATCTTCTGATGTGGGGCATCTCCAGTTGAAAGGACAAGCAGACCAATCTTAGAGCAGCTAGAAAAACAGAAGATATTTCTTGAAAGAGAGATCAGCAGGGAAAAATATAAAACAATAACAGCAGTCCAACTGACTACTACAAGAACGAGCAAGTTTTTCCCCAGGGAGCCATCAAGGCAAGTGGTCGGGTCCCCTCAAGGCAAACCCCCTTCCAAGACTGAAACTTAACTGGAATACACTAGCAGGCATGTGGTCCTGCTGCTGACCACGTTGGTCACTGATAAGGGGAAGTGGGGGTAAAACATCAATGAAGTTGTGAATTAAGTCCGACCACATTCAATAGACTCCTGTTAACCTGGATGTATTACGAGACCTGGGGACTCCTGGGCCCAGGGGCAGGGATGTGGCCCCAGAGGACTAGAATGGAGTGTGAAGCATCCAGCTGATATGAAGTGAGGGAAGATGCACAAGAACACCCATACTTGCAGATAGTACCCATTTGACCTGGCATCAATGGCTGGATGATCAGAACAAGACTAGAGGAAGAAAGAAGAGGAAAAAAACAAAACCAGAAAGAATAACCTACTACAAGTGGATGAACTTGACCTATGCTTGTGGATGCAGTATGACATAGGAGCAGACAAATCTCTACATTAAGGATCATTCCCATCCCCTTAGTACACAGGGTTGACAGTAATGGGGAACTTAGACATTGGCTACCCAAAATGGAGGAACTACAAAGGCAAGAAGTGACTGGTTTATAAGCTTTCAATAGGGAACCTAGCTCCACAGGATACAGGGAAAGGTAGAATCTCCACTGAATTGTTTCCAACCTGTCTGGATGGGGTTGATAAAAGGTGAGAGGGAAAGTACTCCTGTGGCTCAATAGGTAATGATTGCTAACAGTGAGTGTTGGAAAGGTAAATGTAAATGTTTGGTAACAAAAGGAAGAGAGTGGCTGATTTTGCAGTCTAGGAGCGGAGATCCCTGGAACCATCACGGGAGAAAAGCAAAGTGTGTGGCCCTGTCCGGGGAGGCAGCAACACTAGGGATGGAGGACAGAAGGAGAGGCTGGGGACTCTGGACTCAGTGAGGGAGAGGAGTTGTGTGCTAGTGGCCGGGGGGCAGATTTGTGGGGTGTATCCTTTGGTTGTTTGATGATGCATGCAGGGGATTGTGATCATTGCAATGAAACAAAATGAAAAAAATGTAAAGATAATGTTCACCCATGTAAACTATCACAGAATTCACAATAAAAACATATATATATATAAAAAAAATATGGAAGGAATACACAGTCATTGCACAAAAAAGAAATTGTCAGTGTTCAATCATTTCAGGGGGTAGCATATGATCAAGAATCAAGCAGTACTGAAGGCATTGGCAAAAAACAAGTCTCCAGGAACTGACAGAATACAAATTGAAATCTTTCAACAAACCATCAGCACTGAAGGCACTCACTCATCTATGCCAAGAAACTGGGAAAACAGCTACCTGACGAACCAATTGGAATAGATCCATATTTATGCCTATTCCAAAGAAAGGTGACCTAACAGAATGCCAAAATCATCCAATAATATCACATGCAAGAAAAATTGTACAGAAGATAATTAAAAAATGTTTGCAGCAGTATATCGACAGGGAGCTGCCAAATATTCAAGCTGAATTCGGAAGAGGACTTAGAACAAGGGATATCATAGCTGACGTCAGATGGATCTTTACTAGTGTTTTATTGACTATGCAAAGGCTTTCTGCTGGGTGGATCATAACAAGCTATGGATTAACATTACAAAGAATGACTATTTCAGTATACTTAATTGTGCTGAGGAACCTGTACTTAATTGTTCTCATGAAGAACCTGTACTTAGACCAAGAGGCAGTTGTTTGAACAGAATAAAGGGCTATAGATTGGTTTAAAATCAGGAAAGGTCCAACATCCATTCCTGATAAAAACACTCAACAAAATAGGAATTGAAGGGAAATTCCTCAGCATAATTAAGAGCATATATACAAAACCAACAGCCTACATTATTCTCAATGGAGAGAAAATGAAAGCCTTCCCTCTGCAAACAGGAACCAAACAAGGAT
>NW_006408833.1:1345029-1370717 GCF_000296735.1 Chrysochloris asiatica
AGGGTGTAAATCTTTACGGGAGTAGAAAGCCTCATCTTTCTCCCGCGGAGCAGCTGGTAGTTTCGAACTGCTGACCTTGCAGTTTACAGCCCGATTCCTAACCACTACGCTACCAGAGCTCCTTATATATAACTATTGTGAATTGAATGGTTTACAGAGTAATCATCAGTTTTAGATTCAACAAATCATATACTTTGCTTCATTACAATGACTGCAATCCCTTCCATGTATCTCTATTCACTTTAACATTGCATCCCTCCTTGTGTCTCCTGTTACCTTCATCTTTCCTTTGCTAACCTTTCTCTTGTTGTATATTGCCTGCCCTGTCACCCATGTTAACATACATCTACCCCTTACACTGTAAATAATTTTCCCTCACTACTCCCCTCCGTAACATCATAGATTGTTTCTTTTATAAAGAAAATGCTTTCTTAACTTTTTTACAATATTGGTCAAATACTATATTTGTCCTTTTGTTATTGACTAATTGACTAATCATTTCAGCATAATGTCCTCCAGGTTCATCCATGTTGTGTGATATTTCCCAGATACATCATTAATCTTCAACATTGCATAGCATTACATTGTGTGTAGGTACAAAAATTTCTTTAACCATTCTTCTGTTGATGGGCATTTAGGCTGTCTCCATCTTTTTGATGTGTCTTTTATAGACAGCATATTGAAGATTGAAGGATCCTGTTTTCATATCCATTCTGCTCTGTCTCTTGACTGGTACATTTAATCCATTTACATTCAGTGTAATTATCCATAGGCATGAAGTGATTGCTTTTGCTGTATGTTGTGTGTGTGTGGTGTTGCTAGTTTCTTTGTTCCATATAATTTTCTGCACTGAGTTAATTTTCTTTGTTGATTTTCTTCGCATTTTAATTTCTGTTGTGATAATGCATACTAAATCTTTCTGATTCTCCTTTTTCATTTTTATGTGTAGGTGTATTCATTTTCTTTGAGGTTACCCTGCAATTCATTAATATTTTTCCCTATTTAAAACAGTCTGTTTTATCTGGTAACCTACTTGATTTCCTTGCCTTTTGGAAGTTCTGTATCTACACTATTCCTTCTTTATGTTTTGAAACTGACTTCATTATAAATTGATATCTCTGGTTCCTTATTTTTAATCTTGTAAATTTGTTTTACTTTTAACACTTCTATATGATAAGTGCTGTACTGCAAACCACAAGTCTGTGGTTTGCCTGCCAGCCACTCCACAGGAGAAGATGAGGTCTTTTGCTCTCTCAAATATTTCAAGCCTTAGCAACTCTATACAGGGTCACTATGAGTTGGAACCGACTAGA
Source organism: Chrysochloris asiatica (assembly GCF_000296735.1). Lineage (NCBI taxonomy): Eukaryota > Metazoa > Chordata > Mammalia > Afrosoricida > Chrysochloridae > Chrysochloris > Chrysochloris asiatica. Next base: position 1,346,343 of record NW_006408833.1, read on the forward strand.
TGACACTTAACAAAAACAACAACCTATCTGGATTGAGTTCTGGGTGGTGTTGTCATGTATGGTAATCTCATATTATTGTCTTCTGTTGTTCTTTCTCAGTCCAAAGAACACCTTTTAGCATTATTTTGTAAAATGGCTTTAATACGGATTCCTTTCATTTTTGTTTGTCAGGAAATATCCTAATTTTGCCATCATATTTAAGGGATAGCTTTTCTGGATATATGATTTTTGGTTGGCAATTTTTTTCTTTGAGAGTTTTGTATGTCATACCTTCTTGCCTGCATAGTTTCTGCTGAAAAAATCAAAGTTTAGCCTTATTGCTTCTAGTTTGTAAGTAATTTTTTCATTTTTCCCAAGGTACTCTCAGGATTCTCTCCTTGTCGTTGGTTTTTATGAGTTTGACTATGATATGTCTTTGTGATTTTCTTTTGGGGTCTATCCTGTTTGAAGTTTGTTCAGTTTCTTGAATGCCTATCTTTTCTTTCATGGTGTTAGGGAAGTTTTCTCTCAACAACTCTTTAACAACTTTCTCTGTGCTTTTCATTGTCTCTTCCTGTTCTGGAATTCTGATCACCAATAATACATTGTTCCTCTTTATGGTGTCCCACATAACTCTTAGGCTTTGTTTGTTTGTTTTTCATTCTATTTTCTGATTGTTGTTATAGCATACTAGCATTTAGCCATTTATCTTCAAGCTCACTAATTTGGGTTTTCATTATTTTGCATCTATTTCTTTGCCTTTCAATGTATTATCCATTTCTGAGATCTTAATATTAATTTTCTGGATTTCTAATTGCAGGTTTTGTATTGTCTCAAAATTTGCATTTATTTTGTTTGTTTGTTCTTGCAGTGTTTTCCTGAATTCTTCTAAAGTTTTTACTGTGATCTCCTTGCTTTCCTTGATCTTTCTATATATCCTTTAAAGGTACTTACTTATCATTCTTGTGAATTCTTTTCCAGTTATTTCCATTACCTTTTCTTCCTCAGAAACATTTCCTGGCACTGTTTGAGCCATTCTCTCTTGTTTCATGTGAGCTAAAATTGTTTGTTGTTTCCAAAGCATTGTGGGATTGTCTCCTGTGGGTATAGTTAGAGAATGGAAGGAAGCATGTATACCATTCTTGTTTGCCATTGGGACACCCCAGTTTCGCTAGTGTTGCTGCTATCATTGATCAGGTGGTATAGAAGCTGGTACTGGCTCTTGCCCAGTAGGTAGAGCTGCCAAGGGTACAGTTGTGGCTGGGCTGTATGGGCAAGGTTGCTATTTCCTGTTAGAGGGGAAAGAGAAAATCCTCCCCTCCAACACAAGAAAACAAAATATAGTAAACAAAGAACCATCAATGAAAAGAGAAAATAATAAAGAGAAAAAAATCAAAACAGGCAGTAAAAAAAAAATGATAACTATAAAGACATGAGAGGGACAGGGAAATGGAGCTGTAAGAAAGAAAATAAAGGGAGGAAATTTTTTACAAAAACAACTTAAGAATAACTGAAAAAGAGAAGAAGGACAAGCAAATGGAGCTATAGAAGAGACAAATAAGAGAGGAAATAAAAGGAGAGGGGGTAAAAAACTTAGAAAAACCAGGGAGAGGGAAGATGAAAAAAGAAAGAGTAGAGAGTAGTAAAGAAAGATCAAAAGGGGGGAAGAAAAGGAAGAGGAGAAATAAGAAACAAAAGCCAAAAAGGGTAGCAGTGGAGAAAGGAAAAAATTCAAGGGAATGGAAAAAGAAGGAGAAAGGATAAACAAGAACAATGAAACAAGAAAAGGAAAAAACAAACTCCTAAACAAAACAAAAAACAGTGCAGATGTTGGACCTATAGAGAAGAAAACTCTGGGGGACTCCTGCAAGCCAAAGAGTTCAAGAGATGGGTGTGGGAAGGATGTGACAGCAGAGTTCCTGGCTCTGGATGGAGATCCTATGTTCCTCCTTATCTATGCTCAGGGCACTCAATCTGGAAGTATTTCATGGAGGTCCTTGATGGAGCTGGTTTCAGTGTGTTAGGACCACAGGGCATCTGGGAGAAGGGTGATTGGTTAAATGCTGGTCTGGTGGTATTGCGGGTTCTGTAGGTCTAGAGTAGAACCTGCATGAATCCAGGAACCAACGCGGCACAGCTGGATCCCTACTGACCAACTGATTCTAAACTCTTGGAGAGTAGGGTCACCAAGGGAGCATGGAGAAAAAAGAAGGAATCTCACCTTTCCCAGTGCATGTGTGAATCTGTTCTGCCAGGCCACCTTCTGTTGCCAAAGCTACTCCCAAGATGGTTGAGTCACGTCTGGCCAGCCATTTACCAGTCTGTCTCCTTCTCTCACTACTCCTGCTCAGCTTTTCTTTCCAGCATGCACTCAGTCCAATTCTCTAACCTTTCAGTTAGTTCAGGGTCTGTGTCGAGATCTTTCTTTCTTGTGTAGGCATTTATTACTATAAGTTTCCCTGAGTACTGCCTTTGTTGTACCTCATAAGTTTTGCTTTGATTTCTTCCTTGACCCATTAGTAGTTTGTGTGTTTTTCAATTTTCATATTTCTGCATTTTTCGGTTGTTTTTTCTTCTTGTTATTGACTTCTAGTTTGACTCCATTATTGTCATAGAAAATAATTTATCTGATTTCAATCTTAAATTTATCAAGATCTGACATGTGGTGTATTTTAGAGTAGAAAGCATATTGTGCTGTTGGGCAAAGTGCTCTGTATATATATAGTTTATTTAGTGTCATTCATTAAAGAATACCTGTTTTCTTGTTGGTATTCTTTCTAGAAGTTCTATCCAATAATAAAAAGTGGTGTGTGTACTGAAGTCTCTATTAATGTAGCACTATTTTCCCCAATTTTATCAGTGTTTGCTTTATAATTTATGTACTCCAATATTTTGTGCATGTTTATTTCTAATTGTTTAATCTTTTTGATGGATTGATGCTTTTATCACAAGGAAGGAAGTAAATTTCATGGGAAAATTCCATTACCCTTTAATCCCATTTTTATATGAACCTTTTGAAGCCCCCTTCATATAATGTCTGCCTTTATCTCTTCCAACAGATTTTGTCTTAAAAAATCTATACTTTGTCTGATATTAAAATTGCTATCCCAGTTTTTTTTGGGGGGAATGGAATACTGTAAAACAGGCTCACTCTGTTCCCTGGAGGTGTCGATCACTTGCCTTTCAGACCTCCTGGAGGTGGACAAGGATGAAGCCCAGACAGAATTGGATGAGTATTTTACAACAAAACTTATCTATGAAGTTGTGGATAATAGCAGCAACTGGGCAGTGTGTGGAAAGAGCTCCGGGGTTTTGTCTATGCTAGTGGCCGCACAGGCCACCCACCGCGTCCACATGGAAGTGATGCCCGTTTGTGGGACACCTGCCCTTCCCTGACACCAAGCTGTTTAAATACCTCCCCCACTACTTGGCCCACTCCTCACAGCTGGATGCCAATAGCTGGATAGCGAATGACAGCCTGTCGGTGGGCAAGCACATGGATGATACGGTGGATCAAGAGCCGAGGTAGTGTACACTTGACTGCCAACTCCGAGCACAGAGGCCTGCCTATGCCCCAGCTCCAGGCCTTCCCACCTGTCCAGGTCTTCAACTCTAGCAGTGACATGCAGGTCTTTGTCATCCTGAGCAAGGAAGACCATGTCCTGGAGGTCAGTGTCACATGACCACGACTAGGCTTACAGAGCAAATGTCCAGATGGAGGTAAATGCACTTTAAAAAGAAGCAGGACTTGACTGCTCTGCATTTTAACATTCTGCTCTAGACTCGGTGACTCAGTGTGGCCCTGGCATGATCAGTGTACAGAGGCTTTCAGTGTATAGTGCACCTGGTATGACCGATTGAGTTGTCCTTTTCATGTCTATGTGGTATGAAATTCCATGCTTTTTCATCCCCTAGCCCTGGAATGGTATCCCGCTGGGTCTCCTAGAGTCAGCCTTCCACACATTAAACATTCGCTTCACATGGACGTTTTTACAATCGAACTCCCCAAACTGAGCAGCTCACTCTGCCCTTCAGGTAGACATCCAATAGGCCTCCCAGGCTTATCAAGGAGACACGTGTGCCTTCTGGTCACATGCTGCCCCGTTTCTGAACTGGGGTGGATTAATGAATCCTGGACCCCAGGTCATCTAACTCTGCTTTCAATCAGAACACCCTTTCATGGCGGGTGGGGGTGGGGATGGAGTGGGGACTGACCCTTCCGTGCCTTGGGACATCAGAACGGGGAGGACCTGGAGGGACCATGAGTAGGCCCCAACAGGTCGTTTGGAGCCACTTTAAATGTACTTAAAAAAAAAAAAAAAAAGAAGACGAGATCAGGGCGCATAAGGAACAACTTGGCATTTAAACGGTTCAGGAATAAACATTTCTGGAACCGTTTCCCCCCATAATGCTGACTAGCTGTCATGTGCCCTTGGGATGAATATAGGTTTACTTTGATTACCATTCAATATGGGGGTTGCTTTCAGTATGGTGTTGCTTTCTCTTATCTTTAGTCTCCATATGTAATTGTAGAATCATTTTTCTTTTGCACCTTAAGTCTTAGAAATTAAAATATTTCATTTACAATGAAGATTGGGGGGCATCCTCCCAGTATCCTTATAGTCTGCTTGTGGGGAAGGACCGACGTTCTGGAATTTAACCTCTGCTGCTCCAGTAAATTGATATCACACTATACCTACAGATTAATTTGCTTTCAGTTGTAAATTTATTGTACATATGGTTGATCTACGGCCATGCCACCCTGAATGCGCCGGATCTCGACTGATCTCGGAAGCTAAGCAGGGTCGGGCCTGGTTAGTACTTGGATTGGAGACCGCCTGGGAATACCGGGTGCTGTAAGCTTTAATTTAGGAGCTCTGGTAGCATAGTGTTTACTAATCGGACTGCTAACCTCAAGGTTGGGAGAAAGATGAGGCGTTCTGCTCCAGTAAAGATTTACAGCCTCAGAAATCCTGTAGAGTCAGTATGAGTCGGAACCAACTCCACGGTACTTAACAACAATGGTTAATTTATTATTTCTTAAAGTATGAACTGATATACTGTTTAAATTGCACCAAAAATCAAGGACAAAGTAAATATATTTGTTTTCATTGGTGTGAAAAGTCATAGCTTGTAAATAAGTGGTGTATGTTTTAAGCCTTTTCCAGCTCTCCAAAATACAAAGTATTTTTGTACATATGAATAGAGTACTCTTAATTCACTGTTAAAGTTGGTTGGAATTGAACTTCGCAAAATGAACTCAAATGGATATAGTGGGTAATACAAATGTAGGGAGCTCAGAAGAGAGCAGAAAGGAGCCCAGAGCTGCTGCGGCTGACCAGGTGGAGAAAAAGGAGGCATAGCTCAAAACAAGTATCTAACTTGCTTTCGGTATTTCAAGTGTGTGTCTTCTAACTCATCCAACAAATAAAGCTGGTGTGACTCCCACCACCCGCCACCTTTCCCCATGTCTTACTCATTTGTATAGATAGGAGAAATATGTAAAGATAGATTTTTAAGTAAATCTTTCAGAAATTTATTTTCCTCATGGGCCACTGAAAATGAATAAACTTGGTCAACTTGTTAGGCAAATTAGACCTTCAGAATCAAATGATAGTTTAGCATTTTTAAAATCTGCTAAATCCTGGGATTGAAAGGATCTTTGAAGATTTTTTTTCTATGTCAGAAAAGCTTTGAATCCATATGGTCAGCCTCTGAACCAAGAAAACATACCTTCCTCAGGAGCAGTGGGGCTTTTCCTCTCACCTGTGGTGCAGCGACTATGATACAGTGTTTGGTGTTTATATCTGCCTTATATTCTCAGTATGATTTTCTATAATTACGTACAAATTTAGAGGAAGAAAAGGAAGGGGAAATCCAAAATGCATGTGGTTTCTTACAGTCTGAGAGCTGAATGGAATCACATTTGTTTTTTTTCTCCTAATTACCCAAACTATCTTTTAGAATCTAAGTTACATGGGTGTTTCTGCCTTTTTTTTTTTTTTAAAGATGAGACTGTCACTCAAAATTTCATTTTTTCTTAGTATTCACCACCAGTCTAAAAGGCTGTAATTGGAATTTTTAAAAAATGTTTTATTGTGAATTATATGATAGTTTACATGGGTGTAATTGGATTTTTGTTGCATTTTAGAGTGAGGTCCATGTGTTTGAGACAAGCTGGTTTTGTTGATAAGGTTGTAGCAACTGTTAAATAATTGTGAAGCCTGATTATGAATGTGTATCTTTAAAGTAATGAATATGCAGCCATTTTACATATATTTGTGAAACATGTAAATACTAGCAAATGAAAAGAAATGGTTTGCAATTTTTGTGAATTTTATGGGGTGTTGTGTCCTATGACTGGAAAAATTGTAACTATTATGCTTCTACTGTGGAAACTGTAGTATTTAATCTGAAAATGAATTCTATCTACAGACCCCTGCCCCACCCAGTCCAGCGTGGGTCAGGCCTATCCTATTGCTGAATCTTAGTCCATACAGATGGAGATCACATAGAAAGAGAGAAGATGCTCACAAGGCTTCTACAGCAGTTTTTTGTTAGTGGAAACACTAAGATTGAGTTATATAGTGAAATTAAAGAAACTCCTGGTGTGTATGTATGTATACAACTTCGTATAAAAGAACAAATTGTGAGGATGCAATTTTCTTGTGATTTTTTAAAATAAATCGTACCTGATTTTAAATTAAAAAAAAAAAAAAAAAAGCCAATGATACTGAGGGAAGAAGTCCAAGGTGCACTGAAGGTATTGGAAGAATAAATTTCTGGGAATTGTTGGAATACAAATTGAAATCTTTCAACAAACTGATGCAGCACTGGAGGCTCATCTATGCCAAGAAATTTGGAAAACAGCTGGCCAGCTGTTTGGAAGAAATCCGTTATTTGTGCTCATTCCAAAGAGAGATGACCCAACAGAATGTGGAAATATCATTAATATCACATGCAAATAAAATTTTGCTAAAGGTATTTCAAAAACAGCTACAACACTGGCAGGGAATTGTTAGCGATTCAAGCCAGATTCAGATAAGGATGTGGAACGAGAACTATCGTCTTGGCAGAAAACAGAGAATACTAGGAAAATGTTTACCTGTGCTTTGACTGTCAACTGTGGATCATGACTATCTATGGATAACACTGTGAAAAATGGGTATTCCAGAACAATTAATTAATTGTGCTCATGAGGAACACAGACCAAGAGGCAGTCATTCGAATAGAACAAGGGGACACTGAATTATTGAAAATCAGGAAAGATGTGCACCAGGGATGTATTCTCTCACCATATTTAATCTGTAAACTGAGCAAATAATCTGAGAAGCTGCATTATATGCAGAAGAACATGGTATCAGGATTGGAGGAAGACTCATAAACAACCTGTGATAGTCAGAAGATACAACTTTGCTTTCTGGAAGCAAAGAGGACTTGAAGTACTTACAGATGAAGATCAAAGACCACAGTCTTCAGTATGGGAATGTAAAGAAAACAAAAATCCTCACCATTGGTCCAATAAACATCATCATAATAAATGGAGAAAAGACTGAAATTGTCAAAGACTTAATTTTGCTTGGCTCCATTATCAACACTCAATGGAAGAAGCAGTCAAGAAATCAAATGACGTATTATATTAGGCAAATGTGCTGCACAAGACCTCTTTAAAGTGTTCAAGAGCAAAAATAACAGTTTGAGAACTAAGGTATGCCTGACTCAAGCCATGGCATTTACAATAGCCTCACATGCATGTGAAAGTAAGACAATGAGTAAGGAAGATCATAGAATAGATGTATTTGGAGAAAAAAAGGAAAAGAATACTAAAAGTACCATGGACTGTCAGAAGAATAAACAAATCTGTGTTGGAAAAAGTACAGCCAGAATGCTCCTTAGAAGCCAGGATAGTCATACTTCGGATATATTATCAGGCGGGACCAGTTCCTAGAGAAGGACATCATGCTTGGTGAAATGGAATGGAAGGTCAGAGAGAAAGAGGAAGACCCCCAACTAGGCGGATTGGCACAGTGGCAGCAGCACTGGGCTCAAGCATGACAGTGATTATGAGGATGGCACAGGACCAGACAGTGTTTTGTTCTGTTGTGCATAGGGTCACTGTGAGTTGGAACCAACTCGACGGCTCCTAACAACACTTGTCCATAGGGAGTCCTGGTGGTATAGTGGGTTATATGTTGAACTACTAACCATAAAGTCAGCAATTTGAATTCACCAGCAATCCACCTAGATGAGGCTTTCTGCTTCCGCAGAAACCCTATATATAGGGTCAGTATGAGTTGGAACAGACTCAATGGTACACATATTTGTTCCTTTACTAGGGATTTTTCTTCTTATGTATGGATTTGCATTAATTCCTTGTGTCTGCAGAACTTTCATTAGTATTTCTTCTGGGGGCAGTCTAGTGGATATGAACAGTTTCTGTTTATCCGGGAATGATGGATACATATATATGCGATAAAGCAAGTATAATGAAATGCTAGTTGTAGAAACTGGGTGGTGGACATATGGGTATTCACAATATAATTATTTTGACTTTTCTGAAAGTTTGAAAATGATCATAGAAAAACATCAGGGAAAAGAAAAAGAGGTATGGGTTATTATCTCTGGCATCTTCAAAGTGACTGCCATGGTTTATGCATCTTAACTGGGATCTTGCATAATCATCTTTACACTGGACTCCATGCTAGTTCTCTTCAGTGTTTTCCTCATTCCGATTGACAGGGAGTACATTTAGAAGCATAAATTGGGCCTCCATGATCTGCTCTGTGCCAATGCCTTCAGCTTCAATCCCCTAAGACTTTCCACTTATAATTCAACCTTATACACCTTGCTGCTTCATGACTCTCTATTTTTGCTTATGCTGTTTGCTTTGCTTAAAATGCTCTATTTCAACTAATCCTGCCTCCTCTTGCCTGGTGAGACTCAAGTCAGGTGTTTTGCTTGGGAGTCTTACTTCTCCTTAGACTAGGTTGGGTCTCTTTCCTCTGTGCTCTCTTAATTGTTGTTGTTGTTGTTAAGTGCCGTTGAGTCGGTTATGACCCATAGCGACCCTGTACAGGGTTTCCGAGGGTGTAAATCTTTACGGGAGTAGAAAGCCTCATCTTTCTCCCGCGGAGCGGCTGGTAGTTTTGAACCGCTGACCTTAAGGTTCGCAGCCTGATTCGTAACCACTACGCTAACTAATGTTGTACTTATCCCAGAGTATGCTGAACTTGAGTTTCCATGTCGTTGTACTAAATCACATGGTTCTTGAGGGTCAAGTCTGCCAGTTTTGATAAACCACGGTAGACCTTGATGGTTGATACTAAACTGGCATGGATAGTCTGGCATGTTCTGGCATGCTTGTATCATGTATCGCCTATGCTGAAGTTTAAGCTCCTGACACCACAATGACTCAACCATCTCCCTATGTCCTTCAACCACCACCTTCCTTGTGAAGCTAACTTGATTTCCTTCCCCAGTTTGAAATAATCTCACCAATTCCTTTAAAGGTTTATTTTCTCTGTACTTCTAAGATTACAGGCCTTGTTGGGCAAATTGTGGCTAGGAGAAATTAAACATTTACTAATCAGCGGTTCGAAACTACCAGCCGCTCCGCGGGAGAAAGATGAGGCTTTCTACTCCCGTAAAGATTTACACCCTCGGAAACCCTGTACAGGGTCGCTATGGGTCGGACCCGACTCGATGGTACTTAACAACAACAACAACAACAAATCATCTAGAGTGCCAAACAATGAATTAACTTCTTTAAAAAAATATTAGCTACAATTCCTCCCAATAATGCTATGAGGTAGGTATTATATCTTCGTTTGACAGATGATGAAATTGAGGCAAATAAATGTAACCAGATCAAGACCACATGGTAGCAGAGCTAGAATTAAATCACTGGTCTTCTCAACTCACAGGCACATCCTTTTTCCAACCCAGTCCAGTGTGTCCATGTTGGGCCAGATTCTGGAAATCCATGAAATCCAGAGAGTGTAAGAAGCAATGAAAACTCAAAGGATGGTAAAATTAGTACTTTAGGGAGATAACCCCAAAAGCTTGTGTATGATGGAATGGAACATGGTGAAGGCCGCTGGACTCCTGACTCTCTTACTACATTCATGGGTAAATATTGGCCTTGTGATATAATCTCATGGGGAAATAGTATGAGAGGATGAACTATTTTGAGCGTTGAAAGCTGAAAAGTGGATAGAGTATCTCTTGGGTTGTGTGAGAGATGGACTCATCATTCTGCCTCCTGGAAATAACCTGGGATTTCTACCCCTTTAAAGATTAGAAATCCAAAGAAAGGTCAGAGTTGACTAGGGTGGGTAAAGTCTTCCTTAGGGAAAGTGACATTCAATGAGGCATTAGATGAGATGATAACCTCCCATCTTTGGTTCACATATTGCCTCCTTAAGTTAATTGCTTCACTGGTCTCCCTGACTTTAGTATATCCCCCTCTCCCCTGACTTCTCCATTGCTTAAGGGTCCTTTTAAAAAGCAAGTTGGATCATTCCACTGTCTGCTTAGAATCTTTTTCAATGGCTCCTTATCATTCATGGGATAAAGTTCAGCCTTTTGATAAACTTCATAATCACGTACCCTTTATTATCTGGATTTTTAAAATAGTATTCCTAAAAGCTAATCAATTATGATCACTGTCACTGTTATTGGTAAGTGCCTTTGAGTTGGTTCCAATCTATAGCAACCCTATATTGGGTTTTTTAGGAGCAGCTGGTAAGTTTGAACCACCAACCTTGTGGTTCAAACCGACTTTGCAGTCTAGCACATTAACCCACAGCACCACACCAGGACTCCAGAATTATGATTATATTGCTGTGTCAAACTATATTTTCTGAGAGTCTGCATGTTCTCCCTACTGAAAGTCAAAACTCCAGTTATACTAAATTGCTTGCCTTGGCTTAGCGTACTCTTCCTATAAATTCCTGTCTGACTGGCTATTTCTCATCCTCCAACTCAGGCACCACCCCTAATAGGAAGCCTTCCCTGAAGTCCCTGCTTCTCAAGCTGGATTCCCTGTCTACCACTTTGTGTTTATATCTCTCCCTGCATGGTACCAAAATGTTGTTCTCCTCCACTCAATTTACAGATTGCAAGGGTCATGTAAGTCAACTTGGTGTGAATAGGGTCTATGCAGTTGAGGCAGGGGAAAACATGAGCAAACAGAAATGAGGATCTATACTTAGGACAAGACAGGGCTAGAAGATTCAGTTTGAGAATCAATAGCATCCAGAAAGTTTAGAGATGATCACCTTTTAGAGGGCTTTATAGTTGGGATAAGTCTATCTGGCAAATATAGAAACTGAGACCCAGACAAGCAATCTCCCCCAAACAATTTGGTTAGTCATTAAAAGGAAAGAAGGAAGTCTGAAGTTTGATGCCTTGTTCCCAATTTTTAAACAGGAGCCTGGACTGAGGAGTAAAAATACTGAGATTCTAGCTTATCCTCTAACCTGAGGCTTAGACCTTGCACTGGGGAGAGAGGGATGGGAGTTGGGGACAAAGAGAACCTAGCCCACCTTTCCTAAAAGGGTTTTGAACACCCTCTTCTCTTTTCTGCTGCTTTCTACCAGGAGACACAGTTCTCATTGCCCCAGATTTTGTGAACTCGCCCTACCCAAAAAGACATAATCACCTTACTGGCAGGAATCCTGCCTAATACCAAGATTTAGATTGTGAGAGATGGAGGAAGTCATTAGCAACTGGGACTCCTGGTGTGGTGCTGTAGGATCAGCATTGAACTTCGAACCACAAGGTCGGTAGTTCAAACCCACCAGCTGTTCTGTTCCTCAGAAACCCTATACGGGGTCGCTATGAGTCTGAACCAACTTGTTGGCAGAACAACATTAGCAATTAGTTGCCAGATAGCATCACCCCAGACCCACAGAAGAATTTCCAGGAAGGAGAAATACTGATAAAGTTTAAACTCCTTTTACAGTTGACCCTCAGCCAGTAAGTTTAAACTCCTTTTACAGTTGACCCTCAGCCAGTAAGCCACCTGCCCTCACAGAAATTCAGGTTGGAGGTGACTTACAAACTGAGGCTCCTAAACATCATCCTGGGGGCTCTCTTCAGGACACAACTCTCATGTTGCACATAAGAGGTGTTTAGTAAACATTTGTTGAGTGATTGAACCTTAGCAATTTTCTAACACTGCGAGGTTGGGAAAGAATGAGTTTTGGAGTTAGGCATCTGTGGAAGATGACAGGCTAACTTCAGTCATTTCAGCTGGAAAATAAGGTTAATAGCCATTTCCAACTAGGTTGTCAGTCAGGATTAAATGAGATATGCCCCTTACCCAATGCCTGACACAAAAGGCACTTAATAAGTGATAGTGTTTACTAGACTAGTGAGAGGTGGTAGAACAGAGCAATAATAACACAGACTCTAAAACCAGGTTGAACTCACAACTTACTGTAAGTATGACCCTGAAAAGTTATTCTGTCTGTTTCCTAATCAGTTAAGATGAGGACGTTTGTGAGGATGAAATGAGTCAACATTCATATAGTATGTAGAACAGTGCCTGGCACAGGGAAGTGTTAGGCATTAGCTCTGATAATTATATTCTATCCTTCCACTGACCCTAAGCATAGTGAAGACCAAACTGTACCATGAGAGTTAAAAAAAAAAAAAAAATTCCGAATATATATATATATATATATATATTATATATATATATATATAGAAAGAGGGCACAGGTAAAGTCACTAAAAATAGCTTACAAAAAACTTTCCCAAGGAACCTGCCAGGACCCTTTTCAATTACTGCACTTTTCCTTTTTTGCCACCCACTGTATTTCTGGTTACCTGCTTCAGGCATATGGACTTAGTTCCTCCTGAGTTCAGGGATTCTGTCCCCTTCCCAAACCAGGCGGAAGGTCGGCCCCAAAGTGCTTGCTGACAACTTGTTGAGTCAATGGGATGGAGGAAGAGACACAGAACTTGCAAAAATAAGAAGGCACTCCTGTACCCCACCCCTCACCACCACCACCACCACACATGCACCCACAAAAAGACCAAGCAAAGCAATTGCCAAGATAAATCACTTTTATCTCTATAGGAAAAGGAGGATCTAAAAAAAAAATATAAATTACATTAGTAATACAACATAAGAAAAAAGCAGGAGGGGGAGACAACAACAAAAACAACCCAACAAAGAAGTCTGGATGATGCTACTCTAACCTGTTTATAAAAAGGTCCTGCATCAGAAATTCACAATTCTACCCACTTCTAAAAATATATTTAGGCATGTACGGAAGCGGTGGGCTTGTTTTTAATTTTTTTTTTTTTTTTGTAAAAATATATTAAAGGTGAATAGAAATCCTCTCTCCCTGCCCCCTATCTAATCCCCAGCTCTCTGTTAGGGAGTGGAGACCAGAGGTAACTATCTTACCATGTTCTAAACCTTGGTTACTATCACCTCTAACTAACCCCTCCCCAGCTCACTTCAAACACTTAGAACATTTAAAAAAAAAAAAAAAAAAAAAGCATACTAGTCTCTTTGGAAAAGCATAACTCTGAGGGTAAACTTGCTTTTCATTTGAAACAACACAAAACACAAAAGGGAGGTTCTGAGAACCCAATCAAATGACATGAAACCCAGTTAAATGGAGGTTGGGTTTCAGCTCCACAGAAACTTTTAACAAAGAAACAAGGGGAAAGAACCAGGGGGATTTGCAAGCAATTAGCTGCCTTTGAAAGATCAAGAGGGGTGTTAATGGGCAGAAGGGCTGGAGACCTGGTCTTGGTTACAGCAGTCAGGGCCTAGTCAGGAAGATGCCTCCACAGGGACACAGGCTTCCCCTTCCCTCCTCCTCCTCTCTTCCCTCTGCGGCCTTCAATTCCCCAAAGCCATGTAGAAATAAAGGGGAGGGGTGTAGGGACCTCAAGTGCTGGGGGGAAGGGGGGGGGGAGGAAGCCAGGCGTTTTGCCTTTGGTGTGACTAGATGGAGGACTGCTTGGGCCCTGGGGTCCCCAATGTAGAAAAAGCAAATGGAGCTAAGGGGCCCCTGATTCCAAGGAAGGAGAGTAGAGGTGGGGCTATAGTGAAAAGAAAGACAAACTAGAGACACAAAGAAGACAAGGTAAGTCTCACAGATTCCCTGTGGCCTGCATGGTTAAATTCCCAGAAGCACTGGGCAAGTTGGAGTGATGTTGGATTGGGAAGAGAGAGGGCAAAGATACACTCCACTTGGGCAGTGGTAAAATGGAAGAAGGGGGCATTCTACATCAAGTCCAGATCTCCAGTGAAGCAAAACAGGTAGGAGGAAGGGGCAAGGACAATGGAAAAGATCAACAGAGGGTAGAATAAGGAGGAAGGGAGGATCAGATAATCTGGTCATTCACAGAGGGGTGTATCCTCTCCTAGGCTTCGGCTCCCATGTGGTTCATCTGCACTTTGAGTGTTGACCTGACGTCTGGAAGTGCATAGGCCCAGGAGTGAAGATGTGAGTCCTAAGTCTTCTTCAGACCAAGACCTCAGGTGGGGAAAGAAGTAGGGAAGTTCCCAATAGTGGATCCAGGGGTGAGCTGTCCTGCCACACCCTTTCCAGAAGATCCAGGCTATACTGTGTGATACAGGTGAAGGGAGTAGGTCATTGGGCCAGGGTTATCTGCTTCAGTGGCAGATGCTTTTAGGTTTCTGGGGAATGGCTTTTCACCTGCTGGGGTCCAGCCACAGCAATGTGGATGATGTTCTGCAGGACCTCAAAGTCCAGGCAAATCCATGGAGCTCACCCTAGGACCTATAGCCACCCAAAAGCAGCTTCCTCCAAAGTCATGGTCAAAGGCTTAGGCATTTGTCTTCTATCCACCTTGAGAAATGACAGGAATCTCCCTTCTTCCCAAGGATGAGTGAAATCAGCCCATGGCCTTTCTATGCCAGCTCTGAAAATGGCCCACAGTGGGGTAGTAAGGAGAGTCGGGGTCCTCTTTATTTCTATGAAACATTTGACATGAGAGAGCAAAGGCCAGACCCTTCTCCCAGGTACAAGTATGGAGGTGGGGCATATCCACTAGACTGGGAGGAAGAAGGGGAAGGAAGAGTGGATAGAGATGGGTAGGCTTCTGGAGACAAGGCTGGAATTGAAGAGATTGCTAAGTGCTGGGCCTCCCACTTTATGACCGAGGAAATACTGAGGGGCCCAGGCTTTCTTCATGACTCTCTTCATCCTGCCTTACAGCTCTAGATGGGACAAGAATAAAGGGCAGACAAGGCAGGTAAAAGGAAAATGGGTTGGAGCCGCACAAAAAGAGGGTTCTTGTTAGTTGGACACTAATTCCATTTACCTGCTACTCAGGGGTATGGAGAAGGAAGGTAGGATGTTCTAGTGGAAGTGGGAAAAGGAGTTGGAAGGAGTCAGTGGAGGGGTTCATGGGGGAGTCCATGCCTTTGGTCAGTCCCAAGAAGGCAGGACACTGCGCCTCAGCACCTTGTCTGGGGCAGATACGATCCAGGAGTGCCCCAAAAGTCAACAATGGAGAAGGCAATGGGGGTAAAGGGGTGGGGAGTGGGGCATACGGGGGCTCACAGAAGAAGTTTGCCATTTCTGTGGATTTTCAGGATACGGCCGAGTCTCTGCTTTGCTGTGGCCAGGCCCTTTTTGGGACGTTTTCCTGTGGGGGAAGGGAGAGGTAAGCAAGGTCCCCCAACAGCTTGGGCAAGGGCTTCAGCAGCAACTGTGGTACCAAGAGTACTCAAGCCACCTCCCCTTATCTTTTACTCTGCCCTATAAGTCTCCCCATCCTTAGGCCTGACTTCCAACCCATCTTGGGTAAGAAATTCTTAACTACTTCCATTCAACATTATATGTCTTTGCTTTTCTTCTTATGATCTGGCTACAGTCTGTCCAGTTCCTCTCCCTACTGCTTTAGTGTCAATCATTTTGCTTCCATAATCCTGCAGGGAGGTGACTGCTTCTGTGTCTTCTTATCCTGACCACCAGGATTGGATATATGACTGGTTAATATCCCTAAAGTTATCCCTAAAGTTATCACCCCCAAAGTCTTATTCCATTAGAAATCCTTATCGCCATCACTCTAATGTCACACCAACCTCACCATCCTTAAATTGAATGTACTCTAGGGACTGGGTTTTGAGGGCCAAAGTGAGGAAGAGAAGGAGCTTGATTCCCTACACTTTTGTCTTTTCCTCTCCCCTTATCAAATCACTTCCCATGCCTTATTTGATTAATTTTTCCCAACCTCTATTTCCTCTGCCAGAGCCCAGTCTCTTTTCATCCCTTCCTGAACCTATATATTTGTCACCTCCACAGACTTCCCATCTTCAATCCACCCTCCATTATGGCCACCAGAAGAATCTTTCTAGACCCAAACCTGATCTTGTTTCTTTCTGCTTAAATCCAGTCAATGTCACTCCATGGCCTACAGAATCAAGTCCAAGCTCCTTACATTGGCCTTCAGTGTTCCTCTCTAGTGTTCTCATCTATTAACACTCTTAAGAGTTTGGAGTAGGTGGCCCTAAGGTCCTTCTCAGTTCTACAATCATATGGTATTTGTACCTTGTCCTGACTGATTGCTCTGGGAGCCAACTGAAGGGCGCCGCTGGGTCAAGAAAACACCGGGTGCCATGGGTGTGGTGTTGCGGTTTGCCTGGGCCATGCCAAAGGCATTGGGACGAGCAGTATACTCGTGGTCAGCAAGGCTTCCTGAGAGGGCCTCTTGTTTAGGCTCAGGAGGAGGCAAGGGGTTGAAAAGCTGGGGTGTAGTGATCAGAGTTGGGGCTGGTGTTGCCAGGTTGAGATTGGAGTCTTGAGGGCGAGGCTGTTCTACCTCCTTCAGCAAAGGTTTCTTCTTGACGTATTTCTTCTTCTGGGTCTTCTGCAGCTCCTGAAACACAAGCCAAGTGGGAAGGAAGAGTTCAGGAGTTGAGAAAACAAAAATTCCCAGAAATGGAACTGGGCAATGGTCAATATAGTTCTGTAACCCACCCACCCACTGAGTCTAGCCTGAATGTACACACAACACACAGGCCTTCCAAAACCAGAGGTCATCTCCTTGGTAAATATATTAGGAAATTTGGGTTTTAGTCCTAGCATTGCCACTGATGAGTTAGACCATGGATACTTCTATTAATAATAGCTAAATTTATGCCAGTGGCTGAGGCATTTTATATACTTTCAAAACCAAATACCAAACCCACTGCTTATACTTTATCACATTTAATTATCTTAACAGGCCTGAGAAAGAAAAGTCCTCATACTACAGGTGAGAAAACTGAGGTACAGGGATATTAAGTAACTTGAACCCAAGGTTTCACATTCGAATGTTAGTTAGCTTAGGTCTATTCAACATAGAACCTACAAACTTTAAGATGAAACATCTAAGAGTGGAAAAGTATTAACTTTGGAATGAGATAAATTTAAATCCGGACTCTCAACTTCCTAAACTGGATGTCTTTGGTCAAGTTACTAACCTTTCTGAATCTCAGTTGCCTCATCTATAAAATGGGAAAAATAGTATCTGTTTATTAGGTTTACCGTAAAGATTAAATAATAATGTAAAAGTATATAGAACTAAGTAGTAACTCAATAAGTAGTAAGTTATTATTCTATCTTCATCTCTTACAGTTATTTCTCTTCCTTTTGATGGTCTTTTTCTTTAAAAAGAGGACTTGACAATCCTCCAGGTCACCAGGTCTTAAAAATCTCGATATAGGATGGGAGTTGTGTCACTTTCTCCCAATGTCTTGGATTCCATCCATCCATTGTTCTATGGCTCTACTATTCAATGCCATAGTGGGTACCTGTACAGTGGGCATCGAGCCCTGAGAACCTGGAAAGGTGGTGCTGAGAGCCTGTGAACGACTTCACCTTCTGAAATACTACACAGCCACAAAGACCAACCCATTGAATACATGTCTTTGCCTTCTCTTGGCAACATGGGCCTACTCCTGCCACTCGGAAGATCTGACAGGTTGTGGCTACCATAGGAATTTCTGAGGGACAAGAATAATAATATTAGCAATACATGCCAGACACTGTTCTGTATTTACTCATTTCATATTCAAAAGAATCTGAGAAGAATTATAATCCCATTTTAAAAAATAAAGAAATGGTGGCACAAAGAGGTTAAGTCTTTTACCCAAGGTTAGAGGACCAATAAGTGCCCAAGCCAGGATTCAGATCCAAGCTATCTAGCTTCAGAATCTCTGCTTTCTGCCACATTGCTATTCTATTCATGTCAGGAACTGCATTTCTGCTCCTGTTTCTTTTATCCGAATCCAGATCTATGTCTTTACATCTAGATCACTTAGCCTAAATTTTTTTCTACCTTTGCCACTAATCTCTTTCTTATCCTGACACTCCCACAAAAGATGAGAATGTCTTTTGACAAGGCTACTTTTATCTTGCCAATTCCCTTACTAAATGAAACTGTTAGCAGGTTCCCACCCAAGTTTCTCCTGACCTGACATACATAGTTCTTCCATGGTCTTCCCACTTATGCCTAGCTAACCCATATTGATAATGATGAATAGCTAAAATGTCTATAGTACTTACTGTATGCCAAGTGCTGTTCTAGAAACTTTTACATATATTACCTCATTTAATCCTCACACAAAGTCTATAAGGAAACTGAGGCACAGAGATATTAAGTAACTTGCCCAAGTGATAGAGTTAGGATTCAAACCCAGGTAAAGCAGTTCTACAATCTATGCTTTTAACTACTACTTATCTTACCTCCTTCTCCAACATGAAGCTTCCAATCCAGAAATATCTGCTCATTCATTCATCCACTCATTCACTATAACAGTACTTAGCATAGTAGGAATAGGAATATCAAGTTGAATTGGATATATCCCCATGTCTGAGTCACTCAGAGCTTAGTAAGGGTCACAGAAAAGTATATTTATTACTGTAGGTACTACAAGAGGATGCTATGGAAGTATAAAAAGAAGGCCACTGAAATAAATTGGTAGTAGGTGTTATGAAGGGCACAAGGTAAGACTTCTAAGGGAACATAATGCCCAATGGGCAGAAGACTGTATATAGAGGTATCTTATACACTGACTGAGCCATGAGTATCATGCATATTACATGAGTACTGTAGTGCAATATGGTTGTAGAGTTCATCTACGAAGGGCTGGCAGGTAAGAGAGGAGAGGTGACTAAAAGACCAAATCAAGAAGGCCTTGCATCCTATATTAAGGAGTTGCCTTTTCCTGTAATGTTGCTTGTCCTCTACCTACAAAACCCCTCCCCAATTCCAAAACCACTTCATTGAAGCCATCCCTAGTGAACTAAAAAAGAAGTAAGTTCATATTTCTCATACCTTTAATTAATTTATCAGTTTATTTAAAGCAGCAGGCTCCTCTTATTAAATTACATCTTACATAGCAGTGGTATATGTACAACAAAGAAAAGTTTTGTTCAAAGAAGGGCCAATCTGGCCAGGTTGGTCTCTGTTGGCTCCCAACAAAAGCCTCTGAGACATTTCTAAACAACTCTAGAGCTCCACAGAATATCAGATAAAAAACAAAATAAAATCAAATTTTATTTAAATAGGAATTAATTACTGAATTATATAAACATTTAACTATTTCATTTTATTTCAATAGCAAGTAACATGCAATTTGCAGTTAGAGGATATGAATCTGAATCTTGTCTCCTCCATTTACTCTGGCTGTATTATCCTGGACTAGTCACTTAAAGAGAGTCTCATTTTCTTCACCTGTAAAATGATGAAAATACCACCTATTGTACAGGGCTAATGGGCATATTACATGAGACATTGTAAATGGAAGCACCTAACACACAGATGATGCTCAAATAAATGCCCTAAACTGCAGGATGTGATATGATAAACTAAAGGAATATAAGGGGGGAAATTAGAAAATTCATTTTCAACTGCTTCCAGAATTGCTGAGAGCATTACACAGATTAAAGAACCTTGTAAATTGCAATGATAGAAGGCAAACTTGATTCTAGCAATGATGGTCCTTTAGGACAAAAACGTAGTTGAGTTTTCTTGGGAAGCAGAGGATGAAGACCCAGACAAGGTACATGGTAAAGAGAACAAGAAAAGATCTCTCTCTTATAGGCCTGGTGGCAGGCTGAGACCCTAAGTATACTCAGCTGAGTCACCTCTTCAAGGCTTCATCTCAGGGCTAAAGCTCTCACCTAAGGACAAACCTAGTTTTTCCCACCCAACCCAGGATGGCAAGTGATATTAGCAAAAGTGTTCCTCTGCTCCTACATTTCTTTCAATCCTAAATCACACCATGTAACCTGTGGAAGTAGTTTGTTATTAAGTTGGGTGTGAAGGATACAGGAGGGGTTTGGGACACTATCATGGATAAAGATCAGAGGTTGCCCACTTCCCACTAAGACAACAGAAGGATTCTAGCAACCTGAAAGTGAGTTTTGAGGTTCTAAGTCAAACTGGGGATAAGTAGCAGGGCCATTGTCTGGGGTGTCAGCACTTACCTGTTGGGCCAGCTTTGCAGCTGCTGCAGCCAAACCTGTCTCAATGGAGGCTACTCGGGTTCCCTCACGCACAGGACGGTCCTGCTTCGGTAGGGTTGGAGTCACACGGGCTGCAGGAGAAACAGAATGAGAAGTTGTCACATTCTTTTTCGAGTCCAGCTGAAAAAATTTATGAATCCCAACCATGTTACACACTTCCTATCTCCCCTAAAGGTGATTTGATTGGTCTTTATGTTTCTCATTTTTCACAAAACCACATTTTGCTTTCTGTAGATAATAAACTAATGCACAAATGCCCAAAACACACACAGATGAAAGGATCAAACGTACTCTCCCTGAACTGGCATTGAAGGTTGTCCATGTTCTGCTCCCAGACTACCTAACCCCAATGAATGTCTATACCCACATTCACAGTTACTCCAGACAGAATGGCTTCTTTATTGTTGTTGCTGTTAAATGCCATTGAGTTGGTTCCAACTCCCAGTGACTCTGTACAGTTTCCAAGGAGCAGCTGGTGGGTTTGAACTGCCGACTAATCCTAGTGCTAATCCTACAGTACCACACCGGCTTCCTTAGTGCACATCCAAAATACATACAGCTCACTCTCCCCTTATGTCTTCCTCCCCACCATCCACACTACCTGAAGTGTATTCTTCACCTAGTCAACACTTGCCTATCTTGTAATGAGAAGCTGAAATCATTCTCCTGTGTAAAACCTCTAGAATTTCTGGCTCCCATGATCTCTACCTCCTCTAAACCTTTGAAATATACTAGTATCTTGATACATCTCACATACCATCTTATCTCATCCTGTAATATTAATGTACGCTATTTTGTTTACCAATCAGGCTATGAGCTCCTGAAGAAGACTATCTTCTTTTATAACCCCCTTATACTATTTTAACAATCCTGAATCAAGAAACTGATTACTTATATAGTTACTCATTTTGGGTTTTCAGTAGGAAGTGTATTTCAGGGTAACCAAATAGGGAGTCCTGGTGTGGAGCTGTGGTTTAATGTGCTGGACTGCAAAGTCAATTTGAAGTGCAAGGTCAGCAGTTCAAAATCACTAGACACTCTTTGGAAACCCTATACAGTGTCACTATGGGTTGGAACTGACTCAATGGCACTTCACAACAATAATAACAAATAGCCCTAGTTGGTGAAGGAAAGCTCCTTATAGAAAAATGCCAACAAACAAATGTAGGAGGAAAGACATAATTAGAAATTCACAAGTTTGCAAAACCTCTCATGAAATAATTCATGCTAGGCTATTGGATATTCATATAATGCCAAAGTATTGCCTTCCAGATAATTTGCTAGCTGCAAGAAGAAAAACTTAACTTTACAACAGAGAGATTTTATTATGGACTTAATATTAAATAACATCAAGGTCTTATGGTTAATCTTGTTCTGTACGGTAACAGAATTGTGGCTATGTGATCTGAAACATATCTAGCAAAAATGTTAGTATAAAAATTTTGGGTCATGAATGCTTGTGCATCTTTTATGTTATTTTTGATAGTTTTGTATGTGTGCTAGTTTTAAAACATGATCCTAAATTCTTTGACACTTTTTCTACTGATAGGTGGGGTCTATGTCCCCCTACCCTTGAATCTTGGCAGATAAATGCAAGGTCAGCAGTTCAAATCCACCAGCCACTCCAAGGGAGAAAGATGAGGCTTTCTGGTCCCGTAAGATGTACAGCCTTGGAAACCTTATACAGGGTTGCCAAAGTTGGAAGTGACTCCACAACACAAAACAAGGCTTTAGTGGTTGGTGGGTAAATTTGACTAATAGAATATTAACTGGTCTTCCTTGTAGTCATATGGATATTATCCTATCACAGACAGCACTGTACTTCAAGACAGATCTTGAGATGTTCCTTTTGATGATGAATACGATGCCATTCCTCTTCAATTTGTCACTCCCAATACAGTAAACTATATTATTGTTTGATTCAAAATGGCCAATACCAGTCCATTTCAGTCCACTAATACCTAAGATATCGATCTCTATGTGCTCCATTTCATTTTTGATGACTTCTAATTTTCCTAGATTCATACATTCTACATTCTGATTATTAAGAAACATTTGCAGCTATTTTTTCTTATTTTTAGTTGTGCCCCAATAGAAAATGAAGGTCCTGAAATCTCTGCTCCATCCACATTAAGGTCAATTCTACTTTGAGGAGGCAGCTCTTCTCAGTCGTATTATGAGTGCCTTCCAATTTGAGAGGCTCATCTCTGGCATCATATCAGACAATGTTCTGCTGCTTTCATAAAGTTTCCAGTGGTTAACCATCAATGGTCTGACTCTCCAGTCTGTTCATCTTGGGTGATCCTGTTATTTAAAATATTTTGCAAGCAATAGTTACCTACTGGGGGTGAGTGGTAAGGCGACCTAGATGTTCTTCTTGGTACTATATGCTAACTAAATTATGTTGTTATTATATGCCCCGTTGAATCTGTTCCAACTCATAAGCAACTCTATGTAGGGTTTCCAAGGAGCAGTGGTTGATTTGAACCACTGATCCTGTGGTTAGCAGTCCAGTGCTTATCCTATTTAAAACATAGATATTAAAATTTAAAAAGCAAGCTGTAATTAAAAATATCAAGGTGGTAACTATTTGCTCTTTCAATATGGAAACAATATTGATATAGAACAAGATCAACATTTGATATAGAAATATTCATATTTTTCATGTAGCATTAGGAAAAAACCATTACAAATAAAGGAAAAAATATATATAAAATGAAGAATGAGTTTCTTACTATATAAGAATGACAATCTAAAAAGCTTAAAGACCCACATAGATAATGGGCAAAAGACAAACAAAATTCATAAAAGAAAAAATTCTAACACCAATACAAGCATATAGAAAGCATTTAATGAAATAAATGCATATTAAAATCAATGATACATTGTTGTATGTATGTGAATTACCAAAGATTAAAAAAGATTAGCACTAGACTGCTAACTGCAAGGTCAACAGTTCAAACTCACCTATATGAGGTCTTTATGAGTTGGAACTGGCTCAACAGCACTTAAAAACAACATAAGTATAAGTATGCTTCAAATGAAAAAAAAAAAAGGAGAAGAGGAAATATATTAATGTAAAAGAGTGCTTCAAAAAGTTCATGAAAATAAAAAAACAAATGCTGTTGAATGATGACGCATGGAGGGGACTGAAATCATTACAATGAAACAAAATATGATAGGATGAATGTAAAGCTGATGCTCACCCTATCACTCAATTCACAAATAAAAACTCATGAAAAAAAAAGTTCATGGAAAATAGAATTAAAAGATAATGAAAAATTTCCATGAACGTTTTGAAGCCCCCTCATATTTCCTCTTATATGCATAAACTATCTCTGAAAGGATACCCAAGAAACTGATGACAGTGTTTGACTGGAGAAGGGGAATTGGAAAGCTCGGTAACACAGGTGGGTGGATGATTTTTCACTGTGCACCCTCATACACTATATTGATTCTTTTGGCAACCCATGACACTTTCCCATCCAAGTACTAACCAGGCCCGACCCTGCTTAGCTTCCGAGATCAGAAGAGATCGGGCGCATTCAGGGTGGTATGGCCGTAGACAACCCATGACACTTTCAATATTCTCTTCTTCCAACACCATAACTTAAAGGCAAAGGCATCAATTCTTCTACGGTCTTCTTTATTCACCGTCCAGCTTTTGCATGCATATGAAGTTATTGAAAACACCACGGCTTGGGTCAGGTGTTGGAAGAGAATATTTAAAGTGCCATGGGCTGCCAAAAGAACCAATAGATCCATTTTGGAAGAAGTGCAGCCGGAGTGCTCCATAGAGGCCAAGATGGCCAAACTTCGTCTCTCATACTTTGGACATATTGTCAGGAGGGACCAGTTGCTGGAGAAGGATATCATGTTTGGTAAAG